>NC_133365.1:28607459-28925661 GCF_049309525.1 Garra rufa
AACTGTATTTCCATATCGGCTAATACAATGTCAGATAAAAATAAACATTTTACAACATAACATCATAAATACAATATAATTTTATATATTTTATATTTTTTATAACATATTTTTATACAATTCAACAAACATTTTCTAAAATTCAACTTAGACAAAAAGACAAGATTTAGTACAATTCTATAAAAGATTTTTTTTTTATGTACTTGTTTAATAATTTCCATGAAGTCCTTAAAAGTTGATAAAAATCCCTGTCTCATAAAATTATAAATTGAACAGCCAAAAAAATATGTTTTATAGACAAGTTGGAGCTATAGTATTGTTAAAGACTATAGAAAAAAAATTGCATTTTGTATATTCTTGGCCTAAACAGTCCATGATAATACTATACATTCCAGTGTTTGATTTCATGACATGATACATTTAATTGGTATGGGAAAAATTTGGATCTCCACTTGACGTCCAGTGTAAGTCCTGAAGCTAACCAGTTAAAAGGGGACATCAGATGCCCATTTTCCACAAGTTGGTATGATTCTTTTGACCTTTTTACCTTGTCAAAAACACATTTGTTCACAGCGTTTCGGTGCATGGCTCTTTAAATTATAATGAGCTACTGCTCACCCCACTCTTCTCGTCCGTTTTCTTGTGTATTTGGTTACCATCAAAAACAAAACTAATCCACTGCATCCTCAGTAGCTCTGATGTCGGGAGAAAATTAAGACTCTTATGACTCTTAAGCACCTGCATCGCTTACAAGACATTGTCATTGCTACAGCTGCTTGAGCACACAGAAAATGACAGACAACTTATAACTGGCTGAAATATGCTAATACGGGACAGTCCGTCAGCTGTCGTGGGCGGGGCCTGAGCAGTATGATATCATATTGCTCAGAAAATCAAAACAGCTTGACTTAGACTGTTAAGGTTATTTGGGGATTTAAAAGAGGAGTGAATGGATTTGTTTCATTGTAGAATGGTTGTTTCCATACACTGCTAAGACATGTTTATATGCCAAGTTGCCAACACCATGTAAAAGTGAATTTTGCACTTGATGTCCTACTGCTATATATTATGCATATTATAATTCTCACCTCAGTAAAGTCATGATCTCCTCTGAGGCTCGTCGATAGTTCTTCTTTTTCTTTCCTGAGGCAGGTGTTGCCGGGAGGGTGGCACTCCGAAGTGAAGGAGTGGCACCCCACACGTTTCTTCCCGTTATACGCAGCCCCTTCCCTAATTTGCCAAGGGTCTTCAGTGGTGACGAGCCACAGATTCGTTCCAGAGTTCCTCTCTTTTCTTTTGATCCCTCAGTGACCTTTGACCCTCCACGCTGCTCTGCATTTGCCTCATTCTCCATTGCTTCGCTCACCTGGGATGATCTCTGGTAGTCTTGTCCCTTCTCCCAGACCCCACCTTCTTCGTTATTCCACCCCATGCCTGCCCACGCCCCCTCAAATGGATTCAGATCGGATGGTGGCAGAATGAGGTCCCCGTTGGTATGGTTACTCTTTAGGATGAGTTCACCATTACCGAGAGTACTCTTTTGGAGATCACCATTGCTGTGGTTACTCTTGATCCTCCTGGGCAGCCTCTTGAGGATGGGCATTCTGGCACTTGTTAACTAGAAGACAAAACAGACATTGGAACATAGGTCAGAATCAGTTGTCTCATTAAAATCTCATCTCATTAAATAGAGCGATTTTCACAACCCATCATCAATCTGCCATATTGGCAACATATGTAAACAATGCCACTGAACCTAACGAAACTTGCATATTTTGCTGATTATTGCTGCTGAAAATGGTCAATTATTGTCACGTTTTGGGCCGTACTAATCGGCCAGACTGGGAAAAACATTTTGAGTACTATAAACTGCCAAAAGTTATAACAAATCAAGGTGCAAAAAACTGTCTGAGGAACAAAAGGCATTTGTGGTTGGCCAAACTGAACCAGGATTTCCAGGGCAAGAATCTTAACAACATTCGTGTTTGCTCTCATCATTTCCTGTCAGGTAGGTGAAATATTAGGTTAATTTAATATCTTTATTACCTATTACCTTTTGTTTGTCAAAATATTGCACCCTTTCCTGCTTACTTCTAAATCCTTCTCTGTGTGATTTAACAGCTTCCACATACTTTTTTTCATGGTTTAGACATAAATTAGCAGAACAACATATTCAGTAGTACATTAACTGTGCAGTCCATGCTGTTGTTTACATCTGAGTATCTCCAATATGGCTAGGCATCTGGGTAACTGACCAAACTCTTTATTAAAATACATTTGTATTATGTATTAAGATCTGATATTAAAGGTTTTTCCAAACAGTTGAGGTGAGTTAACAGCAGTAAACGTAAATGTATTAAGAGCATTTTCTCAGAGGAGGGAGGCAAGGGAGCCAGTGTCTCCTCAAAATATTGGATAAGAAAGTAGTAGAAGATCGTAGTACAAAAATAAAACAATGCCAATATTACAACATAACATTAAAAAGTGTATAAATCACCTATTTTACTAAAGAAACACTGTCCAACAGCGACACCAGCATGTAAAGTTACAACAGGAGTCTGCGTCTCTCTCGCCTTCCCTGAGCGTATTGAGTTTTAAAAAAGTCCCATTAAGGCAAGTCATTTCACTCGGCGGCCATCTTTAAAACACTTCTTGGGCATGCAAGTGCAGCTACTATCTCTTTGAATGGGGAACATCAAATTCCCCAATACTGTTTGTCAAGCTTACGATTATATTTCATATTTGATGGCGTTAAAAAAATGCTTACTTTTCAGGCTAGACCAGCCAGTTTGCATGCGCAGTCCTAAGTGCACTATTAACGGCAGCTGCAGTGACGCGACAACTCCACTGATTAGTGATTGGCTCTTTTATTCAGAAGGCGGGGCTTCCCACGAATACTGATTACATTGTATGTTTATTTAACCAAGAAAATGTGACTGGGACAAGAAATTACATTTGATAAAAAAAAAAAAAACTTTGCCTCTTCATTTTAGAAGACCACCGAACACCACTAAAATGTATATTGCGTGTATTATATTGTGTTGGAAGTGAAATTATATTTCATGAACACATAATCTATAAAAATTCAATTATTCATTTAAAGGATCTAAACCAGATTTTCTTGCATATTGTATCACGTCAGTAAGCATGTCTGAAGTCTATGTGTCCTGTTCAAGGTAAGCAGAGCTGAAACCTGTTCAAACCGCCTTTATCAGGTCTGTCTTAAATGACTTTGCCTTGTTGCATTCTCATTGTTCAGTATTCCGGTGAGCTGAGTGCATTAACAGCATATGTATGTGTGTATGTGTGTATTCTTTGAGGAAATTAGCAGTTTTTAAGCTCCTATAATGGAAGCTTCCATCCAGATGTGTCAGAATAGTTTCCTGTCCTCAGAGTTTCTCAGAACATACACACTCTTTACTCAAACGCAAACACCAAACACACATTCACTTTCTGCAAAGTCTCTCAGGGGACTAATAAAGTATCTACCGACAAATTCTACACAATCTGCAATCTACATGTTAAAAATGTTCAGTATTTAGGGGTATCTATCAACGGGTCAACATTAAGAGCATTCCTTTTGCAATTTAAACAAAGCCTCCTGAAATATATATTAAGATAAAGAGGTGAAGATAGAGTAGGAGGGAAAGAGAGAGAACAACGGAGGAAGGGAGAGGGAGGAAGGTGCTGTTGTGTAGCACACAGTGACCCCTGTGATTGTGTTTCAGCATCCCTGCTTTGCGTTATTTCTCAGCAGAGTTCCCCTGTTGTTGTGGTTAAAGACCTGGGCCGGGAACCAAAAGGTTCTAGGTTCAAACTCTTTAGTTTTAACAATCATAAGCCATTACCGTTGTACCTTGCATTTGCGTCAGCTGTATGACTACTTGCATCTCTCACCTAAATTACACTGACCTATTTGGTTATTTATTGTCTGGATTCCAGGTGGAAATTCAGCAAGTGTTTTTGTTCTTACATAATTCCCGGGAAACCATCACATGTAAATGTTGATGCTTAGAAAGGAACGAGATGTGTATTTCTCTAATAATATGTATATGTCTAGAGACAGACAAACATTAAACAAACATTAACAAATGAAAAATTAGAACAGGGTGGCCACAGAATCTAATAGTCTGGAGCAGAACTTGATTACCTACATAAAGGAAATGAAAGCACAATGAATTGCTGAGTTTTAGCAAGAAAAAATGTGCTTGGCAAAGGATTTCACTCTATCAGCATCAGATAAATATCAAATAAAGAACAATTAATTAGTGCAGTTAACAGGTAAAAAACAAACAAACATACAAATTAAATAAAATTGTGATCCGTTTTTAGCTAAACTTTAAAAGCATCAACACTAGTAACCTGGACTTTTGATGACCCTTCAGAAATTTGTTGTATGGTAGTTACACATCTAAAAACTACACTCTGCGGTATAGAGTAGTGTGCAAGAAACTGAATTATTTGTTCCAATTTGTTTAGCAAAAGATAGAGAGTTAACTAAATATCTGAATTACTGAAATAGTACTGTCTAAAAAAAAAAAGAATTGCTGGAGCTGTTAAATTGGCCAATCACTAAATTAATTAAACTATTTATTTAATGTGTTTGAGGTTTAGATCAGGGAGCAACTGTAAAGTGTATATAAATAACGAAATACATATGTCTGTGGTTATATATATTTATTTATTATTTGATTGTATTTTTTTAAACATTCAGATTTTTTAAGTCTCTTCTGCTCACCAAGCCTGCATTTATTTGTAATACATTTAAGTACAGCAAAAAAAAGTAAAATTCTGGAATATTTAAAATAACTGTTTTCTATTTGAATATATTTTAAACTTTAATTTATTCCTGTGATTTTACCGCTGAATTTTTAGCATCATTACTCCAGTCACATGATGCTTCAGAAATCATTCTAATATTCTGATTTTACTGCTAAAAAAAAACATTTATTATTATTATTGTTGTTGAAAACAGCTGAGTAGATTTTTTTCAGGTTTCTTTGATGAATAGAAAGTTCAGAAGAATAGCATTTATCTGACATAAAAATATTTTTTAACAATATAGTTGTCCTTATTAACACTTTAGATCAATTAAAAGCATCCTTGCTAAATAAAAGTATTCATTTCTATAATTTCTTTCCCTAATATATATATATATATACTGACTGACACTATACTTTTGAACTGTATAGTGTATAATGTAAAAAAAAACTGTTTATTTCAGATAAATGCTGATCTTTCTATACAAAGAATCTTGAAAAAACTGTTTTAAAAATTGATAATAATAATAATGTATCTTGAACAGCAAATCAGCATATCAGAATGATTTCTGAAGGATCATGTGACACTGAAGACTGGAGTAATGATGCTGAGAATTCAGCTTTGCATCAGAGGAATTAATTACATTTTGAAATACATTCAAATAGAAAAGAGTTATTTTAAATGGTAAAAATATTTCAAAATTGTACTGTTATTGCTGTACTCAAATAAACACAAGCTTGGTGAGCAGAAGAGACTTCTTTAAACATTAAAAAAACATTTCACTAACTATAAGTAATTTTACAGGTCTTTTGTTCTTACATACTTTGCATAGTGACTTTTACTTTTACTTAAAAAAAAAAAGAGGATTTTAGTTTTAATATCAATAACATGTTGAAATTGAAATAATAATGTGACTAATTTATCATCTTTATTTACAAAGAAAACTGAATTTGACTGATAATGCAACTAATAATAAAAATCTAAATATTTATTTTGATAATAACACAAACATACAAGCACAAGGACATATGCCTCCCTTACCTTATGCTGCAGTGGGCAGTCAGCTCAGGGCAAATCCATTCCAGTGTCTGTGCAAGTGATAGAGGACCTATCAGAAAAGAGAGGGGCAAAGTGTGTGTGTCACTCTCCAAGATTTGGGGCCTTGTATTGGAATGTCGGAGGCAGCCGTTCGGTTTGCTACCAGATGATGATGCATTTTCCTGAGGAAAAAGAGACACCCTGCCTAAACAAACAGACACACACACACACAAAACCAACAACACATATACAGCTTCAAATGCACAGGCAGGTACACATATATTCACATAAGTTGATTTACCCTTGAACACACATAAACATACAACTATTCACAGAGATAATGTTTTGACAAACAACGAGCACCTCAACAGTTATTTCTTATAATAATGTTCTTAATCTTAAACAGTTGACATATTAACTGAAACTCATAAGACTCTCTTATTAGAATAGATGGAATTGGCTATTCTAGTGATTCTCATATTTAAATGCTTAGCATTTATCACAAAAAAAAATTATCAAATGCTCACTGTTGCTTCAAAAGAAAACACAATGCATTAAGAAACAGGGTGAAAACTTTTGGAATTTGAAGATCAGGGTAAATTTAACTTATTTTGCCTTCTGAGAAACATTTAAGTATTTTCTGTAGCACCTAAAGGGCAGTACTAAATAAAAAAATATGATATTTAGGCAAAATAAGAAAAATGTACATATCTTCATTCTGTTCAAAAGTTTACACCCCTGGCTCTTAATGCATCATTTTTCCTTCTGGCACATCAGTTAGCATTTGAACCTGCTGTAATAGTTACATATGAGTCCCTCAGTTGTCTTTAGTGTGAAAAGATGGATTTCAAAATCATGCAGTCATTGTTGGAAAGGGTTCAAATACATAAAAATGCTGAAAAACCAAATTACAGCAGGCAGTTTAACTGTTCAGGGCAAACAAGGGACTCATGAACAACTATCACTCAACAAAAAAACAAAACAAAAAACACAGCTGTGGATCATTCAGGTAGCAAAACAGTATTAAGAATCAAGTGTATGTAAACTTTTGAACAAGGTCATTTTTATAAACTCAACTATTATTTTCTATACTATTACAACTATTATTGATCTTTTCTCATGTGGACTATATGTAAACATATTTTATGTGAAATATCTTATTCAGGTCAGTATTAAATAAAAAATAACATGCCTTTTGTAGGATCCCTCTTATTTTGGTAAAATAACATTTAACAGATTCTGCCAGGTGTATGTAAACTTTTGACCTCAACTTTAAATAAAATCTGTCATCACCATCAATACCTGCCTTAGTGTCTTGTAGGCCTAGTTGTTTAGTGTACCTACAGGTGAGAGGCACTAAAATTCAGAGAGAAGTGCATGTGTCTGCCTCTGTATTACTTCTCCCTCTGGTGGGCGATAGATTATAGCACACC
Source organism: Garra rufa (assembly GCF_049309525.1). Taxonomy (NCBI): domain Eukaryota; kingdom Metazoa; phylum Chordata; class Actinopteri; order Cypriniformes; family Cyprinidae; genus Garra; species Garra rufa. The sequence goes on from NC_133365.1 coordinate 28,614,692, forward strand.
CCAGCTCAACACGATGCTCACTTTCACCTGCCATTAACACCACACACAAATTCAACATTACTGTTACTTTTATTAAACATTTATTGCATGAAATCTACAGATTCATAAACATTAACTTTCACAATATGTCCATATATATAATGACTCCTCAGATTTGGAACTTTCCTGTGATTGTTAACACATTTAAGTATAGTATTGTGAATTTGTGGGGAAGAAGATTCCCGTAGATAACCAACATCACCAGATTAAGCTTTAAATATAAAATTGCATACTGCTAGGTTCACTAATCAATCAAGCAAAGAGCCCTGCAAACAAATTAATGCTACTGCATAGATTTACTTACCAACAGTGATGAGCAATTTTACAACTGAACTGTTAATATAGCACTCGTATGAGTTTGTAAACAAACACCTCACAGTTACTGAGTTGCTAAACTAGTTGGATACTTTGTATGTGTGTCCTGAGTCTGTGTTAGGGAGCCCAGTCCAATGAGCAATTATCCAAACTGAATGCAATCACAGTGTCTGATGTGTTGGATGTTGATGGTTGCCTCTGTGATGATGGATGTTGCCATGATGATGGGGGTAAGTGTGGAGACAGGGATGCTCGATTCCCTCATTCTGCAACTCTTCCTGTTTATGGAGACCATGCAGCTTCTCCAACAGCTCGGCAATAAAAGCCTAAACACACACATACACACAGGTTAACATTCAAGGGGTCATGAACTGACAAATCAAAATTCCCTTGATCTTTTAACACATATAAGGTCATTGTACTATAAAACATCTTGTAAGTTTCAGAACTCAAAACTTTCTCATTAGTTTAAAAACAGCTTATATTGAAGACAATCTGCCAAAATGACAGGTTGTAGAATGTGACACTTTATGATGAAATAGTGTGGCGAAACACCGCCTCTACAGAAGATCAACGCCTGCTTCTACATCACTACCTGTTTACCCCCGCCAACCGATTCATGCATGTAGTGTAAACAACGAGAGAGGTTTACATCGAAATCAAACAATAAAATTGTCATCAGTAAGAACTTGGTCCTTGGTTCACTTCATTTCATCGCAGATTTGTTTACAAACAGCACAATTCAACACAGGATTTTCAGTAAGATTGACACTAAAAGACAATGCTGCAGCTATATTGAATCTGAAAGTAATGTAGCAACACACAAGTGAGAGTAACTGTTTTTATTATGTGGCCATTATTGCTTTGTTTGTCATTATCAGTTTGATATGTACTGAGTATTTCTGCGTTTTTAACCTGAATCACAGCAGCATCTATCTGTGAAGGATGTAGGCTGTCAAACATAAGTGTTAGCCAATCATAGTAGAGGGCATTTACTTCCGAGTTTACAATTCACCACACCTATTCAAACAAAGCGTTTAGATGAGGGGGGTAAAACAGGACAGAAAATAGACTATTACTTCTAAATTATGTTTTTAATCTAAAAATTTTGATAACATTGTAAGGGTACCTCAGAGAATAGCACAAAATAATAATAAAAAAAAAGGCAGTTCATGACCCCTTTAATCTAGGTGTACACGCTTATAGAAATTGTACTTAACACATCGCAATTTAGGACAAAGTAGCCAACTGTAAAACTTTATAAATACTCAAGTAATAGTTAAATGTTACTGGTATCTTAATCATTACACAAACTGTAATAATAATCTTGTATGCGATTACAGTGGCCAAAATTATTAGAACACTAGTATATTCACCAGCTAAAAAAAAGGTCCGTTTATACTTCCATATATTTTCCATTCATTTAGCCATTAACTGTAACAGCCATTAACAGCCAGTGCTCCACACAGAGATCTGATCTCATCATCATCCAGTCTGTCTGGAATGACATGAAGAAACAGAACAAACTGAGGCAGACTAAATCCAGAAGAAATGTGGCAACGTCTTCAAGATGCTTTAGGAAACCTACCTGCAAAGCTACAGTACTGTTAAAAGTTTTAAACACTTGTATAAAATGCTGTAAAATGAGGATGCTGTCAAAAATAATCTCATAAATAGTTTTTCTTTATCAATTAACTAAGTTAAATCAACATTTGGTGTGACCATCCTCTGCATTTAAAGCAGCTTTTGCCTTAGGTGCACTTGTGCATTATTTTCCAGGTAGCTTTGTACGTATATAGGTCTCTTGAAACATCTTGGAGACATTGCCTCAGCTCTTCTATATTTAGTCTGTTTCAGTTTGTTCTGTTTCTTCATGTCATTCATTCCAGACAGACTGGATGATCATGAGATCAGATCTCTGTGTGGAGCACTGGCTGTTGTCAGACTCCTTGTGCAAACAAATCTCAATTAATTATTACAATTAATGGCAAAATAAATGCTTGGAAATGTAAACTGATATTTCCCCCTGACACACTACAGCAAAAGATAGAAACAACTGACTTAAAACCATTTTTAGCTGTTGAAAATACTTGTGTTCTAATAATAATTTTGGCCACCACTGTAGGTATGTTCCATAATTAAAGTAGATGTTAAAAAAAACTTTGAAAATAGGCTGTAAAATATTATATAACATGCAAAAATTATCTTAACATCTACTGGTTGTTCAGAGTTAACGTAATCTAAAACTCTTAAATACCTTCCACAGACTGTATGATTACAGTGCCTTGCGAAAGTATTCATCTCCTTTTTTGGGTACAATTTGTTATGTTGCAGCCTTATGTTAAACTGTTTTACATTACGTTTTTTTCCACATCAATCTACATCTCATACACCATAATGACAAAGCACAAAACAGGTTTGTAACAACTTTGCAAATTTATTAGAAATAAAAAACTGAAAAGATCCCGTTGCATAAGTATTCATACCCTATTCTGGGACACTTAAAATTTAGCTCAGGAGCAAAAACCAAGTCCTGAGGTCAAGATAACAAGATAATGGAAGATGATTGGAACAACTAGGACTCTAGAAAATGTCTGCCAGCCCCATTCAAGCTGACAGAGCTTGAGAGGTGAAAAGGTGAGGCAAAGAAGGCTGTAAAGGTGCTTCAACTATGTACTGAGTTAAGGGTATGAATACTTATGCAATGTACTTATTTCAGTGTTTTATTTTTAATAAATTTGTACAATTTGCAAATCTGGTTTTTGCCTTGTCATTATTATGGTGTATGGAGTGAAAACTGATGCGGGGAAAAACTATTTTAAAGCAGTTTACCATAATGCTGCAACAAAACGAAACGTGAAAAAATGAAGAGGTATGAATACTTTTGCAAGGCACTGTATGTGTACCAGTCAGCAGTTTGTTTACACTGTTAGGGGCCATTCACACACGATGTGTTTTTCTATTTCACTGTGCAACTTATCCATTGTTTTTCTATGTAAACACAAGCTAGATGGACGTGTTTTACCACAGTGTGCATGTCTTATGTCTTTTGCAGCATCTCGGAATGACACAGCATTCTAAAAGTTAAAATTAGATAGTTACACTAAGTTAAAACACAACTCTCCAAAATGCATTTTCCCCTACTCCTCTGGCCAAGTCTTGCATTTGTTAAAGCAAAAACATGTTCTTAATCAAACTGAAAATGTTGAGAATTGCACCCTGCTGTCTCAAATGTGAAAACTGATCACATTTTTCAGATCTCAGTGTTCTCTTCTGCTTATTTATGTGTGAGGTAAGTGCCACGTTCCTCTCTGCTGATCCTCCATGATGTGTCAGCACTTCAACACTAGCTTACCCAGAGGCACACAATCTTCTGCGCATACACGCAGAGTAACAATCATGTACACACACTAATCAAAAGGCTGAGAGTGAACATTGTTAAAGAGCCCCAGTGAAAGAATAGCTTTGTGCTAACTGAGAGAAATAGGGGCATGGGGAAAGAAAGAGAACAAATCATTCATTCATTGTGATCATTGTGAGAAACGCGTGGAAGGGAGTGTCAGCCACTGCAGCGTTCCTCAGAGAGAGAGATGGGGAGAGTGGGAAAGAGGGATGAAGAGGTAGAGTAACAAAAGGATGAGAAAATAAGAGAGGTCCATAGAGGGGTACTAAGGATGAGTAGACAGAAAGATAGAAAAACAAGAAAAACATTAGGAAAGGCTGATTTGCGAATTGAAGGATTGATAAAAGTACCTCAGTGCTGCTGCTGCAGGTTTGCAGAAGAACCTATAAAACAAATGTAAACAAATTCATTCTTGATTGTCATTTTAAATAACTTTAACCAAATGCAATTAAATTAAATGAGCCTATAAAGTCAATATTACTAATATCATTTACAACTGTAAACTAATGTGCACACAGTAGAGAATATAAAGCCTTAAATGGTTCTGTTTTGTCATTCAGACAAATAAGAGGCTAGGGGAGAGTCCATAAGTGAGGGGGGCTCATTTCTGAGAAAAATGCTGAAAAGGGGCTTCCTGCAAATACTCATGGCAGAAAAGCTCTGGCATTCACTCACCATCTTCATCTAAAAGTAAAATGTCAGGCTGCTGACCTCAAGGTCAATGGTCCTATCTTCTACATGTTATTTTCATGGGAGATACAAACTTTAAAAATGGAAAAAAGAGCCAATATTTTTTGGGGGAAAAGGAGAGGGAGAGAGAGATTCAAGTAAGAGATTCTCCCAGTGCAGGGAAAAAAGCTTTGTTTCTTTTCTGCATTTCTCCTCGGTCTTGTTGTCTAATAAACCCAATATTGTATATTATGAATATTGTTGGCTCTGACAAATTTTGGCACCCTTTGCTTTTGTAAGTTTGGATAAAAGCATCAGTTTAATGCATAAATGTAAATATGGCAAGACCTAAGTACAGGATGTGGTGTGAGTGTAAGAGGAGGATTATGGGACCTGTAGTTTGTGTGTTCGCTCTTCGTCATTTGGGAGATCCAACAAATCATCAATGTTCACTTCCTCTGGCATGTCCTCCAAAATAAACACAAACAAAACAGCAAAAGTTATTATGGGTTCTGAAACAATTATCCAAGAACTAATCAAAGAACTAACAAAAAAAAACACACACAGCAGCTATTAGAATTTAATAAAATACTGCAGAAAAGGCACTATGACAAGTCAGTAATATACAGTTGAGGTCAAAAGTTTACATACACCTTGCAGAATCTGCGTAATCTTAATTATTATACCAAAATAAGAGCGATCACAAATGCATGTTATTTTTTATTTAGTACTGACCTCAAAATACATATATTTTACATAAAAGAAATACATAGTCCACAAGAGAAAATAATAGTTAAATTTATAAAAAAAAAATGACCCCATTCAAAAGTTTACATAAACTTGATTCTTAATACTATTTTTTTACATGAATGATCCACAGCTGTTTTTTTTTTGTTGTTGTTTTGTTTTGTATAGTGATAGTTGTTCATAAGTCCCTTGTTTGTCCTGAACAGTTAAACTGCCATTCCTAAGGTTAAGTCCCACAAATTCTTTGGTTTTTCAGCATTTTTGTGTATTTGAACCCTTTTCAACAATGACTGCATGATTTTGAGATTCATCTTTTCACACTGAGGATAACTGAGCGATTAATGTGCAACTATTACAGAAGGTTTAAATACTCACTGATGCACCAGAAGGAAACACAATGCATTAAGAGCTGGGGTGAAAACTTTTTTTTTTTCTTTTTAAAGATTTGCAGATCAGGGTACAGTTAACATATTTTTTTTCTACTGGGAAACATGTAAGTATGCAAAAATATATATATTTAGGCAAAGTAAGAAAAATGTACAGAACTTCATTCTGTTCAAAAGTTTACACCCCTGGCTCTTAATGCATTGTTTTTCTTTCTGAAGCATCAGTGAGCATTTGAACCTTCTGTAATAGTTGCATATGAGCCCTTAGTTGCCCTCAGTGTAAAATGGATGGGAAAAGATGGATCTCAAAATCATACAGTCATTGTTGGAAAGGGTTCAATTACAAAAAAGATGGAAAACCAAAGAATTTGTGGGATCTGAAGAATTTTTCTGAAGAACGGTGGGCAGTTTAAAAATGACTAATGAACAACTATCACTAAACAAAAAAAAAAAACAGCTGTGGATCATTCAGGTCACAACAAAGTATTAAGAATCAAGCGTATGTAAACTTTTGAAGAGGGTCATTTTTTTGACTATATGTAGACATCTTTTATGTGAAATATCTTATTAAGGTAGGTACTAAGTGAAAACATTACATGCATTTTGATCCCTCTTATTTTGGTAAAATAATTAAGATTTTGCAGATTCTACAAGGTGTATGTAAACGTTTAGCCTGAACTGTAGATAAAGATATCCACAAGACATGTTGCTCCCACAATTACAGCATACAGCAAAATTATGGCCCCACCACACAGGTATGCATTAATGTATGTATGTATTTCAGTTCATAACACTGCATGTTATATGTCATTGTTCTTTAATTTTTCAGCATCCTTCAGTTTCAGCATCTCAGAATATCTTCTCAATATTCTCAGTGGGAAACCTTCTCCTACACAAGCTGAGGAGGAAATTGAGATAACAGATCACATAACACAACTCTCGAGAGACAACTCTGCCGTCTCTTACTGTGGGACAGCGTCTCACTACACACACAGCTTATGTTTAAACTTCCTGTTGTTGACTGTTTCTCAGGGGGTGCCCATGTAAGGTAGCAACAGAACTGAGTGATCCCCGCCATAAATGAGGGAGAGGAACCAGGACCTCCTCCGGTACCTCCAGAAGCCTCGTCCTCCTCACCTTTTTTGGGCAGCCAGCTTTGCTAACAGTATCCAACAACTAATATTGTTCTGTCAGACATACAGTTGTCACAGCATTCATCACACACTTACATTTCATCACTTACATTCCATTTAAAAGAGGTGCAAATACAGACTTTTAAAAGACGTCAACCTTTCATTTCATCGAGTGCTGTAAAGTGTTTGTATTTCATGTACTTATTTTTTATGCATGCAAGTATCATTCTTATTCTTTAGATACTTATTCTCTCTCTACAGACTTTTTAAAACTAAGACTGGTGCATGCATGCATGTTCATGAGCTTGAAAACTAAACAATATAACTTTAGTTTGACAAGTTGTAAAGTCAGCTATGCAGAAATTAACACACTTGTTAACAACATGAATTTACTAAAGATAAAAATAGGTGAATATACATATTTGAGCCTAATTTTAGGAGTTATATGTATGAAGGTTTGTGGTCAGCTTATTGGAGAAGGAACTGTTGCACATTTCAGCAGTCAAAGATTTCAAAACAACCTATGACACAGCATGCATCTGCACAACATTTGGAAATGCTTTTGTTCATTTTTCTATCAAAATACGTTTGGTTGTTGGTTTGTTTCCAGAGGTAATCAACCTGTAGCTTCCAGCGTCAACTCTGCACCAGCTACACCTGTAAGGATGCGCCTGGACACTTACCTTTCCATCGTACAGCTTGTCCAGCCCTTCGTCGATCCATTTCTCCACGTCCAACCTTTTCTGAAGCTGTTTGCGGTTGTATTTCACCGTAACGCGTGATTGCCGCTTATGTAAGTTCATCCCGTGCTCTCTAGCGTTGTCTAAATCCGGGGAATGACCGGTATGTATCTCCTCAGCCATGTTTCATGTGCCTGTGCTTGTCTGAGAATGAGCGCTTGGAGGAGCGCGCGGACAAAAGAAGCTGAACGCTGAGTGGCGCGCGCTCAGCATGATTGGAGGTAGGACGTCAGATGCTCGTGAATAATTTTTTTTTATTATTATTAAATTTGTTTGAAATGGCGTGATATTAAAGCAGAAGTTTACTTTTAGAATGAACATCTTCTGTTAATTTACTCACCCCCATGTCATTAAAGATGTTCATGACTTTTTTTCTGCAGTCGAAAAGAAATTAAGGTTTTTGAAGAAAACATTCCAGGATTTTTCTCCATATAGTGGACTTTAATGGTGGCCAACAGGTTGAAGGTCCAAATTGCAGTTTCAAAGGGCTCTACACAATCCCAGCCGAGGAATAAGGGTCTTATCTAGTGTTTTCTATGAAAAATATAAATTTATATACTTTTTAACCACAAATGCTCCTTGCACTAGCTCAGCCTCAGGTATTATGCAATCACGCACGCGTGGAGTAGGCGGAAGTTTCCACCCTGTGTTTACAACGCGAATGTGCAAAGAAAGTCAAATGCCCTTTACAAAGAAAGGTAATACAGCCATGGGCGTAAATTTCATTTAACAGTTGGGGGGGACAATAAATATAAAATTTCTCATGAGCAATTTTTGAAGGGGACGCAAAATAATACAGTCAAATTGTACTTATAAAGATACAAAACAATAAAAACAAGAAATTAAAAAAAAGGTTTAAAATTTTATTTAAAGTGATGTTTGTTCGAACGTGACACAGTGCTCATTTAGTAAATGCACAGCTAAATGAAACTCCTCACATTCACGACGAGCGGATCTCGATCCCGGGTCTCCGGCACGGGAGGCGGACGCATTAACAGAAACACTAAAGGCTGCGCCTACTAACATCGCTCGCTAGTTTATCTCTAGAGATCAGGGGAGTGAGGTTTACCTGCACAGCACCTTAGCTGGCCTCTGTTAAACAATATTCTAATTGTGGCCGTTAATGTTACGTTAACATTATGCCAAGTCGTCACGAATAAAACAATGCATGGGAAACGGCTTTGGCGTCTTGCAGTGCATTATGCAACAAACTATGGTAAACAAGCTAATGTTAACTAGATAAGTAATATTTTAATCGCTAATATAGCAGATTCATGGAAAATTACATCGGTAATCAGCATTTTTGCCGCAACTAATTTATGAATGAGTCTGCATCAACTACATTAAAGAGAATCGCTTTAATAAAATACCCTATTTACTGGAGTTCAGCATATTGGAGAGGATTCTGGTGGGTAGAAGTCCTCCACTTCCACACTGCTCTCAGAACTGCTGTAGCTGCTTTCGGCATGCGTGTGTTTACATTGTCGGTGTGCAAATTAGAAGAATTTATTCACTTATTGTCACTCCCATTTTAATGCAGTCTCCGCCTTGTCTCCACACTGTACCCCACCCCTTATCCCCAGTGAACAACGCCCCTTTTCAGAAAGTTTTTTAAACCAGAGGTGTGAAAAGCACCTCTGAAACAGGGGGATGTTGTGACACTTTAAAGATGCAATTCTTTCTAAAGGCGCGTCCAATGAGGAAATGGCATGTCAGGATCGTCAGCTTTATTTAAAAAAAATATTTCCTTACTATTTCCCCCGACACATTCATAGTAATTACTTTTGCCGGTGCTTTGTGGCAAGCTTTAGGCCAGGGGTCCCCAAACTAAGGCCCGGGGGCCTTAGTTTGGGGCTGAACAATGCCAGAGACATATTTTGAAAATGTAATTTTAAATATGTTTTACTTATATCATGTCGGTATTTGATAATAAAGGTTGGCTTTCAAACAAAAAATTCCCTTAGTTATTAACATAGGTATAATTATTAAATTCACTAACAGAATGGTACATTCAACGTAATGTGTCATCGCGATCGAACAGGTGATGCGCGAGCCACCTAGAAAAAAGCAATGACAAAATGACTCAATAGCATTTGAGGTGAAACTAGCACTGCTTGTGGGACAAGTGCAAAAGCAAAACTTCACTCATCTCCCAGTTACCCAAAGTTTTTCTCGGTTGGTTGTGCATCTTTTTCTTCCACACTTTTTTTCTTCAACTCAACTTACTGTTAACATGCTTGGATACAGCACTCTGTGAACAGCCAGCTTCTTTGGCAATCAATGTTTGTGGCTCACCCTCCTTGTGAAGGGTGTCAATGATTGTCTTCTGGACAACTGTCAGATCAGCTGTCTTCCTCATGATTGTGTAGCAAAGTGAACCAAACTGAGAGACTATTTTGACGGCTCAGGAAACCTTTGCAGTTGTTTTGAGTTGATTAGCTGATTGGCATGTCATTATATTCTAATTTGTTGAGATAGCGAATTTGTGGGTTTTTGTTAAATGTGAGCCAAATCATGACAATTAAAAGAACCAAAGACTAAAACTACTTCACTCTGTGTTCATTCAATTCATTTAATACACAAGTTTCACAATTTGAGTTGAATTACTGAGATAAATGAACTTTTCGTGACATTCTAATTTACTGAGAAGCACCTGTATATCTTTTGAAAAGAAATGATAATTTGTCTGTCTGGTGCATAAAAAATAATAAACTATTCTAGCATTAAAAGGTATAATAAATACAGGTAAAATCATAATAAAATAATAATAGTAGTCAGTCCGGCCCATGGAATTTTATTTTATAAACCGACCCGTCCCTCCATTAAAGAAAAGAAAATTAGGTGGCCCTCTCAGAAAAAAGTTTGGGGACCCCTGCTTTAGGCCATTGCGTTGCGTGCCAAACTGTGCTGAAGGCATGCTCGGTGCTGGCCCTCGGGTTCGGGTTGCACTTGTATTAAAGGTCCACTGAAGTGCCTTGAAACACGCAGCGTTATTCTATGTGGTGACGTGCTTTTAACTGAAACAAAAACATATCGCCCAGCCCCGCTCACTTATTTTGAATAGCCAATAGCGTTTCATTTATATCTCTTCAGGCCAGAGTCGTTAAGCTCGGTAAAGCCGCATTTGTAGCTTATGACAGCCACAGACTAATAAATTACCCCACAGATTCAATATGAAACTCATAATCATACTGAGGCTGTGTAGTTTAATACATGCCGATTGCACATATGAGCGCATATGATCTGCTCCGTGTATTGCGTCTCTATGTAGGGGGTGGGACAATACAGACTCTAGAGAGCATTTGATTGGACAGAACGTTTGATGAGAAACTGAAGTGCACGGTGATATCATCAAAATCGTTGATTCATATTGGCGGAAGTGACGAGACTGTAAGATTTGAATGCCCATATCTTGTAAACGCGAATTTTGTCGTTGTTTTGAAGCACACTAGCTTATAGATAATCTTAAAGATAATATATTCATACTAAAAGCCAAAAAACTTTAATTTTGATTTCAGGGGGACTTTAAGCTTGTGTCTATTATGATGAATATGCCGATTAAACATATATGCTTTCTTGTTTATTTTTAATCAAGACAAGTCAAGTCAAGATTATTTATACAGCGCTTTTTACAATACAAGTTGTGTCAAAGCAACCTTACAGTATTAAAATAATAAAGTAAAATGTCGATAATAATGCAAGAGTTCCATATTGTAACAAAGTCAAATTGGGGAGGAGTCATCTGGTTCCCATGGCCTTGTGCCAGTGGCCGTTTAGGGTAGGAGTTCTTTCTTGATGATCTGTCTCTGGGGCTCATCTAGTTGACATGGTATCCGCTGACATTCGGCTGCAGGTGTTGATCCACCATCTGCTCTAGGTTTGGACTGGATCCGGGGGACTGCAGTGACCATCTGATCTGGATACGGACTGGATCTGGTGGCTATGGTGACCTGGGAATAAGAAACAAACAGACTAATATTAATGTAGATGCAAGAGTTCCAAGTTGCCACAGAATCAGATTGGAGAGGACTCATCTGGTTTTCGCTGTCTTGCGTCGATGGCCGTCTAGGTGATGAGGTCTTCACTGATGATCTGTCTCTGGGGCTCATCAAGTTGACGTGGTCTCTGCTGACATTCAGGGCTGTAGAGGATATCTCTGGGAGCTGATGGGTACGGACTAGATCCGGGAGACTGCAGTGACCATCTGATCTGGATACAGGTGGCTACGGTGACCTCGGAGTAAGAAGGAAAGATACTAATATTAGCGTAGATGCCATTCTTCTTTTGATGCAACGAGTACATCAGGTGTTATAGGAAGTGTCCCTGGTTCCGGTTGACCTAAATAATGCAGCCTAACAATCCTTTAACGGATTTGGATTATGAAATGTATTAAGTGTAGGCCAGGTTAAAAAGATGGGTCTTTAATCTAGATTTAAACTGACAGAGTGTGTCTGCCTCCCGAACAGTGTTAGGTAGAATGTTCCAGAGTTTGGGCGCTAAATGTGAAAAAGATCTGCCGCCCGCAGTTGATTTTGATATTCTAGGTACTATCAAATTGCCGGAATTTTGAGAACGCAGCGGACATGAGGGACTATAATATGATAAGAGCTCGCTCAAGTACTGAGGAGCTAAACCATTCAGGGCTTTATAAGTTATTAGCAAGATTTTGAAATCTATACGATGTTTACTAGGGAGCCAGTGCAGTGCTGACAAAACCGGGCTAATATGGTAATACTTTCTGGTTCTAGTAAGAACTCTAGCTGCTGCATTTTGGACCAGCTGGAGTTTGTTTATTAAGCGTGCAGAACAACCACCCAATAAAGCATTACAATAATCTATCCTTGAGGTCATGAACGCATGGATTAACGTTTCTGCATTTGACATCATGAGCATAGGTCGTAATTTCGATATATTTTTTAGATGAAAAAATGCGGTTTTTCAAATGCTAGAAATGTGGCTTTCGAAGGAAAGATTGCTATCGAATAGTACACCTAGGTTCCTGACTGATGACGACGAATTGACAGAGCAGTCATTGAGTATTAGACTGTGTTTTAGGTTATTACATGCAGAGGTTATAGGTCCAATAATTAACACCTCTGTTGTTTCAGAATTTAGCAGTAAAAAATTTCTTGCCATCCAGTTTTTTATTTCAACTATGCATTCTGTTAGTTTTTCAAATTGGTATGTTTCGCCGGGCCGTGAAGAAATATAGAGCTGCGTATCATCAGCATAACAGTGAAAGCTAACACCATGTTTCCTGATGATATCTCCCAAGGGTAACATATAAAGTGTAAAAAGTAATGGCCCTAGTACTGAGCCTTGAGGTACTCCATACTGCACTTGTGATTGATATGATACCTCGTCATTCACTGCTACGAATTGATGCCGGTCAGATAAGTACGATTCGAACCAAGCCAGTGCAATACCACTAATGCCAACATAATTTTCAAGTCTATTTAAAAGAATATTGTGGTCAATAGTATCAAACGCAGCACTAAGATCCAGTAGTACTAATAGAGAGATGCATCCACGATCGGATGACAGGAGAAGATCATTTGTAACTCTAATAAGAGCAGTCTCAGTACTATGATACGGTCTAAAACCTGACTGGAAATCCTCACAGATACCATTTTTCTCTAAGAAAGAACACAATTTTGAGGACACTACCTTTTCTAGTATCTTTGACAGAAAAGGGAGATTTGAAATTGGTCTGTAATTGTTTAATTCATTGGGATCAAGTTGAGTTTTTTTAATCAGAGGCTTAATAACAGCCTCTAGTAGCTAGCAAAAAAATAACAATTTCCAGGTGACTCACAACCCAGCAATTAAATATTAAAAACAGATTCTGTTGTGTGGACCCTTTTCAATTTTGTATTTTTGATCCAAAACGAAATTTTAAAATATGAAAAACAAGACAATTTTAATTTTTTTTTTTCTGATTCAAAATCAAATAACAAAAAAAAAAAACAATCAGATTTTCATTTTTTGATTTTCATTTATGTTTTTTATGTTTCTATTGTTTGTTTTTTTCAGCAGGGATATGGAGAAAATTCCTAGAATGATTTCCTCAAAAACCTCAATTTCTTTTCGATTGAAGAAAGAAGGACATGAACATCTTGAATGACATTGGGTGAGTAAATTATCAGGAAATTTTCATTCTGTAAGTGAACTAATCCTTTAATCAAACATTGTAAAAGAAAAAAAAAGAGTTGAAAGAATGAGATATTTCTCATATAATTTATTTCTTTCATTAAAGTAACAAATACATGTACAAAATAAATTAACATAAATTTTTTTACAAAGACAAGACAATGATTGAAAGCAAAAGTACAAAAATGCAAAATAGAAACTTAGGCATGAACTTAGAATTAAATTAATAGGAAACATCTGGCAAAGAAATAAACATTCATTAGACATAAACCCCACTGAAGAAAATTAGATTTTATGCAATTTAACATAAGAACCAATGACACATGTCCCCATATCAGTCGAGGAAGAAAACACACTGCTTAATACGCAATACAAAACTGGAGCAAAATCTTACCATTTGGTCTTAAGAACATAGTATAATCATATTCCTGACTGTTGCTTGCTTCCTTTCTATACACATTTTTATTTATTTTTTATTTATTTTTTTTATTTAAAACACCTGTTGCTGGCAACATCCTGGCAAAAAAGAGATATTCTCATCCTTATGAGAGAAAAGTTTTATACAGAGCCCAGAGTTTGACTAGAGAACACCTAATCCTTATGCTCTTCAGTTTAACCTACCTAATTCTCTTTCAATAGAGGTATTTCCTTACTTAGTTCTCTTTGTATAGAGTTATTTTCACTTCTTTATCTTTGTATAAAGATATCAGTTCTCTGCGTATAGATTTCTGCAACCTAAGTTTGTTTCAGCTTTCAGGGCTCCTGTCTGTCTTCATATGGAAACACAGATTCACAAAGCCCAGCACACAACAATGTGCTTGTTTCTTTTAGTTTTTGGTTTACAGAGTCTTCCACCTATACAGATGGCAAAGGTCCAATCCCTTATTCAGTCATTACATACTTAATTCATTCATTCAAGCATTCATTCATATTTTTTAAGACAAAAGCAAGTGCTACATCCAAATTCTTATCCCTGCATGTGAGTTTGTGTGTCTGTGTATATGCTCACTGGTCTACATTAGTGTATGTGTGAGTGTACAAGTGTGTGTTGCCTTATCTAAGTCCTCCTCCAGCACTCCACAGGAAGTCCTGCCCAGCAGGCAGTGTGTGAGAAGCCGCCAGTGAGATTCTGCCCTCAGTGTTGCAGGGTTTCACCTGAGTGAAGTCTCTGTCATAGGGATAGTGCTGCCTGTCTAAATTATTAACCGTCTCCAAATCATTAAACACAGAATCGCACAGCTGCTGTCTGCGCAGTCTATGCCTTCTCCTTCGAAACACCACCAGTCCCACACACACTCCCAAAAACACAGCCAGCACACCTAAGACACATGACACAGCCACTGCTGAAGGTGAGGTCCGTCCAACCCGGGGGGCCATCAGCTCCATACCTCCCTGCACAGGAAACTCGCAGTTTGGACCCATGAACCCAGGCAGACACTGACACACCGGCCCGGAGAAGTGTGTGTAGCACGTTCCTCCGTTGAGGCATGGGTCGGTGAGACAAGCGTCTGCTCGGAGGCTGCAGTTTTTACCGGTGAAACCTAGCGTACAGGTGCAGGTGTACTCGTTAATGCCATCTTGGCAGGTTCCGGCATTTTGACACGGGTAACGGGCACAGTCGTCAATGTTTGTCTCACAGCGAGGCCCGGAGAAACCAGGGCGACAGCGGCACAGAGCACTAGCACCCAGATCTACACACTCACCACCTACAACAGAAGAGAGAAGAGGTTTCATATGAGCAGAGAGGAAGTGTAACAGATACTGTAACAGTAGCATGTATGTTTAGAACAGGAACCACTTAGTGGAAAGTTTAAGATGCTCTTTTAATAGAATCAAACTGAAAGGTGACTACAGTTGTCAAACAATATTTTTAGTGAACTTAAATTGCTTAAATTAAACTATCTTGTATGACTTTGGAAGTGCATGGGTCATGTGTTCTACTTTATGGATTTTTGTCCTTTTTGGAGCTTGAGAGGCTGTGGCCAACCGTTTTTATTGTATGAGCAGTGTAAGGATTCTTTAAAACTTTCACATAAGAAAGGAACCCAACATGAGGATTAGTAAATGATAGAATCTTTGCCTTTGGGTGAACTACCCATTTAAGTAAAATCAATTTTGTTGATGCATTGTCCACAGTCAGCACAAATGCTTACCATTGGCACAAGGTTTGTGGCTGCATCGGTCCAGTCTCTTCTCACAGTTGGATCCGGTAAAGGTTGGGGGGCAGCGGCAGACGTAACCACCAGTGAATTTTTCTTCACATGTCCCTCCGTTAAAGCAGGGGTCATCCGCACACGTCATCGCAATGATCTCACAGTTCTTCCCATAGAATCCCTGAGGACATGTACAGGAGTAATCATTCTCCAAATCCTGCAGGGGTAGAGAAAAATACACATATTAGCAAAGTGTAAACATAATTCCAAGTTTCAAATCATTTTTGATCGGTGCACATTTGAACACATTTACTTAACCTAAATCATGACATATAGTTACATTTTTTTCTTCATTTATTTATTTTGAAATAAAATGCATTAAATTAAACCTGTTGAAATTTATTCCTTTGATTTCAAAGCTGAATTTTAGCATCATAACTCATCAACACTTATATTCTGATTTGCTGCTCAAACAACATTTATTATTATTATTGTGTTGAAAACAGCCAAGTATAATTTTTTTTCTTTACATTCATCAAAGAATCCTGAAACAATGTACTGAGCTGTTTTAAATATTGATGCTAATAATAATAATTAAAAAAATGTTTCTTGAACAGCAAATCACATTAGAATGATTTCTGAAGGATCATGTGACACTGAAGACTGGAGTAATAATGCTGAAAATTCTGGTTTTATTACAGGAATAAATTACATTTTTAATTTTATATCCAAATAGCAGTTTTTGAAATAGTAAAACTATTTCACAGTATTACTGTTTTTGCACTTTAAATTTAAAAAAATGTGTGCTTGGTGAGCAGAAGAGACTTCTTTAAAAAGCAGTAAAAATCCTACTATTCAAAACTTTTGACTGGTAGGGTATACTTTTAACTCATGTCTGTTAAATATGTAAATACTGTTTTATTATTATCATGTGAGCATAGACTTACATTGCAACTACCACCATTCTTGCAGGGGTTGCAGTCGCACTCGTTAATCTCCAGCTCACAGTTTGTGCCCCCATATCCTGGCCGGCAGGTGCAGGTGTAGCTGCCCTGTCCAGTGTTAGTGCAGGTGGCGCCATTAGCACAGGGTTTGTGATTGGTGCAGTAGTTGAGGTCCTGGTTACAGAAGAGGCCTCCCCAGCCCTCCTTGCACACACATTGCCACGGCTGCGAGCAGGTCCCGTGCAGGCATCCCGGGTAATGCACACACTCACTGCAGGATGGCCCCTGCCATCCCAGACGACACTTACATTCACCAGGTGACTCGCAGTAACCGTGCCGCTCACTGCAGTCCGAAGAGCAGATGGCTGTGGGAAGAGACAGAAAGGGGGGTTACATACACCACACACACACACACACACACACACACACACACACACACACACACACCACGCCCCCTGGAGAGGGCAGATGAATGGGTGTGTTAAGTGTTGGGGCCAGCAGCTGGTGAGCTGACAGAGGTAATGCACTCTTTTGTATTTTGAGCTGTGGCAAGCGTGCACACACACACACACACACACACACAGAGTGAGAGAGAGCGAACGACCCTCTAGCATGTATCTGTTGGGTTTCTTTGTTCGGCTGAACAAAAGAAGTGTAGAAGCTCAGCTTCCATCAGACACACATGCACACAAAGATTTGAGAGATAAGGGGATGTATTGCTGCAGCTCAAGTTCCAACACACAAACCACTATCACACTTAAATACAGAGCAATCAGGAAAGGGAGTGGGACTGCTTCTTTTAAGAGTCCCAAACCTCTGATCATCTGAGACACACACATACAGGTGGTACTCACGGTCAGAGCAGTAGTCTCCACGCCATCCCTCCAGGCATTCCCTGTTCCCGTTTTCATCACAGGTGTAGTGTCCCAGCGTGTCGTCACGAGGACGGCAGTAATCCGAACACGCCTCGCCGAAGTAAAACTCATCACAGAAAACATGATACGAGTAACGGAGCTCGCTCTGATCACCAAAATGAACATCCTGAGACCAGTCTTCTCCAATCGCCAAGCGCCTTCGTGTTGCCAAACGACTGATCAGGTTGTTTTGATTCTCTGTTGTGGAAATTAAAGAAAAAATTAAGTTCAAAATACTAATTGAACAAATTGTTAATAAAAATAAAAAAAACTCCACCAAACTGTGTAGCCCACCTGTGTAGTCATGATGCTCTTTGGGGGACTCTGCATACCATGCTTCAATAATAAGAGAAAATGTCCCCTGAAAAGAACAAAATGTTGCTTTAGATCTTAAAAGCAAATGAAAACAGATTTGCTCATACCGAAAAGTAAACATTCTTCATTATCTTCCATTGACTTTCACTTATTTTTGTTTTGAACTGATCATTTCTGACTGCTGGATGGTCGTCTGCATGGTTAAGTGTTTAGGTAAATGTAGGGGCACCTGAATAAATAGGCAGTAACGCAAAATAGTTGTCTTATTCATTATTTACTCAGATCAGCTTACTAAATATGACCCTGGACCACAAAACCAGTAATAAGTAGGCCTAATAAGTAGCATGGGTATGTCAAAATTATTGATTTTTCGTGTTCCATTAAGATATTTTGTAAATTTCCTACCGTAAATACAGGGTATCAAAACTTAATTTGTGATTAGTAATAGCATCGCTAGGAACATTTGGACAACTTTAAAGGCAATTTTCTCAATATTTGGATTTTCAAATAGTTGTATCTCGGCCAAATATTGACTGGTTTTGTGGTCCAGGGTCACAAACACACTATTAAATAATGGAATAGTTTGCACTTAATTTAGTGTAATGAACTTTACCGGCCACTTGAAGTGAAAAGGCACCCGGATGGCTGCGCTGTTGGCTATGGAGCTCTGGTCCGCTCGCAGGACGTTTGTCTGACCGGTTCCGAAGGTGCACGGAGGTTCAGCGGAGATGACGTCTTCCGAATGCTTGAGGCAAATCCTGAAAAAGATGTTGCAGTCTCGCGTCCTCCTGCAGTAGCGGCGTGTGGTGCTGAACGAGTGAACTTTCAATTCAAATACACCCGATGAAGCCACCTGTTCAAGAACAGAAAACCCGTATGTGACTTCTGAATCTTTTTGAAATAATAGGCTAAACAATACTCTACCTAGTTGACAAATATATATACTGTAAACACGAGAAACTTTAAATATGGGTTAAGTATAAGCCATGAACATGAACTGGCTGCTTACCAACTGCAAAAGCGACACCGACAGCAGGCAGTACAAAGACAGATGCGCCATCTCGTTTAGTTAATCCTAAACTTTATTTCAAGACCACACAGGTATCTTCATCCGTTGCTTCTTTCCAAGTTTCAAAGTGTTTGGAGACCAAGAAAAAACAGTTAGATGTCCTGGTACGAAATCCTCAGCAGGTCCATTAAAGTCCACTGTGTCTTCGGAGGAAAAGCGCACTCGTCCTCTTCGTTCTTCAGCGAGTGCGGTTTGTCTTCATTGAGTGTCTTGATGAATGGACACCGTTATATACGTCTTGCCCCCCTGCATGTGACGTCACAGGGGACATATGGCGTAATATTGGCCTGATTAAATTGATCTGCTGCATGTGGCAGTGGTGTTGATGGAGTTAGTTGAAGTTAGCCACACTGCTGCCTGTATCACAACAGGGAATTTTAATTACAGTGATACAGAGCAGATGGGCACAGGAGTTCTCAAGTATGAAAACCTGATGAATCTTAGGTTTTTGTGAGATATTAAAAATAAAATTAGCAAAACAGCAAGTTTTACACTGTTGAATTTCAGAATTAGTTTATTATTCATATGCTTTGCATATACAGTCAAACCAAAAATTATTCTGACACCAGATATAGTAAAATCTGGGAACAAAAATTATTCAGACACTTTGACCTGACCATATTTTGCTGAAGTTTGCTTTTAATTGCTAATGCAACCTTTTTACACCACATACTGAACAAAATTAAGCATTGCTTGATAATTAGTCAACAAAGTATTGATATTTGTGTAAATATTGTCATACTAACAGTTTTCTGAAAATTTGGTTGATTGTAATCCATTGCATTCTATCATTCAAAGCCATCTGACATCATAAAGACGAATTTGTTCTGACACAGTTTAACTGAGCTCTTGTCAAATTTCATTTTCTAAACTATAGTGAATAAACTGTGATATTGTGAGAAATGTTGAAGGTGTCTGACTACTGAAATAATATAGATTAATACTTTTGGATGATCTGTAGTGTTTTAGATTTAGGTTTGTTTTGTTAATTTAACATTTGTCTTCTCTGGAAAATATTCTCCTCTATGGTAAATATTCTCAGCAGGTACAATATGCTTACTATAAATAAAAATAAAGCAAATAGATTTAGAGCTACTTATATTGTCAATCACATCACCTACCTTAAGCTGTTTTTAGTATTTAGGTATTTACATGCTCTTACATCGTTCAGAATTAAATTTGTAATTGTACAGTTAGACTATGTATTATCCTAATGTAAAAGAAGTTTGCAAAGTTTGTTTGAAAATAAAATCTCTGCAACGATTTAGACAAATGTTTTGACACTGAATATTTGTTTTATTATTCATGTTTATATTAACAATTAAATACAACATGTATGTTTTATTAAATTGTTTGTATTATTCAATAAAAAATATATTTCCATCATCATGTTTTCAGTTTTTATGGTTCCTGAGTGGTATACTGTAGGCACGTTTCTGTTTTTAATTATTTCCTCTGTCCCCTAAACACACACACACACACACACACACACACACACTCGGCCATGACTGTGTGGTCGCTGTGGCGCGTGCGGGCAGGGGGAGGCCATACGTTTTTATTTGCAATGTTCTTTGTGTCTGCAGGCACAAGTGTGTGTGTGTGTGTGTGTGTGTGTGTGTGTGTGTGTGTGTGTGTGTGTGTGTCTTTTGTTGAGCAGTATGCAGAGACGCTAAGGCTGTTCTGGAGGATGGGTGGGGAAATATCATGATGACGCTTTTGTGTGGGTCAGCTCCAACAGCTGTATGTTAACAGGCGGCACATGGTCACTTATTGTCCGCCACAAACCGCCCGAACTCGCCCAACCGGCATCTGTTGCAGCCGGTTGCAGCAATTCCACTTATTTATTTTTTTTATAACGTAATTAGGCCTATAGTATTTTCTTACACATAAGAATGTTTACTATTTTTTACCACAGTATTAGGTCTTCGGGATTAATAGAAAATAATGAAATATCGAATAGTTAAGAACAATTGCACCTAAATGCTTATTCAGTGTTCTTAGCTTTTTATAATAATTTATTCGAAAGAATATCATTGTGACGTGTTGTGTTTGTGATCGGTCACGCTGGCTAGAGCTCAGCTGTTGTTATGGTAATAAGTGACGCGTGCCTCAGAACCCTTTCATTAAGCCATAATCACAATGCATCACTTATAATATCTTTTAAAAGACCTCATATATAATGTATCAAAGGCCACAGATACAAGTAAATGAATCTACAAAGTGTGTGAAGACAGAAGTCTGGCAGGGAACATACTCTGACACTGTAAGCAAACAAAATCACTTTATTCAACTACTAATATGATTCTATGCTTAATAAAGTTGATGCTGGGGACAAAGACCAATCAGATGTATTGGTAGAGATAAACCTGTTGTTGTGTGAGGACAGATGAGTTAAAGGGATAGTTCACCCCAAAAATAAAAATTCTGTCTTTAATTACACACCCCTAAGACCTTCGTTCATCTTCAGAACACAAATTAATATATTTTTGATGAAATCCGAGAGCTTCCTGGCCCTCCATAGACACTCCTACCATCTTCAGGGCCCAGAAAGGTACCAAGAACATTGACAAAATGGTCTATTTGAAGTGGTTCAACCATAATTTTATGAACAAAGGTCTTACAGGTTTGGAACGACATGCGGGTGAGTAACAGAACAATGTTTTTTGGTGGTTTAAGGTAAGAACCTTTCAGTGAACAGTTCCTAAAAGAACCATTTTGAAGAACATTTTAAAATCTAAAGAACCTTTTCTGCATTTGAAAGTTTCCATTGATGTTCATGGTTCTTCATGGAACCATCAATGCCAATAAGCAGGGGCGTCGCTGCGTCGTTCTGGGCCCTGTGCACTGACTCAGCTAAGGGGCCCCCGCTGTACTACGTTGATCCTCGGGGGCCCTCCCCACACTTGGGGCCCTGGTAATTTAGTCCCCCTTTTCCCCCAACTACGACGCCCCTGCCAATAAGGAACCTTTATTTTTTTAAGAGTGTATGATTAAAGTTCTGTAGTCAACAAGTAAAGTTCAGGATTAAGTAAAAAAATAAAAATAAAACAACTACAATCAGAACTGAAACAAAAACTGCTGTGACTATGGCATGCAAGACTGTTTAATCCTTAAACGAAAGCTATGGTTGTGTCACAGAGAGGGTCAGACTGAGACGTTCGGATCCATTTGCAGCATTTATTGAGATGTGTCAACAGGCAAGAGTAAACACCAGAAAACAGGAACAACGTAGGTAATCCGGGAAACAGTTCAATACTCAAGCAATGGTCGCAATGGCAGGCAGCAGGAATCAATAACGGGGTACACAGTCCAGAATCATACACGGGAAATCCAACACAGAAAGAAACGCTCAGAATTACGACCATAGGGAAACAATAAGACTTCGCAAGGAAGTGTGTGTGTCTGTGGCTTAAATGCATGTGGGTAAATGTGAAACAGGTGTGTGCAGCAATCAGTTCAGTGGGAAACAAGGAGCAGCTGTGTGCAGTGATTGGTGCAGTGGCTTATGGGGATTGCAGTCCAGAATGTGTGTGCAAGAGTTCATGATGAGAAGACAGACCAGATACATGACAGAGCCCCTCCCCAAGGAGCGGCTTCCAGACGCTCTAACCACATAATACAACCTGGAGGGTGGTGGAGCGGAGGCGGAACAGGGGGAGGGATGGAGGGCCAGGTCCATGTAGGGGTACTGGAACCCCGAACTGAGGCGGAGCCAACGGAGGGAGAAGCCATGGCGGAGGAAGGGTTGGCTCCAGCATGGGGCCGACCGACGGAGGTGGAGCCGGTGGAGCCCGAGGCGGAACCGGAGAGTCGATGGTCCTGGGCGACACAGAGGATCCGGAGGGCCAAGGCGGAACCCAAGGCTCTGGCGACCCCGGCGGAGATGGAGGTCCGGAGGTACGCAGCGGAGCCGGAGTGACAGAGGATCGAGGCTGTGCCCACGGGAGGGAGGAGGTCCACAGAGCCGGCAGGACGGAGTGACGAGGCGCAGCCGGAGGAGTAGAGTCCAGAGGCGAAGGTGGGGCGACGACTGACCGGGGCGGAGCCGGAGAGACGATGGAGCCTGGAGGAGCTGGTGGGCCGACGGCCGACAACGGAGACGAGGGAGCACAGAGCCGGGGTGGAGCCGCAGGGTCGGAGGGCCGAGGTGGAGTCCAGGACTCTGAGACTGGAGGTGATGGTGAGGGGTCCTTCAGTCTGGACACCGATGGAGACTGGCAGTCCCACGGCAAGTCCTCAGCACCGAAGGTGGGATGTGGGTGAGCAGAGGGACTGTCAGGAGACAGAGGTGGCGGGACTGGAGCAGCAGGGAGGGTGGGTGGGAACAGTCCATGCATGAGCTCCGTGACCAGAACCGGGCAGACAGGAATCTCAGGACGACTGGATGGAACCAGCGGAGTCTCTGGAAGGCTGGGCGGAACCAGCGGAGGCTCTGGAAGGCAGGGCTGAACCAGCGGAGTCTCTGGAAGGCAGGGCTGAACCAGCGGAGTCTCTGGAAGACTGGGCGGAACCAGCGGAGTCTCTGGAAGGCTGGGCGGAACCAGCGGAGTCTCTGGAAGGCTGGGCGGAACCAGCGGAGTCTCTGGAAGGCTGGGCGGAACCAGCGGAGTCTCTGGAAGGCTGGGCGGAACCAGCGGAGGCTCTGGAAGGCTGGGCTGAACCAGCGGAGGCTCTGGAAGGCTGGGCTGAACCAGCGGAGGCTCTGGAAGGCAGGGCTGAACCAGCGGAGTCTCTGGAAGGCTGGGCGGAACCAGCGGAGTCTCTGGAAGGCTGGGCGGAACCAGCGGAGTCTCTGGAAGGCTGGGCGGAACCAGCGGAGTCTCTGGAAGGCTGGGCGGAACCAGCGGAGTCTCTGGAAGGCAGGGCTGAACCAGCGGAGTCTCTGGAAGGCAGGGCTGAACCAGCGGAGTCTCTGGAAGGCTGGGCTGAACCAGCGGAGTCTCTGGAAGGCTGTCTTGAGGAGCGGGCTCTGGATGACGCTCTTGTGAAGCGGGCTCTGGACGACGCTCTTGTGAAGCGGGCTCTGGACGACGCTCTTGTGAAGCGGGCTCTGGACAACGCTCTTGAGGAGCGGGCTCTGGAGAACTGGACGACCCCAGCGGAGATTCAGGAGGGCTGGGCGTCTCCAGCGGAGACTCTGGAAGAGCAGGCTCTGAGCGAGCGGTCACTGGAGGGCGCTCTGGCGGCGCAGTCACTGGAGGGCGCTCTGGCGGCGCAGTCACTGGAGGGCGCTCTGGCGGTGGAGACTGTGATTTGACGGTAGCCATCTTGTGCCATGGCTGTGGAAGGGGACCCATCTTGAGAGCAGACTCTGGAAGGGCAGCCATTTTGCGAACAGAGTCTAGAAGGGAGGTCATCTTGTCAAGAGACTCTAGAAGGGAGGCCATCTTGCTTACAGACTCATGCGGGTCCATATTGTGATGCTGGAGAA
Organism: Garra rufa; assembly: GCF_049309525.1. Lineage (NCBI taxonomy): Eukaryota > Metazoa > Chordata > Actinopteri > Cypriniformes > Cyprinidae > Garra > Garra rufa. Next base: position 28,639,100 of record NC_133365.1, read on the forward strand.
TAAAGCTGCTGGATCCTTGTAGTGGCGAAGTCTTCTGTCACAGAGAGGGTCAGACTGAGACGTTCGGATCCATTTGCAGCATTTATTGAGATGTGTCAACAGGCAAGAGTAAACACCAGAAAACAGGAACAACGTAGGTAATCCGGGAAACAGTTCAATACTCAAGCAATGGTCGCAATGGCAGGCAGAAGGAATCAATAACGGGGTACACAGTCCAGAATCATACACGGGAAATCCAACACAGAAAGAAACGCTCAGAATTACGACCATAGGGAAACAATAAGACTTCGCAAGGAAGTGTGTGTGTCTGTGGCTTAAATGCATGTGGGTAAATGTGAAACAGGTGTGTGCAGCAATCAGTTCAGTGGGAAACAAGGAGCAGCTGTGTGCAGTGATTGGTGCAGTGGCTTATGGGGATTGCAGTCCAGAATGTGTGTGCAAGAGTTCATGATGAGAAGACAGACCAGATACATGACAGGTTGCAAGTTAAGGTTGAGTTGAAAGCAGTTGACACACGGTCTGGGCTAAAGACTAGTAGCAGGATTTAGGCTGTTGAGACCCCTGACATCTGCACAGATGAGAGAAAGAGAAGCACTTATCCAAAGAGAGAATCTCAATATGGCTTTACAAAGGTGCTGAGCTGAAGAGGGTAAACAAGTCAACAAAATAGGAAAAACACTTTCTTTAGAAAATAGTGGAAATGAAGATTTTGTTTACTGTTACAGTTTACAGTTTACAATTCTTAGAGACAATTATTGTTTCTTAAACAATTGACCATTAAATAGGCTAAAAAAAACTTCTATACAGTACAGACCAAAAGTTTGGACTAAGTTTGGTGTTCAAACTTTTGGTCTGTACTGTATATTTTTCTGTGTATTAAAGTTTTTACTCTGATACTCAGTTTTCAGTGGGTTAGTGATATTTTTTAAATATATATAAATTAATAAATAAATATTTTTGAAATGGGTTTTTATAAAAAACTGCTTTTTATGTAAAATTCACTTTATAAAAGACCCACATTTCTAACTTTAATTCGTGGGGATAACATGGATAATTTCACATGGTTTAGTGTAAGATTGTTGCCCATCTTTTGGAAAATCCAGTTTTAAAAGTAAAAAAAACAACAACTACAAATAACTTTTACCAGTAGGTGGCTGCAGAGCTCCACTATTTGCAATTTGCTATTTGACCACCTGAAAGATATTTTTTCACAAGTTTTTTCAGTTGAATTCATATCTACAGTACAGACCAAAAGTTTGGACACACCTGAATGAGAAGGTGTGTCCAAACTTTTGGTCTGTACTGTATAATAATTTACTAATGTTGTTCCAAACTGTATACATTTCTTTTTGTCCATACAATGTGTGGAAGAAAAATTCATTTTACTTATCATATGTGCTTATGAAACAAGTGTCTGCTTTATAAACCTGCTCTGAAGATGACATGAGAGAAAGTTATCAGGGCCCTAAAACATAAAGATTTGAGCCTTGGGAGTATGATATAGTAGAATGTGTTTCTCTGTTTCCTTACTATGTGTGGAAAATTACCGGCTGTTATGAGATGTAACCTTGAAGGCTAGGGAAGAGATATAAACGTGGAGGAAACCCTCCCCTCTTGGTCACACTATGCAGCAACCTGTGTTTCTGTATGACTGTCTGAACTTTCTTGCAAGAAATAAACCTTTGAAAAGACACTAAGAGTGATGCAGTGAGAGTCATTTTATTTTTGCCATTACAAATGGAAGTCAGTGATCACCAAAACTATTACACCAAAATATTTCCTTTTGTGTTCAGCAGGAAAAAAGCCCTACAGGTTTAAACTGACATCAGGCTGAGTAAATTATATGAAATGATAGAATTTTCATTCATGGGTGAATCTCTGAATCTCTCACTTTACTCCACTTGTAGCAGGTGAAATATGGAAAAAGAACTTTCCGAATGTATGACATGATATTACCTGAATTTAACCGTGATAATTTAATTTAATTTAATAAAAACAAATGTGAATAGAAAATATTGAGAACATTTAACTAATAAAACCAAGAGATATGTTTTTCTCATTTTTTAAAGTAAACTTAAATTCTGTCATTAATTACTCACCTTCATGTCGTTCCTAACCTGTAAAACCTTTGTTCATCTTCAGAAACACAAATTAAGATATTTTTGATGAAATCTGAGAGCTTTCAGACAGCAATGGTCCTACCATGTTCAAGGCCCAGAAAGGTACCAAGAACATCGACCAAATAGTAAAAGTAACATCAGCGGATCAACTGTAATTCTATGAATTTACAAGAATACTTTTTGAATGAAAAAAAAGCCAAAAAGAACAACTTTATTCAACAATTACTGTTTACCACCATTATGGAGAATACCACAATGCTTTTTCAGGTCAGAAAGCTCTCGGATTTCATCAAAAGTATAATAATTGTGTTCCAAAGATGAACGAAGTTCTTATGGGTTTGAAACAACATGAGGGTGAGTAAAAACAGAAATTTCATTTTTGGGCGAACTATCCGTTTAAGCAGTTTTGAGGCTTGAATTGAGGAACTGATCAAGCTGATAAAATAAAAAAGGCTACATATTTATTTTAAAAGAACTAGTTTAATCATGCAGTTTTATTTTGCGGTAATTGTTAGCTCCCAGCATGTTTTGCATATGGCCGGATATAGAGAGTAAATTTTAGAGCGTTATTTTATGTATTTTTTGAGTGAAGGGAAACATCTGTTAATGTTCAGTTATGTTTGACATTCGAAAGAGTTTGTGTTATGTTAAAGTTTTAGTTGTAAGTTCAATATTTTTTAACCATTATGTTTCTGTGTTTTTAGTGTTTCTAATCTGAGGACAGGTGGTTTGAGGGATAGTGCATGATAATGCCATTATTCTGATAAAATAATGAGAAATCCAATGAAATGGTAAATGGTGACATTTTAGTGGTCATTTTCAGCATGGAAATTTTTTGTCCATGTCTCAAGAAACAATGATTGGTTAAGCAAAAGTAATCAGAAGATCCTATAGTGGATGCATTTTAATAATATTTCGCAATTATTCCTATTCCTAATCTAATCTAATAAAGCATCTTTTAATCTCATTATTTTAGTAAAAGAGTCATTCTGTGTTTGCATATGTGTGTTTGCATTAAATTAAATTGCATTGTGTGTGTGTGTGTGTGTGTGTGTGTGTGTGTGTGTGTGTGTTTTGACTCATTGTCTGTGTGGTGCAGATGGGCAATGACTGATTTGTGTCTTGTAATGCAGGAGTTGGGGGATGGTGGTCCCTTGAGGTGGGACACAAGCGTGGCAGGAGCATGGGAACCCCAGAACACCCTTCACTCCACATGCATATATCCATATTCATGAACCCACACCCAGACACATCTAATATCACATATGTGCAGCAGAACTGGAAAAAGCCACATCGACAGTCATTTTAGCCATCCTATCCAGTACTTTAAACACCATCATCTCCATTTTAATTAAGATATCATTCAAAATAACATGACTGAAAACCAGTTCATAAACAAAATAAACGTGCACATTCATTTACATAAACAGAGCGATGTCCATTCACAGTCCTCAGACATGAGATATCCGACTTCACGCAGATACAACTTCACACATTCATTCACTCACATCGCCATATCCTCTTTCGAGCCTTTAGATGACACCCGACCCAGGATTTCCACACACGTCATGACATCTGCTCGCCCTGGAGACCAGCTCCCATAGGACACATACACACATACACATAGTTCATCTGCCTACATTAGTGACCCACACTGGACCAGCATCCTGAGGACACACACTCCCTGACTGCATCTGTTGGGCCTTGAGCCCTTTGGGACGACAGACCAGTCCTTTCAGACACACACACACACACACACACACACACATGCGTATACACGCGCGTACAAAATCTGCTGGCCTTGAGGGAAGTACTGACCTTTGCCCGATGATCAAACTATGTAAATGTGTGTAGGATCGGAGCTGCTGTGGGTGTTTATGTATGTGCAGCTGCTACGTTCAAGTAAAAATGACAGGAATAATCTCACAGAAACAGATCTCATATATTCAGACAAGCACACTGTTGAAAACACATTAAGACAGAGCAGTGGTCTTGAGGTCAGTGCGAGTGCTCATGGGAGATTTGAATCTGGCCTGGTACATTTTCTCAGTAGACATCTGCATCCATGAAAAAGAAATTCCAATTCGAACTAATTACTAACATAATTTACTAATTTTGGAGTCTCACAACAGCAAGAACCCTGAAAACATCAACCTAGTTGGTGAAAGTGAAAAACATTAATATGAATATGTATTAGAGGTATTACGTGTCAGAACAGGTGCAGTGAACACACCGCAGCTACACAGCCACACGTCTGGCTCATGCAGCTGAATAGACTGGAATGACATGGGCCCCACCGTGAAGCTCTGAACCTCTGAAGAGGAAAAGAGGGCCTCACAGCAGAGGTAGCGTTGGGTTATTAGAGAACCCAAAGTGACAGATGTAGGATAAAAGAGAGGGCAGGAAAATCAGCAGGGGTGAAAGAGAGAGAAGAAAAGGTGAAGAGGTCAGCAGGCCAACAGAAGAAGGGGAGGAAAGACAGAGATGTACTTGAAAAAGAGAAGGATCGATAAATCTATCCGCTGTTGCTTCACAGTCCGCCTCTTTTGTTCCAGATGGCAGCTGATGTGCAGCAGGTTTGACAGAGAAATCACGTCGAAACACACGTACACTAACATTAGGGGTCAGCAAGTTTTTTTGTTTTTGAAAATCTCTTATGCTCACCAAGACTGCGGTTAATTGATCAAAAATACAGTAAAAACAGTTGTTCAGCTTAATTTTATTGGAAACATGATAATGTTTCAGGATGTTTTGATTATTAAAAGTTCAAAAGAACAGTATTTATTTGAAATACAAATCTTTTCTAACAATATAAATGTCTTTACTGTCACTTTAGATCAATTTCATATGTTGCTGAATAAATGTCTTTAAAAACTCTTATTGTGCACTACCAGTCAAAAGTTTTTGAACAGTAAGATTGTTTATGATTTTTAAAGAAGTCTCTTCTGCTCACCAAGCCTGCTTTTATTTGTTCCAAAGTACAGCAAAACAGTACAATTTAGAAACATTTTTATTATTTAAATAACTGTTTTCTGTTTGAATAATATTTTAAAATGTTATTTATTCCTGTGATTTCAATGCTGAATTTTTAGCATTACTCCAGTCACATGATCCTTCAGAAATCATTATAATATTCTGATTTGCTGCTCAAACAGCTGAGTATTTTTTTTTTTCAAGTTTCTTTGATTAATAGAAAGTTCAGAAGAACAATATTTATCTGAAATAGAAAACTTTGGTAACATTATAAATGTATATAATGTTACAAAAGCTTTTGCTGATCTTTGGATCTTTCTGTTCATCAAATAATCCTGAAAAATGTACTCAACTGTTTAAATAGGGCTGTCCCCGACTAAGAATTTTCATAGTCGAATCAGAATTTTCGAATCTTTCTATAGTCGACCGATAGTCGAATCATCTAGGCTTATGTGTGTGTGTGAATGGGATAGGAGGGACACGACACTATAGTCAGCAGGAGGGTAAAACAATTTTTATTTTATTTTACACACTGCACACAGCAACAACTTTTAATAAAGCGACCAAAACTGCCTGCCTGACTGCAAAACTGACAGACAAACTTATTTAGGTTTAAATAAAAACACAGAACGCGTCTTTTAGTTCTAAGGCCCCGATCACACCGAACACGTCTTTTCGTTCTAAAAACGCGAGGCGCACAGCACTGCCTTGTTTGGTGACTTTTAATAAAAGAGCAGTGTGCTGCGGTTTTTTTATGTTGCTAAGCAACGACCAAAACAGCAGTCCTGTCAGTCAAATCAAAGGATTATAGCGCGAGCGCTCTAAAATCTTAGTTTTTTTGCTGTTAAGTAAACTGTCATATTAGCAGAAACCCTAAATAATACAGCTCCGGGTTACCCACGACAGACACCAAAGGTTTCTCCTCTATTTCTTGCAGTCTCCGGACTTTTTAAGCAACGGTAAACTTTCATCACCACAACAGAAGGCCCGCCTCTCCATTCATTCGATTGGACAATGGAAAAGAACGCGAATGACGTTGGGCGTTTTTCCAAGTATAGGTCTCTGCAGGAAAGTAATGGGAGTTACTAGATCGGGGCGTTTTTAGACCATGGTACCTGATTGGCTGACGTCATAGTGACGGTAGGTTTAGGGGTGGGGTTAGGTAAAGGGAATCATTTCGATATCATGATTTAGAAACACCCAGCAGTTTGAAAACACCCACAAAATTCAGAAACGCCCACGTTTGCTCTGCAGAGACCTCTTCCTCCGTTTTTCCGCTCAGAGTTGATTTTTTTTCAACTTCAGGCGCTCAGAGCGCTTCTGCAAAAACGCGAGGCGCAGCAGGCGGCGAAAACGCGAGGCGCCCGGTGCGCATAAGCGGCGCGCAGAACGCTCACTGCCAACAGAAAACCATTCAAAAGAGGCGCCTCCAACTGCTAAAACGCGTTCGGTGTGATCGCGGCCTAAAAACGCAAGGCGCACAGCACTGCCTTTTTTGCTAAGCAACGACCAAAACAGCTGTCCTGTCAGTCAAATCAAAGGATTATAGCGCGAACGCTCTAAAATCTAGTTTTTTGCTGTTAATTAAACTGTCATGTTAGCAGAAACCCTAAATAATACAGCCCCTGGTTTCCCATGATAGACACCAAAGGTTTCTCCTCTATTTCTTGCAGTCTCCGGACTTTTTAAGCGACGGTAAACTTTCGAAGACCCGAAAGATTGGACAATGGGAAAGAACGCGAATAACGTTGGGCGTTTTTCCGCTCAGAGTTGATATTTTTTTTCAACTTCAGGCGCTCAGAGCGCTCCTGCAAAAACGCGAGGCGCCGGGGACGCATTAACGGAGCGCAGAACGCTCACTGCCAACAGAAAACCATTCAAAAGAGGCGCCTCCAACGGCAAAAACGCGTTCGGTGTGATCGCTGCCTAATCCCTGCAGTCCTCATCTCATCATGGATCAGGGCAAGTGAAAATTAAATCTGTCACAGGGGTGGTTGGATTTGTTCACAAACACGTTAAAATATTTATTGAACGCTTCTTTCTTTTCACTTTTGTTTTTACTGCATTATCATAATCTAAGGCTGTTTATAACTTAATATGTCCGTACAAAATCTAGTAGTTCTGTGTGCAGTTAGACATTGAGCACCCCTATATTGCCAAAATGGTGTGATGCTCGTTTCACCCGCGAAGATTCGACTGTGAGATCGGTGGTCGAATCAGGCTCCGCATATCGATGCATCGAATCTTCGACTATTCGGGGACAGCCCTATAAATATTTATATTAAAAAAAAAAAAATGTTTCTTGAACAGCAAATCAGCATATTAAAGGATTATGTGACACTGAAGACTAGAGTAATGATGCTGAAAATGTAGCTTCTATCACAGGAATAAATTACATTTTTTAAATATATTAAAAATATAAAGCAGTTATTTTAAATAGTAAAAATATTTCACAATATTACTGCTTTTGCTGTATTTTAGATCAAATAAATGCAGGCCTGGTGAGCAGAAGAGTATTCTTTAAAAAAACATTAAAACTCTTACTGTTCAAAACCTTTTGACTGGTAGCGTACATACACAAAAATCCCCAAAACAGTTGGAAAATTGTCTTTTCATTGTTTGTTTGCCTTGAACGAAAAAGGTTTTAAAAACAGCTTCAACATAGACCTGAAAGTTTAGTTACAAGTTACCTATTTAAATTTGCCTAATAACTTAAAATAAAAGCAAGAGAAATAAACCAGTTTCAAAGAACCAAATGTCAAAAAAAAAAAAAAAAAAAGCAGCAGTTTAATGTAACCTAAATAGAAAACAAAACCTATTATTGTGTATCCGGTGGTTCTGTCCATTATAGATGGTTTATGTGATAAATGACCGGTACATTACACAGACATATTCACAATCTGCAGACAGACACAATACAGTACTTTTTTTTCCGTGGAGGTCCCTAACCACACAATAGGGCTACCAGCTGCCGTCTTACACACGCTCAAAGCATTTTTAACCACAGCCCTACATCAGCACACACACGCCCAACACCACTCACCATCAGAAACACACACACACACACACACACACACACACACACACACACACACACACACACACACACACAGCAGCTGTTTAAGCAGAGCTTTTGAGCCCTGGAGAGCTGGAGAACAATGCTCGAGTTCTAATCACATCTCTTTTACTCCTGCCTAAAACTTCCAGTGAGAAGCTGGGTGTCAATGTCAGTATTTCAATACAAGTATAAACACAAAATGTATGTGTGTCCAAAAAGGAACATTAAATAAGTACACACTAAACTTTCGATTCAAACTTTCAATTAAAATTTATCTGGCTCACTTATAGAGCTGATTTCATCCAGAAACCACACACACACAAACTCACACTGCTGGAAAACCCAGTGATTTTGAAGAAACACGTGCAGGAAAAGAATCATTTGAGGACGATTTGTGTAAATGAAACGACACACTGCCCTCTAGTGACAAAACAACAGCATTAACAGATTGAAATATGAAATTCAGTTCCTCAAGATGTACATTTGTCCACTTCCTTAAAATCAACAAACACAAGCATAGGGGAAAAAATAATTTAGAAAGATTTACTGGAAAAGAATGTCCTACAAGACAAAATATGAGAGCTATTTTAATGAGATCCAGATACCTCAAACCTTTACACTGTCCTTAAACACCATTAATGTGACTGCATATAGTGTATATATAGTTTCCTATCTGTGAAAGTTAAGAACATCAAATATAACAGAAGCATCGCTGCTCAAAGAGTTGTAATAAATAGAAGGTTTGCACTTATGTCAAGGATTCACGGCCATATTGGCGATACTCGGATGTAACAACAGGGTTAATGTACTCCTGAATACGTTGATTTGCTGATTTATTGTGTCTAAACCATGGAAAAACATGTGGAAGCTGTTAAATCATATAGAGAAGGACTTAGTAAGCAGAAAAGGGCACAATATTTTGACAAACTAAAGTTAACAGGTGGTAAACATATGTACAAGCAGTATTTAGTGAGAAAATAGGCTAATATTTCACTTTTCCTGACCACTTTCCAGATTCTTGCCCTAGAAATCCTGGTTCGGTTTGGCCAACCACAAACGCCTTTTGTTCCTCAGACAGTTTTTTGACCTCTTCTCCTTGATTTGTTATAACTTTTGGCAGTCTATAGTACTCTAAATATTTCTCCTGGTCCGACCGATTAGTACAGCCCATAACATGACAATAACTGATGATTTTCAGCAGCAATAATCAGCAAAATATGCAAGTTTCATTCAGATCAGTGGCATTGTTTACATCCAGTGTCACCAATATGGACAATTGATGACGTGTTGTGAAAATATGTTTGTGAGTTAATAAAATACATTCCTTGCAGCAGCATTAGGATGATAAACCTGCTACAAAATCTCATTCTCATAACAACCTAGAGATCATCATGACTGATTACAGGACTTTTTTAAACAATGATTTGTAATTCCTTGTCTGTCATCAGAAATGTCTCAGTAATTGTTTTTGTCCATAAAATGTAGATCAATGGTGACCAAAAATATCTTTGAAATATTTTCTTTTGTGTTCCTTAGAACAAAGTAAGTCATACAGGTGTCGAACGACATAAGGGTGAAAAAATGTTCAAAAATGTTTCAAAATTTTGGTGTGTACCATTCATTGAACTTGTTGACAGATACAGTTGCATAAATTTCATAAATCAGGAGTCAAATTTTAAAAGTAGGTCCTGTGAATCTTCCGGCAACTGGTTAATCTCAACAATCGCTGTGTGACGATGTGGTGAATGAAGAAAACAAGTATTATTTTGTAGTAGAAGATGATATTACTATAGACAAAATCCCTTTGCGTTCACACTATTTGTTGATCACTTCACTAAAAACTGTCTGTTCTATTGATAAACAGACATTAGGGACAAATCTTTGCATGTTTGAAAACTACAAAAGCATCTCCTCCGCACTTAATCACAGTATTTTGACATCCTGACATTGCGCCCTCTGATGGTCAGCAAGGTTCCAGTGAGAAGTTGTGTCTGTCTATATCACACAATGTTTGTAGATTGGCAACAATGCGTCACACATTGTGTTGCTTGTTGGTCATCATTTGATTTCTAACCACAAATTTCACAACGCAGGTTTGCCGTTGACCTTCTCTTGCAGTATCGTTAACGCGCCAGAAGCAAAATCTCGCAACACTTGCACAGTGTCCCTCTGTAGCTGCAGTGATTCTCGTGCAAATTCCTGTTGCGTCTCTGCTAGCTGCTGCACTGACTCCGCAAGGAGCTCAAGTGAACGGGAGACAGTACCCAGAAGAGCATTAGTGGTGTGCTGCTCCTGCACGCTAAGGTTTGCGTTGTGCACTAACTGCTCGCGTGGACTGTCGGCCTCCACCCCTGAGAAAGACGAGGGTCTTTTAGTTGCAGCGGTGGCTGTGGAGGAAACATGTCCAGTACTGCCTCTAGGCGCAATTCCGTCCTCTTCAGAGTACGAGTTAGTGACTGACGCCATAGAGGATGATGGGAAGAGGTCACGGTTGTCCTCATCTGAGTCTAAGTGGGATTCGGGATCTGTGATCAAACAAATAAACAGTATTTTTTAAAAGTATTAAGTTACACATCATGTGATCATTTGGCTTTGATACAAACAATTGGGTCAAAAGTTTATATACACCTTGCAGAATCTGCTAAATGTTAATTATTTTGCTTAAATAATAAGGATCTTACGAAATACATTTTATTTTTATATTTAGTACTGACTTGAATAAGATATTTCACATAAAAAAAACATGTTTACATATAGTCCACAAGAGAAAATAGTTGAATTTATAAAAAATTACTGCTCCAAAGTTTACATACTCTTGATTCTTAATTCCGTGTTGTTACCTCGATGATTTTTTTTTTGTTTAGTGATAGTTGTTCATGAGTCTTTTGTTTGTCCTAACCAGTCAAACTGCCCGCTGTTCTTCAGAAAATCCTTCAGGTCCCACAAATTCTTTGGTTTTTCAACATTTTTGTGTATTTGAACCCTTTCCAACAACGACAGTATGATTTTGAGATCCATCTTTTCACACTGAGGACAACTGAGGGACTCATGCAACTATTACAGAAGGCTCAAACGCTCACTGATGCTCCAGAAGGAAACATGACGCATTAAACTTTTTGAACTTGAAGGTAAATTTAACTTATTTTTGTCTTCTGGGAAACATGTAAGGATCTTCCAAAGCTTCTGAAGGGCATTACTCAATTAAAAAATATGATATTTAGGCAAAATTAGAAAAATGTACAAATCTTTATTTTGTTCAAAAGTTTACACCGTTGCGCTTCGGGCGTCCCGTGTTCAAATCCCGACTCGAGGACCTTTCCCGATAACGCCCTCCATCTCTCTCCCACTTCGCTTCCTGTCATGTCTGATCTGTCCTGTCATAATAAAGGCAAAAATGCCAAAAAATAAATCTTAAAAAAAAAAAAAAAAAAAAAAAAAAGTTTACACCCCTGGCTCTTAATGCATTGTGTTTCCTTCTGAGGCATCAGTGAGCATTTGAACCTTCTGTAATAGGTGCATATGAGTCGTGAAAAGATGAATCTCAAAATCATACAGTCATTGATGGAAAGGGTTTAAATACATAAAAATGCTGGAAAACCCCCCAAATTTTTTTTGGCCTGAAAGATTTTTTCTAAAGAACAGCGGGCAGCAGTTTAACTGTTCAGGACTTATGAACAACAACAAAAAAAAAAAGAACACAGCTGTGGATCATTCAGGTAACAACACAGTAAGAATCAAGCATATGCAAACTTTTAAATGGGGTAATTTTTTTAAAAATCCTACTATTATTTTCTCTTGTTGGCTATATGTAAATGTATTTTATGTGAAATATCCTATCAGGTCAGTACTAAATAAAAATAGCATGCATTTTGTATGATCCCTGCTATTTTACTAAAATAATTAACATTTTGCATTCTGCAAGGTATATGTAAACCTTTGACTTCAACTGTATACACACACACAAACATACGTATAGCCTTTTATAGAGTTCATAGAGAAAGATGTGCATCAAAAAAGTCATGTGACATTGTCTGTAATGCTGGAGATATGGCCTGTCATTCAAATGACTGGCTACATTTACCGCCCAGAACTGTATGACATGTTTTTACTATCAGACACAAGGCATCTGCTATTTTGCCTGCTCGCTTTAAAAAAGTAATTTATTACATTTATTAAAAGCAACTGTGGCTTCCCCAGAGGCTACAACTTCCTTTTAGGCCAACTTCTCTAGAAGAGTTTTTTTTTTTTGAACAGATGGGATGAAATCATTGCTTTATATGCAAACTGTTTTACAATATTCAGACAACTTAATGGAAAAATACACTATTGAAATGAATACTTTTATTAAGCAAAGATGCATTAAATTGTTCTTGGAACTATTCATTCATCAAAGAATACCGAGAATTATTAAGTATAACTTTGTTCAATGTTTCTTGAGCACCAAATCAGCCTTTTAGAATTATTCCTGACAGATCATGTGACACTAAAGACTAAAGTAATGGCTGCCATTACTGGAGTAAATTAAATTTTAAAATATATTCAAATAGAAAGCAGTTCTTTGAAATAGTAAAAATATTGTACAATATTACTGTTTTGCTGTGCTTTGGATCAAATAAATGCTTGGTGAGCAGAAGAAACTTCTTTCAAAAACATTTAAAAAAGCCCTACTGAGCCCCAAACTTTAGAACAAAAGTGTAGACTTTAAAAACATGGATAATAGTTTATTATTATGATCAAAGCAAAATATGTGAATACTATAAATTCATGAAGTGAACTTTTACTGGTAACCGATCGCAGTGAACTATTTTGAGTTTGTTTACCTCCAGTTTTGGAGCTGTCATACTGCATCTCACTCGCACCCCCAGATCCACTTGTAGTAGCAGGCATTCCTCCCACATCCATTCCTCTGCTGGGGGAACTATTGACGGACCCTATCCCCACAAACCCTCCATCCTCCTCTTCCTCATCCTCACACGCAGCCTCTTGATCGTCACCGTGACTGCGAGATCTGGACCGCTGAGTAGCTTCCCACGGTCTCTTGTCGAGTTCGAGGATGGATTCCACAATGACTTCCATCGGGGACAGTTCAATATTGGACCGAGACAATCGCTGGGTCACCAAAGCACCGGTCTTCAGGGCAGCCACTTTACGTTTCGTGTCGCATTTTAGGTCAGACCATTTCTTGATCACCTCCATGATCTCTCTGTCACACTCTCCGATCTCATTCACACGCGCCGTGATCTCAGCCCATTTCCTACGCTTCACGTCAGAGGGAACGCCGGCGTTAAACTTACCTATGCACAAACACAGAAAAGCATTGGAACATTTTTTATTTACTGTTTATTGGTTTTATAGGGACAAATAAAATTAATATTTAGTTTACTACAGATTGGTAACTTGCTCAATCAAGTTTTTCTTGTCAAACGGGTAAAACTCACCCACAACAATGTGGCGGTTCTTCCGCACTTCGTCCAGCAGGATGTGCACTTCACTGAAGGAGAAACGTGCCTTTCTCCTCTTGAAGCGCACCATGTTGTCTTGTTTGAGGTAGAGCGAAGGCACAGACATCTTTACAGCAGAATATCACTCTTTCCAGCTAGGGGGAGTCTGTGTTCAGTGAAGAAATGACACTTCAAAAACAAAACAAAACAAAAAAACAATTAGTAATCTTGTTGAATTTAATCAACTAGCTCTCATAAACAAAAAAGAGGCTATTGTTTTAAACCTTATTTATTTATACAGAACCCTGCGCTCCAATTACTTCTACAAACTACTTTGTACAATATTTCAATTTCATTAGACATACAAATAACATTTGCGCCAAACTGCAAATTTTTGCTCACTTTGGGCCTCTTTATAAGAACTGGGTGTTTCGTACTTTTTTTGTTTTGTCTACAGGTTTGATAAACAATTCCATTTTTAAAAACAATATTTTCCAGACTATTATTATCCAGACTATATATATACTATTATTTCATATGTCAAGCTTTACAGGGTTAAACGCATGAACCATTCCACTACCAGTCAAAAGTTTCTGAAAAGTAATATTTTTAATGTTTTTTTTTTAAGTCTCTTCTGCGCAACAAACCTACACTTATTTGATCCAGAGTACAGCAGAAACAGTAACAATATGAAATATTTTTACTATTTAAAATAACTGTTTTCTATTTGAATATATTTTAAAATGTAATTTATTGTGATTTGAAACTAAGGTGAATTTTTAGCATCGTTACTCCAGTCACATGATCCTTCAGAAATCATTATAATATGTTGATTTGCTGCTCAAAAAACATTGATCATAATTATGTTGAAAACAGCTGAGTAGAATTTTTTGAGGTTTCTTTGATGAATAGAACGTTCAGAAGAGCAGCATTTATCTTTAACAGAAATCTTTTGTAACATTATAAATGTCTTTATCATCACTTTTGATTAATTTAAAGCATCCTAAATATAAAAGTATTAATTTCTATAATCTCTTTCCCAAAAAAACTAAAAATTAACTCCAAGCTTTTGAATGGTATAGTGTATAAAGTTACAAAAGTGTCATCAAAGAATCTGAAAAAAAAAATGTACTTAACTGTTTTAAATACTGATAATGATAAATATGCTTCTTGAACAGCAAATCAGCATATTAGATATTAGATATTATATATCATTTCTGAAGACTAAATTATGATGCTGAAATTTAGATTTGATCACAGGAATAAATTACATTTTTAAATATATTCAAATAGAAAGCAGTTCTTAATATTTTACAATATTACTGCTTTTGCTGTATTTGGATAAAATAAATGCAGGCTTGGTGAGCAGAAGAGCCTTCTTTAAAAAAACATAAAAAAATCTTACTGTTCAAAAACTTGACTGGTAGTTTATATACAACAGTTTCTGAACAATTTGAGTTGCATAATTGACTTAACATGACAGTGAACATATAAGCAGTAATCTAAATAAACAGTTTTCATCTAAATAAAACTATAAAGGAGTCCTTAACATTATTTTTTCTATTTATTTACAACTTTTTAATTATTATTATTGTAATACATTCAAGCAATCACTTTTGATTTATGTCAAAGTGGAGACGTTGCCATTTTAAAAACTAATGGCAGGTAAAGTTGAGATATGTTTATATAAATCACGTACAAAACTAAAGATCCGTATCCGGTAAGGTGAGCACGCAGTGAACGTCAGCGTCACCTTGAGAGCGAAATAGTTCACGTGAATTAGTCATGTCAATAATTCATATGATTTCCAACTACAAGATGATCTTAACACATGATGAATGTGCCGGAAGGAAGAGCAACTAAAACACCGGCTCATTCATTCACTCATTGAGTGTAAACGGACTAGCGCATGTTTCAGTCGAGGTGTACCTGGAACTGTAGTTACATAAATACAGCGACATTACGATCACGCGTTCTGTCTTTGTGCCGAGAGGCAGCGCCGTCGTTGTAAAGCAACTGAATTAAACCAAACACAAACATCCCCAAGCAACACTCAACTGTTGTGGAGTGAACATAATTCGTGTTTTTCTACACAGAACATCATTTTTATCAAAACGAAACAAAACGCCTGAATGCGGAAGGACATTTCGCCCTCATTTTCGTATTACCTACATCATCACTGTCTAGCTATTTAAGCTAGCTAGCTATTTTACACGATATGTGGGATCATATTCACTTTGTCGGTCAGTTTGTAAACTCCTAAAACGCTGCAACCATATTAAAGTACTTCAGGACTGCAAAAGCGTGAAATAAATACCTCAAGAGTGGTCAAACGTAATCAAAATTTTGCGTTGCGCCCAGATATCCAGAAACTTCGTAGAAAGCAGCGTATGCGTTGCGCCTGCGCAGTTGCTCGCCTGTTCTCCGTGGCGTAGACGGGTGGGTGCACTTACCAGGTCTGACCGATCCTGTATCAGTGGCGCTGGTGCTCACTAACCCCAACAGGTTCAGCACACACGCTTTAGCTAAAGCTGACGGTAATGGATCATTAGCTAGAAATTTCGCGTTCTTAAGAATACGTTTGTTTTACTTAGAGCTTTTGGAGTTATGCTGGATTTATAGTATATAGAAACACTGACAAAATATTACTGCATCAAAATATACATCACTGATAATCAAATTAATCAATAATCAAACTAATGAAAAAACAGACAAGTTTATCACTTTATCCTTTTTTATTTCATATAAAATTGCATTTGACACCAGTTTATTTGGCTTCATGCAAAAATGGCACCAACTGACATGAATATGTAATACAGTTTTTTGCATATTTGTAGACTCTTCAATTATTTTATACGACACATTTGTTGTAATTTTCTATCTTTGGTTAGTTTTGTGTTGAACAATGCTACTTATGGACTAAACAAGTAAAAAAAAAGGTCAAAGTAAAAGTTATAGAGAAAGAAAATGGCACAGGAAAGTGATCCACATAACCCCAGTGGTTGACCAGCAGGTTTTCTCTGGAATTATTGATTTACTGTGTGGGAAACAATAGAGGGAGCTGTGCAAAGCATAAAGTCATTATTGCATAAGCACTGAACTGATTGTTTCGATCTGAACTGATTGCAGTCCTTCACATCACTCAAGAGTACATTGTCAGCTGCAGCCACTGTGAAGAGACAGAGTTATATTTTATAATTATATATTACAAGCATTTCATCCTAAGTAAATTTGATAATTTTAAGAGAATGTAACGCAAGGATGTCAATTTTCGTACCTCCTGAACATTGACCTTGACTGTGCCATCATTGTCTTTGTCAAGAGTCTTGAAGGCACCTGGAGTCAACATATGACATGAATCAATATTTTTTAACACTTTATTAATGAAAAAATAATTTCATTTATTCTGTATAAATTTACTGACACATAGCTTCATAGTCTTACAATGGCAAAAAAATAAATAAATCACATTTTACACAGCTTTTAAAATATTTTATAAATACACTATGCAAACACAATTTAACTTTCAGATCCAAAGAGAAATCCCACAGTCCAAAACAACCATTTATTAAAACTGTGCTGGAAAACATCTAATTCCAAAATTACTAGATTTTTAGATATAACTTTGATCTTTAATATACATCCTGGAAGAATGAACAAAATGGCTGAAATTTACCAAAAGCCTGCAGGGGGAGCAAGAAGTAATTGTATTGAATAAATTTGATAAAATTCCCCTAAATTCTTCAACAGCTGCCCTTAAAGGATAAGTTCACTTCCAGAATGAAAATTTCCTCATAATTTCCTCAGCCCCATGTTATCCAAGATGTTCATGTCTTTCTTTAGTCGAAAAGAAATTAAGGTTTTTGAGGGTAACATGCATATTAATGGACTTCAATAGGGATCAATAGGTTGAAGGTCCAAATTGGTCCAAGTTTCAATGCAGCTTCAAAGGGCTCTGCGTGATCCCAGTTGATGGATAAGCATCTTTTCAAGTGAAACGACTGCACATTTTCTAAGAAAAAAAAAACAAAAACTTTTTAACCACAAATGCGTGTCTTGCACTAGCTCTGCGATGTGCGTCTATGACTTCACGCATTACATGATCCCATTAGAAAGGTTGGAAAGTTCTTCGTCTGTGTACTCCGGTTCAAAAAGGTAGAATAGGAAGAAAAACACCATCTAATTTTTTCCTCCAACTTCAAAAACAAATTTTTTGACTTTAACACATTCACTTTGTAAACACTGGGTCTGTACCTCCTATCAAGACGAGCATTTGTGGTTAAAAATATAAATTAATTTTTCTTTTTTAAAATGACTAATCGTTTTGTTAGATAAGACCCTTATTCCTCGGCTGGGATCGTGTAGAGCCATTTGAAGCTGCATTGAAACTGCAATTTGGACCTTCAACACGTTAGTTCCCATTGAAGTCTACTACATGGAGAAAAATGGAATGTTTTCCTCAAAAACCTAATTTTCAACTGAAGAAATAATCTTGACCTTGGATGACATGAGGGTGAGCAAATTATCATTTTATTCTGAAAGAAAACGAATCCTTTAAAGATGCATGAAAATGGGTTGACGAACAATGTTTTCTTTATTGTTTTGACACGTTCCAATAGCCTTTAGGTTACACCAGACAGTTTTGACGCTTACTATTGCTGGTCAGAGACATGTGGCATTGGGGGGAGGGGGATTTCTCATTTTAGAAAGCATTTTATTGGACAAACACTTGTAGTGCCTGTGTGTGCAAGCTGAGTCATCACCCAACTCAAGCAGTACACTAACACAAGGCTTCAAAGCAGACATTGACTAAAAGGCACAAATCTTATCTTGAAGTATTTAAGTGTCTTAAAGTGCCTACATGCCATAAGAGCAAACATTATGTTGGCCTTTCAGCCGTCATTTGATTAAATAGCTACTAAACAAGCCATCTTTTAGATTAGGGAAATCAAGACAAGTCAGTGTAAATGTAAATTTCCTTTCCTCACTCTACTTTATATACTCCAGAGCTATTAAACATTGAAAGAAACCAATTCACCCAGCTAAAACTATAAACAAAACAATGCTTTTTCCTCTATTAACACTTACGGCACATGGCATCAAGTCTCACAAGACAGCCGATGTAATTGTCAAAGTCCATGTTTCCACTCTCATCGCTATACCTGCGAATAATCATCTCAAAGAGCTGATCATTCAATGGGAAACCTGTCAGAGGTACAAGAGACAAAATATGATTTAGAGGATGAACACACAGTTCAAATGTAATCACCACAATGCATATAAAGTCAAACCAAAATTTAGACCCCTTCAACATTTCTCACTAATCACAGTTTATAGTTTAGAAAATGGTAATAAAATATGACAAGAACTCAGAGTTACCGTATCAGAACAAATTCATCTTAATAATGTCAGATAACTTTAACAGAAAGGTATGTAATGGACTACAATCAACCAACAATTCCGACAACTGTTAGTATGACAATACTTACACAGCTATCAATACTTTGTTTTACAATTACTAAGCAATGCTTAATTTTGTTTAGTCTGTGGTGTAAAAAGTTCGCATTAGCAATTAAAGAAAAATCACTTAAGCAAAATATGATCAGGTCAAATTGTGCAAATAATTTTTGGTCCCAATTTTTTTTTTTACTGGTAGTCCACTGTAGAATTTTTGGGTGACAGTTTACTTTATGTTGCTATCCTCACTTACATTAGTTATAGTGTCCTGCACCCACTAGTAAAAAAGAAAAAAAAAAAAATATCAAAAAGTATATCTGGTGTCTGAATGAATAATTTTTGGGCTGACTGTATATTACAGAACAAGTTTGCCAATTGTTTACCATCGTTGTATTACTACAATGTCTATATAAATGTGTATATGTAAACAAACAATGTGTATTTTTTTCCCATGTTACTTATACCCAGATCTACTGGTATATTTGTTCTAAAAGTTCCAGGATTGTTGTTAAAACTACATTTTGGTATCACCACTCATTGACAGTCATAGACTGTGCATTGTGGGTGTTGTAGTTTCTCTACCTCTTTGGCAAAAAATAACACCACAGCTCTTTCTCTGTTTTCTCTAATCAAGTTTCATCAATTAAAAAAAAAAGCCTTTCTATGGCATAGACAGCTAAGTTATATTAAAAGTCCATCTTGTCTGCTGTGAATTACCAGCAGGGTTGCCAGGTTTCACAACAAAACCCAACCAATTGCTAAAACTAACCCAATCGTGTTTCGAGGGGAATCCCCCAGTAAATAAACAACAACAAAAAAATTCCGCGGGAAAACCACAGACTTGGCAACACTGATTACCAGCTTTGTTCAGAGAACTCTGGACAAAGCAAAGGACTAAAATTGTCCAAGATTTTTTTTTCCACCAAACAATTGACATGCTATGTCCTCTTAATCTTAAATATTATACATGCGGATCCCCTAAAGAATGCATTAATTGAGATTCATTAAAGGAGAACTCCGGTGTGATTTTGACCTAAAGTGTATTAAATCATGATACCGAGTGTGAACGTACCTTGCATATCTCATCTCGGTTTGTGTCCTGCTGTCCGAAATCTGGGGTCAGTTAGCCGATGCTCACAACAGGTTGTCAATGAGAGTCCATAGGGCATCGAAGAAGCCATGTAAATAAATCACTGTTTTACGCCATTTACGAGGCACAAAGTAGCTCCACACTTCATTGGTAGACTTCCAAGGGCCCTGACATTTAAAACGAGACATTGAGAACTCAGAAAAAGCACCGGTAGTTTATTTACAAGAAGATTTATACAGACAGTACCTGGAAGAGAAAATCCGGTCGCCGCCATCCTGAACTTAGTCACGATAAGTCGAGTGTCGAGCACCAAGGAACTTATCAGGTTATCAACTTATCAGGTTGTAGTTTCCTTCGTGCTCGACACTCGAGTTATCGTGACTAAATTTAAGATGGCGGCGACCAGTCTGTTCCTGGTGGAACATGTCTGTATAAATCTACTTGTAAATAAACTACCGGTGCTTTTTCTGAGTTCTCAATGTCTCGTTTTAAATGTCAGGGCCCTTGGAAGTCTACCAATGAAGTGTGGAGCTACTTTGTGCCTCGTAAATGGCGTAAAACAGTGATTTATTTACATGGCTTCTTCGATGCCCTATTCACTCTCATTGACAACCTGTTGTGAGCATCGGCTAACTGACCCCAGATTTCGGACAGCTGGACACAAACCGAGATGAGATATGCAAGGTACGTTCACACTCGGTATCATGATTCAATACACTTTAGGTCAATATCACACCGGAGTTCTCCTTTAACTCCGCAATTACAGATGGTGATAATGTGATCCATTATGGGTGTTTACCTGCAGCTCTGAAGGCACCTGGAAGCTCATCTGCTCCAATAGTTCCTGAGCGATCCCTGTCATAACTCTTATAAACTCCCTATAAAACAGACAGCTTATTATGTTAACTGGGTTATCTTGATGTTTTTAACATCACTGTTTCAGCCATTAATCTATTTAATCTGAGCACAAAGTTTCTGTTATACAGTCATAGCAAAACATGTAAATCCTAAATCCGTAATATGAATAGATCAAAACAAAGCAACTAACAAATCCAGAGCTTAGTGAATCAAAACTCTATTTGAAAACCACACAAAGGCAAAACTTCCAGCTGTGTTGTTACATCTTCTACTCACCTGCCATTTTTTGATGTTGTTCCAAAGGTGTTTAAACTCATGGAAGCCTAGTTTACCTGTGCTGTCACTCTGGAGCACAGCGTTAAGATCAAACACCATCAAACAATCTCAACATCAGCCCTTAAAGACTTTTCTTATTCATTTTAAATTCATATTGGTTATTAATTTGTTAATTTCTCTTATTTTCCCATTTAATTAGATTGGGTGTCACATAGCAATCAATCAAAACTGTACATTATAATCTTGTGATGCTTAAATTCACGTGTAGCATCTAAAAAAAGTCAAGTCTTCAGACTGACTGGAAATGTCCAGGCCCTTAGACACCTCTGATCTAAAATGACTGATTTTATGTTTTTTATGTAAATTGTACAGCCATTTACAAGTTATCTGCCATGAAAATAATTTTCGCCTCAGTATTTACCAGAATTGTTGTAATAGATTTGCTACTAAAATGACTGTGAAAAATGCTAAATGCAAACTCCCATCTTGTTGGTTTGTATTAGAGCAAGTGTTCAGATCAAATGAGGCAGGATACATCCATGACAGCCACCATACTTCTACAGGACTCGATGGTAAAGCCATCTGTCTTCAGATCACCATCTGCAATAACATAGAGAGCAGAGAATATTAGCATCATATAGCAGCAGGCACCAGGTTCCCCACACATACACACGTATACCACTCACGTTTGGAAATGATTTTGTTGAGGATACTCATCAGTTCGTTGGGGCTTACTTCCATGTCCTGAAACCAAAGGAAATGTTTATGACAACCATTGGACGTATTGGTGTATATATGAATATTTGTTTGTGTAACACTAACTTCGCCAGCGAGCTGCTTGAATACTCTGCGGAACTGCTGCTCTTCGTCAGACTCATTGGCCTCGGCATACGCCATCGGTCTGCGGGGTGGGGGCTGGGCAGAGATGGCCATAGTATTAGCACCTCAAATGCACACATTTCATTTTCTCTCCACACTTAAAAAAATCCACTGACTTCATAAGCACATCCCTAATGCAAATATTCTTAATGTTGCAAGAACTCTCAATCATATTTTGACTAAGCATACCAGTGACTCTCTAGCTGACATAATGGACAGAATGTGCTTTACTCTACAGCATCATCATGATACAGACATTACTTCAACATCAAAAAAATGTAATTAGATTTGAAATAAGATAACCCTAGATGATGTTTCTCTGGCCAATTTTTTTTTGAAAGAACGTACAGCTATATCACTATCTACTTTTTTCTTCAACGCGGAAGAAAGCCCATGTATGAGACTTCAGGTTCATTAGCCGCTGCAGGGAAATAATGAGAAGAATAACAACATACAGTAAATTGTTTGCACTACAAACCAGTGTGCTCATAAATAAGATAATTACATTAACCCCCAGTTTCATAGACAAGGCTTATACCTAGTCCCAGACTAAAATGTAAGTCTAAGCTGTTTCAACTGAAAGAAACTTCCACTGACTGATTTTAACATATATCAGTGCCTTTGTTTTAACTGATTATTTATCAGGTTGTGAATTGTTATGATCAACTATTTACATGCTGATAGAAGATTGCTTGATTGATTTATTGCTTTTCAATTAATTTATCAATCTCAGTTATTTATAAGTTGTTGTTTTTTTACATTGATCCAAATTTAAATTGAGTTCTGCAGCATGAATGCAGATATTTTTATATTGAGGGTTTAAATTGGCTCTTTTTTTTTTTTAGATGTGTCAGAGATGACTGACGACAAGCATCAGACACACTTATGAGCTGCTGTTACTCACAGGATCTGAAGGCACAAATTGGCCAGGGTCGATGTTACTGTGGAAAAAAGCAAAGGCGGCACAATTATGCATTTATATCAACTTGACATACATAAGAAGTCACAGCTGTATAATTCCATTTTGGTTTAGTATTTCCATATCATTAAAAGACACATATAACACCACCATAACAGTACCTATACTCTTAACCTAACTAAGCTCATACTCAAATTCTCCGAAAAGTAAAAACAAGTCAAAATTAAGTGAGTTTAGCTTAAAACATGCAAAATAATCTGCCAATGGGGTAAGAAAAATAATCTTATTTCAAGCAGAAAACTAGATTTTTTTTCTTACCCCATTGTCAGATTATTTTGCATGTTTTAAGCAAAAACTCACTTAATTTTGACTTGTCTAGAAAATCCTTCCTGATTCAAGAATTTTTTTGATATTTTGTCTGGAAACAAGACAAAAAAATCTAAGCAAGAAAAGCAGTTTTTGCAGTGTGAGGCAGAACCTTCTTTTAATGTAGATTTTTCTGTGCATGAACCTATTCTTTCTCAAATGAGTCCCAAAGGGACAAACACATAATCATACACATTCACATGGAAACGTTTCTCCATGAACTGCATCTAAAATTATGCTAAAATGGGTCTCAATGTAACAGTGACCATTCACTTTCCAAAGAGCCTTGTTTTTTTTTTTTTTAGAGATTTTCCAATATAGAGTTTGTAAACCACGAACCAAGCTCTGAGATGATTTCCAACTATACAACATTTGATTTGAAGCAAAAAAAAAAAAAAAAAAAACCACTGTGATGTTAGGATAAAGTTACAAACCTGTTTTCTTAATATCTTTTATGAAAAAATTAACTACAATCCCACAAAGCACACATGAATTAAAATGCCAGTATAATATATACTGTCTTAAATACAGAAGAAAGAGAGTTCGTCTGTAGTGAAATATTGCCCTACCTGACCACATCGATAATGCCCCCAAGGAGTTTTTTGGCTAGAAACATCTTGCGGCACAAATGGTTCAATCACGTCCTAAAAGGAAGAGAGTTAGAATTGTTAAACAACACACACGCATATACATGTCTTCATACGTATTAATAGTAACACAATCAACATTTTAGTCACGTTTGTTTAAAGGTTAATACAAAAATGAGAGTACACAGGGGGTTTGTGAATGTCAATCATCTGAGTGTTGACACAATGCGGACACACCTACTGCAAATATGTCTGCATCCATCCACCACCCACAATAAATAACCGCAAAAAAAAAAAAAAAAAAAAAAAAAAAAACAGTTTCAAAGCGAAGCATGTATAAACTCGCATTTACATACTCTAAACAACCGTTTGCAACAGAGATATTCAACAGTAATTCATGGGCGTTTTCAACTCTTCAGGTCGCTTTAAATACGAACGATACTGCGTAATTATCTTGCTGACAAACGCCAGACAACTGTATTTGTTAGTCCTCTTTAAAAATGGTTAGCATTTATATAATAATCTGGGCAATCAAGTAATCATATATTATTAGATGCTCAGCTAAATTTGGATGCGAGTAAAACATGCTAGCACGCTAAATCAGCTAACTTACCCGACATGACTATGCGTTAAACAAGTAAAAATCGCACGTAACATTAATTTAACGGATACTATTTTTGCTACTACACATGTAAAGATATTTTTATTTCGCTGTTAAGGGGGTAGAAAACTTAAACTCACCAGTTAGTAGCGGAAGGTAATGTAAACTGTCGTTTGTCCACGGCAGTACAGTGCGCATCTGACAGGATACGCGGATTCCACAATAAGTTACGCAAACGGCGCAATGCCAGAGTGAAAACACCAACCCCCACAAGAACGACACGCAAACATCGTAAAGAAAGACCAGCCCATATTTCCAAGAATTTTAGGAGGGGAATACTTAACACCTGAGCAATTGGTTGTAGTTTGCATGTCAGATTATGCAGGATTATACAAATGTATAAAAAAATACTACAACAGTCCATAAATACATCAATTTATTTGTTGCAAAACAGCCATTTGTTTATCTTTTCACTAGAAATGGCCAATGTAGATGTGTTTGTACAGGATTAGACAACTCTGCAGACCTTTCAAAGGCTGCTGCATACATCCAGTAAGGTAACTACAATCAGATAGCCTTACAAACACAAATGCTCTGCATGTACAATAATATATTGTAGACAATTTGCATTTCCACACATTGCTTTGTGGGTGTAAACGTGTATAACCTGTTTGTCTGGTTCACAGTTCAGGCAAGTCTCTGAATATGTCATTTCTTGCCAAGCAATAGATTGGCCCAGATGACTTTAGGAACGTGGCGAATGGTCAGAGAAACTCTTGTGCTGCGGGGCAGCGTGTCGCCCACCTGAGCCCCCGTTGATGAAAGATTCGCCACGTGCTCTGACAAAATATCCTCACAAACTCCATGAATACCGTGCAGATAAATCTTGTACATGTCATCCTGGAGAATCAGCAGACTTCTTCGTTGTACTAACAGTGATAGCATGTAGCGGCTTTCTTCTGTTTGAGGAATTTCAGACTGCAGGGAGAGGAGGAGAACGTTAAGAGATTGGCACGCAGTTTTATAATATGCTTGAGTTTGTCTGCTGCTACCTGAGTCTGACAAATAGGCTTGTAGAAATCCAGAAGTGTATGAGAACCCAGTGTGATAGTTGTTACTGTGGGGTGATACAGTGGTCCGTCCTCATGAGGCTGAGAAAGGGGGAAAGGATAAAATTTAAAAAGGTGGGTTAAAAATTATAACCAGAGGAAATGAAAAGGCAATGCACTCTCTTTACCATAATTCCCTC
This sequence comes from Garra rufa, assembly GCF_049309525.1. NCBI lineage: Eukaryota > Metazoa > Chordata > Actinopteri > Cypriniformes > Cyprinidae > Garra > Garra rufa. The sequence goes on from NC_133365.1 coordinate 28,664,974, forward strand.
CCCAGGCTTGTATTCGTTTACAAGCACATGATTAGCTGACTTTCCAGCAAAAGCTCCAAGAGCTGATATTTTCTCTGTGTACTTCAGCAGCCAATCAGGTAGTTTCTCAGCAAGCATTCCTTTGGGATTTGGCAAACCACCTGAAAAAGAAAACTACTTATACTGGACTCTTGTTAAAGTGAGAAGTAGTGACATTTTTTTTTTTAATCTTATTTCATAAATTAATTGTATTCTGAAGAACAGTGTATTGGTGTTAATCTGGCACCTGGTGCTAATTTCCTTAATTATAAAGCAAACCCTATTTCACTGGCAGCATTTCTCCAATTTTGACTGAGATTTCAAGATTGCAGGCTACTCTAAAGTGATTGAAACCCTGCGACAGGAGGCTGTCCAGATGAAGGCCAAAGGGATGACACTTTCTGCCATTGCAAGAGAAGTTGGTCATTCCAAATCTGTGATTTCTCTAATTTTGCAGGCTTACAATGACACAAATTCATTCAAGTCCCCCAAAAAGGCTGGTCCCTCCACGTAAGACAAATGCACAAGAAGACCGGATAATGCAGAGACTCTTAATGGGGAATGGGTTCAACACCACAGCTGGAATTGCTTGCCAGTTCAGTGCTGAACAGGGTAAGGATCTGTCTCTGCATGTTTATGAGAAGTCAGACTGAAAGTACACTGCGGCGACCAAACCTCTCATTAGCAGAAAGAGTCAAAAAGCTAAGCTCACCTTTAGCTGAGGAGCATGTTGTGTGGACAATGGAGAACTGGTCTAAAGTTTACTTTAGTGATGAGAGCAAATTTATTTTATTTGGGTCTGATGGGAAACATTTTGTTCATCAAACTAGGAAAAGACTGAGGCCCAAGTGTGTAAAGAAGTCCGTGAAAGGAGGAGGACGTGGTTTGGGGGACGTTTTCTGCAGCAGGAGTTGGAGTTTATACAGCTACATTGCATGTTGAATGCAAATTTTTAGCAGAACTTCCTTCAGCAACATGCAGTCCATTCCCTGCAAGCATCTCCCAATCAGCCTGCAATTTTTAATGCAAGACAATGCCCCTGTCACACTGCAAAACGGTTAAAGCAGTTCCTTGAAGCTAAGAACACTGAAACAACTAAATGACTGGCCCAGTCCTGATCTAAACCTGATTGAAAATCCTTGGTGACAAAGTTATGGTTAAGAAACCCATTACAGTTACCGAATTGTGGAAGAAGAGTGAACCAAGATCACTCCAGTGCAGTGTGAGAAACTAGTGATGTCCTGTGGCCACAGATGTGCTGAAGTCATTCAAAGCAAGGGTCTCTACACTTCCTACTAATTTCTAACAGCTGTAACCCTCCAAAAAGTTTGATGTAATCATCTTTCATGCTACAGTGCCTACTGTTCTTTAATTTTGATCACTGTGCTTTCCACAAAATAAAGGTTTTTGTTGAAATGCCTTGGTTATTTTAGTGGAACAGTGGTATACCTACAGCTGAATTTCTTGTAAGTTTTGAGCACTTAAGAATAACAATATTTCAGGATATTTTCAGGAAAAAACAAGTATTCTCTGTTCTCTCTAATTTTGATCTCCACTGTAGAGTAAAGCAGGGATCTCTCTTTTTTTTTTTTTTCCGGAGGTGTTATTGCATGGGCTATAAAAGCCTGACACACCAAGCATGATATATTTTTTTATTATTGAACTAAAAGTGAAAAAAGAAAAACCCTGACTATTATTTTATATGTCAGGGTTTGCATTGTTAAGTAAGTATTTGCATTGATTTACTGCTTATGTCAAATCTAGCCTCTTACTGACCCCAGTTCTGTAGTCTCCTCCCTGACAGTTGTGTCCACTTGGGCTTGGGAGCTCTGTATACCTTACAAAAGAGACACAGGCCAGTGTATAAAGCACTGCTGACACGTTATGCAGGTGAAAATATTATCATTACAAACAAAATATGGCATTTAAAAGTCCTACCTGCTGCAGTAGATACTCCTCGTCAGTCTCCGTTATAAAATTTGGAACATAATAAACAGTTGGAGGAGCCTAAGTACAAAACGTTTAATTAACACCAAACATCAAATGACAAAAAATCTAAATGACAAATTTCAAAACCTACCTCCTTCACAATGTACTTTTCCAAGTCAGCAGCAATGTCACATGGATTTGCCATCGTTGTCATTACGTTAATATTTAACCATCACAGATTTAGAGACAATGCAAGAAACTGACAAGTCATGACACGAGTGTCTAATCAACCATTCTACGGCTAAAACTTAATATGCCAAACATAAAAAAGTTTACAGTAATGTTTACAGTAGCGTCTAAGTTTTAAATGACCGAACTGTTGCTGAATGAGCAGGATTGTTCAGTGATGTGTTTGGTTTGGCGTGAAGTGGTTTCGTCGTGTGCTGTAGTGAAACGTACGACTCAACGTCACCGTCTACAGGTTTGGAGCGGAAGTGCACATTTACAGAGGGCGCTGTGACCATTGAAATGATTCGTCAGGAATGTACGCATATAGCATAATTTGTCACAAAAGCAGACTATGATGTGCAGGGAGAACACGAACGAATCAAAATGACTCAAAAAGACAAAACAAACTTTGTTTACCAAATCAAATAAATTTATTTATAAAATTACACAGCTAAAGATGTTTTGCATGTAAGTAAAGTGATCATGAAATACCTGCGTTTGTGGTTACAACTATAGGGGCTACCTTTCTCCACCATTCCAGCTGAAATACCCCCTCCTTCTCTATCTCTTTTTTCTCTCTTTCCCGTCTTTTTCTTCCAACTCCCAATTTGAGCCTGCAGCGCTGCAGCTCTGGTTTCCATGGCAACGCAGAGCAAGAGCCACATCTTGAATCAGCCATGGTTTCCTTCATTAATAGTTATTGATCAGGTGTGATAATGCTAACAACATCAACTCAAGTGCACAGTGCAGGACTGCATATGCCTTCATTGCTTTTGACCACTGCAAGCAGAGAAAGAAACAGACTGGCATGTGAATGTTGATACTGGCCACTGCAGTGTGTGTGTGTGTGTGTGTGTGTGTGTGTGTGTGTGTGTGTGTGTGTGTGTTGCATATACTGAGCAAAACCAACAACTGTGAAACACACCATAAAACGTAAGCATAATAAACAACATGCACCTTTTAATGCATATTTCATGTATTACAAATACAGTGATTTGATGTTTTAACTGAGTGTGTTGCCAGATATGCTGCTCAGCTCTTCATGCATCATTAGAAATGCTTACACTGTGCTACTCTTCTGATACTATGAATCATTCTGACAAAGCAGCTTGAGTGAGTGTTGTAATATGTATTTACCTGGTTGTAGAGTTGCGGTTTTTGGGGAGTTTGGGTTGCCAAGGTTACGCAGAAATAGTGATGAAATCGTGACAGGAATACGCCTGTGTTCTGACACACTCTCCTCAAAGCCATGCTCCACACAAACTTGTCGCCTTGACAACATGATTTAATGATGAGATCCTCCCCTACAACTATCTTTGAAAAACAGACACCTCTATAGGAGAAAGCAGCAAACAGTAATCTCACAGATTACTTCAGTACATCCCTCTCCTATGATTAGACGAGACACTGTTCTGCCATTTCAAAAAGAGAAAGGCTGGATTGTATTGCGCACAAACGGTATTCGTGCAATTCTGATGACCTTGAATGTCAATGAAGGTGACACGGCATGGCATTTCTAACTAAAAATCACATTTATAGCCAAACGGTCTAGAGTGCTCATGCCACTAAAGTTGCAAATTAGTGTAATGCTGTAATTATTTATTATCTGTTATTATTGTGGTCTTGGCACTGTGCTTTACATGTTTACCTGATGTTGCATAAATATATGATTCACAAATATCTAGTACTAAAAAGATTTTGAGATCTTCAGATGCTGTAATGCTGCACTGAGGTTGCTGCTGCAATGTATAAGTTGTGAAATATGACATGTGCCTGAGAAATTATTTATTAACGTTTTGTACTGCTAATAGTCATGTGTTATCTTTATGCAGTGCTGCCAGTATACTGGACTCTCTGTATTTGTGTCTGTGTAAGCATATAAAATGTAGGACAGTAGTGAATGTAAAAGCTGCTACAATGCAGACAGCTCACTGAATGAGAGCGAGAACGAAAGGGCATGGGAAAGTGATCATCCCTATGCCATATTCCCTTCACAGGCATCACCCTTCAGAGCAATTTGCAACAGTGTGTGTGCTGTAAAAAAGACATTAAAAAGACTGGATAAGAAAAGGTTTTCAAAAACAACATATATAGGCCTACATATATATGCAAACTGCTGTCCCACAACCAAAAACACATTTAAAAAGCATTAAGTATTCAAATCTTAGGTCTTTACTAAGATCCTTTTATTATCTATTGAAATCCACAATGGTTTTTAAAATATAAGTAAGCTTAATATATATATAACCATCATTTAGTGGGTACTTGCAATTGGGAGGTGGCTGTCCCGAACCCTAACCCTTAAATTTTAACTTACAAAAATGATATTGAAGTAATTTTTGCATTTTATTCCATTGTTTTCAAAAATATCTTTTAGTATTTTTTGTGAAGTGAAGTTCAAAATAATATTCATTTTATATATTTTTTTGTAAATTATGGAACTTCATGTAAAAAAAAAAAGTGTCATGCATTTTCATGTCTCTACCAAAACAATGTATGTTTTAGTCTTTTGGCTGAGACTGATTTTTATGATCAGGAAATTATTAATTAATGTGTCACTCTCTCTCATAGCTACGCAGACAGGCCCAATCATTTTGAGCTAAATGTGTTCAACAATGTGTCTAATAATCTGTGTGTAACTTAAAGGAATGTCACTACCAAACAACATTTTTCTATAATTAAACACTTTTTTTGGGGAGTTATTCCATAACATTTAGTTTTTATATGTGTACAACTGTTCAGAACTGTGCTAGCTAACCATGTGCTGATTAGCATCTTTGATGTAGGTTCAAAAGTATCTAAAAAGAATCTAATATTGTCACTTTTGGGGGGTTATCCCATATGCCATGACAATTGACAGTGACAAAAGGGACATAATCCTTTATTTGGGGGAAATAAACAAAATTTTAGTTTAGTTTACAGTTATACACATTTTTAGTATTTTAGTATGTTTTAGTATGTGGGTTGAAATAATGTGATGTGGTTGCTACCAAAACGTTACTGTCACTACAGAAAATGTGCAGTCACTACCGAAACATGGGATGCTTTGTCAAAAATAAAGTATACTGAACTATTTAAATCAGTATGATTAACTTTTTGCCTTTTACAAGAAAAATCAGATTCAAAATACAACAAATCTAATAACTTTCACTTGAAATATTGTTAAAAATGTAATTGATTTACCTATATGCATTTTTTTAAATAGCCAAAAAAAAAAAAAAAAAAAAACATTTACAATGTAGATGTAAGCAAAATCTTATAGGCCAATATAATCCTTTTTATTTAATTACTATTACTGTGTTTCGGTAGTGACAAATTTGGGGAGAGGACAAATATTCCAAAACTTTCGGAAAATACAATATGTGAATTAACCGCACAATTACTAGAAATGTGTACCTTGGATATTATACAATTTGCATACATACCAAATTTGTGGAAAAATAATTTTTTTCCCAAACGTTTCCAGTACTTTAAATTGGCCCATTTAACTATTTTTGCTGCTGATTCCAGTATCCAAAATGTATCTTTACATAAAATGTATTTAAAAAAGGGAAACAAATCAGTCTCTTTAGATATGCAGAATTTAAACACACACAGACACATCAGCATCTTGACGCCTAACCAATTAACCATGTTCCAATACAACAGGTGTTGAAATATCAACAAGTTTAAAAATTCATGTCTGTGAAACATTACACTCTCTGGTAGGCCCTTTTTTCTGTCACAGATAGCAGATACCTGATTTATCGGGTGAGTAAGACATGCTTTTAATGAGGTGTTGTGTGCAGAGAAAAGATGTACTTGTCTCCTGTGGGACCTGTGAAGTCATTGTGACCTGTATTAAACAAGACATGGTAAAATAACACATTGGCATTTGTGAGTTTGAGCCCTCACACTCTGCATTAGGCTACCGACCTGTTACATTCATTTTGTCTGCAACGTGGACATTTCTGCATCTAGAAAAAGCTTGACTTACCAGTGCATTTCTTTTCACAAAACACATGCTGCTGTGAGAACGAATGTATCCAAATGCAAAAGTATTAAGTCTTAATTCCTTAAGTTCTAAAGGTTTGGAATCTCTGGGATCCTTAACTAGATATCTTCATAGTAAAATTACCCCCCCCCCCCCCCTTGATCTTTTATTTTCATCAAACATTGGATTTAATAAGTTGTCATGAGCTTTGTGCGGAGAAAATGAGCCCTTGGGTCTGGTATAATGAAATGTGCTGCTACTAAACACCAACAGAAAACAATTGATTTTATGACCCACAGAGTTAGCACCCCCGGGCCTCTAAATTAATTTTAGTTGTCCAGGAAAATTGAAATAAAGCATTTTGTCCCACTGGATGACACCTATTTGGTTAGTGTACCAATAATTAATAATTATTATTATTAAGAATGAAACAAAATAACCAGGCAGAGAGTAAAAGAAAAGGAGAAATAACAGCTCGGTTTTAAAACCCAGTGTTTAATTGTTACTGTACAACCATATAGCCTTTGTGGCTATATACAGTTTAACAGTGTTGAGGAATAATAACTAAAATTAGCGACGCTGCTAGCATACTTTTTAGCTGCGTGTGTTTCAATAACGTCTGAGCTATGGTAGTATACGCGCTCACCTTAGCAGTCCTCTGTCTCTCATCAAGCGCTGGAAAGTTCATCGGTTCGTCCTTAATGATCCTCTTTCTCGTAAGTATCGTTGGGAATTCCAAATTATTCTAGTAATTTCAATTCACTCCTAAATGGTACGCTTACAGGTTCGTTTTAAAATTCGGAAATGATACTAAATTAATTCATAAAAAAAAAAAAAAAAACGATTAACTGAGTCGACTCCCGTCGCTTTTACCTCAGTTATGTACTTAAGGTTGTTTTTTGTTGTATTATTACCCTACCAAAAAATCTGTACAGTATTAATTATTTAATATATTATTGGATAGTTTTATTTTTTATTGATAAATTACGCTTAAATTCGGTTGGCCTCTTTTTGTTTGTACCTGTAAACTTGTAGTGTAGCTAACGCTTTTATCACTACGGATTAGACTTAACGTTAGCTTCTAGCTTGGCCAGGTAACGTTACCATTTCAAAGTAGCTTCTCCAACACTGCAGCTAAGCAATAAGAACAATCAGTCGAGGTATTTCTTCAACATATCAAATAAATATTGTGTATATGTATGTGTATGTGTGTGCAGCAGGCACAAAAGACACTTTACAGTCTAGGCTAAAAGCACTGAGGCCTGGGATGGCATCTTTTGATTCGCTGTTTACAAGCATAATCAAGGAAACATACGTATCAACATCCATACAGAACGCAATTTACAGCAGTCTCACTGCCATGGCAACTGCTGAGGCGGTCCAGAAGTGATCACTTAATTCTTATCTTATGAATATCCCTTCATTATTAAAGAATTGGTGAAAATGGTTGAGAAAATGTTAATAATACTAGACATTTAAATGCTTTCTTTTAATATCATATGTTCTTATGTGTACACTGTCATCCCTTTACAATAATCCCCTTTTTATATTATTTTTTCTCATATCATGTAACACTGCAAAATGAGATAATGATTAATTTTTCAATATCTGCAGATTTACTATTCATTGTTAGCATTTCTAATAACAAGAAAGAAGCTGTAGACATAGTTAAGTTTGGCATTCAGCATTTGCGTGGTAAAAAAGGGTTTGTTAAAGCAGGAAACAGGACAATTGTGGTATGGCTGCCTGCGAGAGGTATCCAAGGCAACCAGGTAACCACTTCAGCTCAGCAGTACAAAGATATATAAATACAAACTTAAATCATTAACATAGTCTCTTCTGCTACTGCTCATTGCCTAAATTTATTAAACTCAGTCTTAACAGCCATACAGCTGTTTTCTGGGCTATAATTTGTGTCAGTGCATTACATAAATGTTGTTTATGCATTTCTCATTGCTTATGAGTCTCACACATACACACACTTTTTGGCTCTTAGCGACCTAACAGCGTCACAGGCAGGCGTTATGATTCATACTGATCTTGCCATTCATCATAATGACACTTCAACCGCGCCGTCAAACTGCAGCACTGCAGGACCGTACCGCTTCCACACAGCATCACCACAACCAACAGTGTGTGTGTGAGAGGGAGAGAGAAGAAAGAGAGCTTTAAAATCAGCTCCTGTTGGCTCTGCTGCACATGCAGTATGCTGTGTGACGCTATTTGGATAAACTGTTTGTTTGCATGTAATGTATTAGTTAAATATACAAACACCTTAAACATCACAAAGACTAAGATGAATTATTGCTACAAAAATAAAAAATCTTATCACAAAAAACAAAAACAAAACATCATAAAGGATCAGTTCACTTCTGAACAAACATTTACAGATAATGTACTCACCCCATTGTCATCCTAGATGTTCATGCCTTTCTTTCTTCAATCGTAAAGAAATTTCGTTTTTTGAGGAAAACATTTCAGGAATTATCTCCAGATAGTGGACTTCAATGGTGCCTGCGAGTTTGAACATCCAAAATGCTGTTTAAAAGCAGCTTCAAAAGGTTCTAAACAATTCCAGCTGAGGAATAAAGTGAAACTATTGGTCATTTCTATAAAAAATAAAAATGTATATACTTTTTAACCTTAAATGCTCGGCTTGTTTAGCTTTGCCATGCACATGCGTACTCTGTGTAATCCGGGTCAATACAGTTGGGGTAGGTCGAAAAAGTCCCATCTCATTTTCAAATTTAGAACCGTCCTACATCGCTGCAGAAATACCGACCCAGTGTTTACAAAGTAAACATGCAAAGAAGGTCAAACACCCTAACTGTATTGACCCAGAATACACAGTAAGCATGCGCATGACATAACTGAACAGGACGAGCATTTGAGGTTTAGCAGTATATACCTTTTTTTTTTGTTTTTGTTTTTTAGAAAATGAACTGGTTTTGCTAGATAAGACCCTTATTGCTCGGCTGGGAGCCCTTTGAAGCTGCATTTAAACTGCATTTTGGACGTTCAAATTCGCGGGCACCATTTAAGTCCACTATATCAAAGCCCCGCCTTCTAAATGAAAGAGCCAATGGTTGATTAGCAAAGTCATCGCGTCACTGCAGCTGCCATTAGAAGCTTCAGTTCCTATAGAAACAGACAGCGTTTGCACACTCGTGTTCAGGACTGCCCATGTGCACTGGCTGCTCTAGCCTGGCAAAATAAGACTTTTTAATGATATTTAAGCATTAGAAACAACAATTATGAGGCAGTTGTTGTCAGATTTCATTGGTGATTTCAAATATGAAGTTTTTTCGTAAGCTTGGTAAACCGTTTTGGAGATGTTTCCCCGTTTAAAAAGATAGGAGCTGCACTTGTATGCCCCAAAGACGTTTCAAAGATGGCCGCCGAGTGAAATGACTTGAAATGAAAGGGACTTTGACTATATGGAGATAATTCTTGAAATGTTTTCCTCAAAAAACATAGTTTCTTTACGACTGAAGAAAAAAAGGTATGAACATCTTGGATGACAAGGGGGTGAGTACATTATCTGTAAATTTGTGTTCTGAAAGTGAACTAATCCTTTAACAAATGTATCTAATTAGATAATATAAATTAATCAGTTATTCCCAAAAATAATAATCTATTTAAAGGCACTATATGTAAGGCTTTTCATGTATTATTCGCTTTTTCAATGTGTGAACAGCTTGTAACCTTCTCAGGTTGTCTAAAGCCTGTAGGCTGCATCCAAAATAGCATACCTGCCTTCTATATAGTAGGCAAAAACAGTATGCAACAAAAGAAGTATGTCCCAATTCACAGTACTCATAAAAAAGTAAGCAAAAAGTAACTGGATGATCTACTATTTCCGGCATGGTTCTGAAGTGTGCATACAATGGACACTTTACTATCCCATGAGGCCATGGGAGAGGATTTATGAATGGCGGTGACGTGACGCAAGTGACGCTGATAGGTCACGTGACAATGACAACATGGTGAATGTAGAGATTACATTCATGTTATTATACTAGTCAATATTTGAAGTGGATCAAAACCTTTTTTCAAAGTTGTCCTAAAACCAAAACAATACCCATTCTTGTCTTAGGACAACTTTGATGAACTTTTTTTGTTCCACTTCAAATGTTGACTACTGTATATAGCATGTACTCTTTCTGTGGTCGTGAAGTAATTGCTTATTTAAAAACAAAAAGTAAATTCAAAAACAAATGTGTATAAATGTTCAGATTAATGCTGAATAGTCTATAGTCTCAGATATACTGTATAATCTATTATAAAAGTGTCATTTTAATTACATTATACATTGACGTGATGCTGGTGCATTCCAGAGCTGGTGCAAACATATGCACTATGATCAGATGCTTACTTAACTGCTGTTTTCTCACCACTGTCATTTCTGTTGTGTGTTTTTTTTGTTGTTGTTATATTTACATATTCATCTAAACAACGCTCTCACCAAGTGTGGATGGCGCCGGGATGGTCGTTACCAGTATATCGCTCCAAAGGTATTTACAACTTCTTTTTACTTAAAAGCAAGAAGATGGTGGTGGTGGGGGTGTTGGGTTACAAGTGGCTGCAGATTAGTTTACTTCCAGAGTAAAAATTTCTCACCCTTTAGTCATCCAAGGTTTTCATGCCTCTCTTTCTTCAGTCGAAAAGGAATGAAAGGGGTCATAAACTGAAAAAAAAAAAATAATTCCCTTTATCTTTTGATATATGACAGTGGTCATTGTACTATAAAAAATATCACGTAAATTTTAGAACTCAAAAGTTTGTTGTTGTCTAAAAAAAAGCTTATATTGAAGACAGTCTGCCAAAACGACAAGTCGACGCTTTTGGAATGTCCTACTCTCTTTAGCCCCGCCCACAGATTCACACATAGTGTTAATGACTGTACACTGTTAGCCAAGTGTCTGTTTATTTCAGAGTCTACAATCCGTCACACCTATTCAAACAGAGTGTTCTGCTGAAGGGAGGCCTATTACTTCTAAAGTATGATGCTTTTTATGTAAAAAATCTTGATAACATTATAAGTGGACCTCAGAGAACAGTACAAAAAAAACAAAACAAAGGCAGTTCATGACCCCTTTAAGGTTTTTGAGGAAAACATTCCAGGATTTTTCTCTATATAGTGGACTTCAATGGGATCCAACGGGCTGAAGGTCCAAACTGTTTCAATGCAGCTTCAAAGGGCTCTACACGATCCCAGCTGAGGAATAAGGGTCTTATCTAACGAAATGATCTGTCGTTTTCTAAAAACTACTGTAGCTCGACTTCACACATTATGTAGTCATGTTGGAATGTGTGACGTTGGTGGAAGTACCAACACAATGTTTACAAAATGAACGTGCAAAGAAAGTCAAGCGCCCTTTACAAAAAAAGTAAAAGAACGATGTCGGACAGTGTTGAATTTGGTCAAACGATGCTGAAGTTTTTCGCCCTACCCTTCCTTTTTGAACCGGAGTACACAGATAAGTATTAACAACTAACTAACTAACTAAAAACTAACTGTGCATGACTGTTTTAATGTGTTGTGTGAAGTCATAGGTGCACATTGCTTAGCTAATGCAAGACAAGGATTTGGGGTTCAAAAGTATATACATTTTTATATTTTATATTTTTATACATTTTAAAATTACCAGTCGTTTCACTATAGAAGACCCTTTTTTCTTGGCTGGGATCATGTAGAACCTTTTGAAGATGCATTGATCATGTGACTTGCCCATCACCATCTGCTTTTGGTGGTTATCAGTGCATTACAAAGGTACAAAACATATTTCAGTACTTCCATAGGTTGGTATATTAACATTATGTCAGTTAATAAAATTACGGTATTTAAATGTAAATTTAAGTTAAATCTGTAAAACCTAAAATGTTGTTACCATATTTTTTATGGCAAAATTCTGACAACCACAGCTGCTAGTTTTACACCTAAATTTTACAGATTTTTTTTTAAAGCGTGGAATGCTTTCCTCAAAAACCTTAATTTGTTTGCGACTGAAGAAAGAAAGACATTAACATCTTGGATGACATGGGGGTGAGTACATTATTAAATTATTTTAAAAAAATTCTGGAAGTGAACTAATCCTTTAAAACGGGCACCGGTGTCGCTAATAACAAGGGTTTCTAATTTCTACAAATAACCCCTGTAATATTAGTACTCTTTTAAAAATAACTTTAATATTAGTATAAAATAACATTTTTCATTCAAAAACAGTATGTGAAATGTGTGCAAGTTTTATAAATTTGGATGACAGAATATATATGCTGCTTGACTGGTCTATTTTTCACCTATTAATTGTTTTTTTATATATATATTTACCTGAATAATATTAAAAAAATGTCTACTTAAAAATGTTTGACAAAAGAAAAAAGAATGTAAGGAAACAAACAGAATATCCATTTTTTGGTGGAGTGTCCCTTAATAAAAAGTTGTTCTTGCAGCCGTGGAGTACATGAGACAGAAAATGTGGGAATTAATTGATAACACAAACTTGTCAGAGGTTTCTGCAATTTATTTTCCATTCCTCTAAACTGAACAGAACGTACAGTTTTAAAAATCAAAAATAACACCTTTCACTTTCAAAGCAGTTCAGCTTCACACAGTTGGCATTTACAATGGTAACAAGAGTGTCTGCGTGTCATTATCTAGACACTCACAAACACACACCCATGCAAACGCTCTCACTCGCGCTCACACACGCACACACACAAGGGAATGTAGCAGGAGAGACAGTGGAATGCAGGACAGATATCACACACACTCTCCTTCTGACCTCTCCTCCCCGAAATGAACAGAAATACAAAAATAAACACACTTTAAAAAAGTACAACTCATTTACAAACACCAAAGAAGGAAAAGAATAAAAACACAACAACAGGAAAAACAACAATATATCTGTCAAAGTTCTCCATGTTAAAAACAGGTTGCTTGGTTCAGTTTTGCATCCAGTAGAAGGTTACACTGTGTGTGTTTGTGATGGGACCTAATGCTCAGTAAAGTGCATTTGATGCATCAGCAGACAGGAAGAGAGAGAAATGAATTTTGGGTGCTAATGTGGCTCTGGGCCTTCCTAACACTGACAGATATGATCGAGCTACATGAACTTTACAACCTCCGCCGTAAACATCACACCTAAAAGACATTTAACATTGAAATAACATTTTGTTTCAGTTTATGCAAATGTAAATACATTCAGAAATTACATGTGGGGTTAGGAGAATCAAGCTGAGAAACTAGAGAAGTCTGAAACTGATGAACGCAACTCCTCGTATGAACAAAACACGATTGTAGCCAAAAAACCCGAACTCAAATGACGTTTTCCATGCATGGGTATTTATCCCCTGAAATTAGAGGCCGAGGGATGGAGTCTCACACGTACGTACACATTCCGCCGTCGTAAACTGGAATCCTCTCGCTTTTATGAATTCCTGATTGACTCCAGTTCCCATGGTTACGCTGCAGTTCTTAGGCCTATGTGTACTGGCCTTTAGAAGACCACACCCATCTGACCGAGAAAAACAGAAGCGGTACAAACCAGAGAAACACAAATGAAGTGGTAGAAAGAAAGAAAGAAAAAAGAGCGCTCCGTTCGCGACACATGCAGAAGTGTGTCCCGGAGCGACGCAAGACGTTTATTTGTTCGTTTTCTTTTTTCATGTTTGTCTGTTTTGATTTCCCACCCCTCAATAATTCACTTGGATATCATGCAATAGAGACGTGCAAAAAGATAACACCTAAATCCACAAAACACACTTTCATAAATGGCTGTGTTATGAATGCGTATAACATGTGTATGCCTACTCCATGCCGACCTACAGAGACAAATATGACTTAAAAGCAGTGCGGAAGCCACAGGTCAAACGAATGCACAGGATGCCTCTACTGAGTGTTTTAAAAAACCATATGGATGCATAAAACAAGTCTTCTCTTAGTCTATGTAGCTATGGGGTCAAAACAATGCTAACATTGCGCTATGTCTCTTTTTTTTTCCTTCGCTGATTATCTTTTCATTGGAACTAAAAGATATTGATTGATTGGCACTTGTTCAATGCTTCTAAATAAGTTATCGATATCTAATGTTTCATCACACACCTACATGTCAAGAAGCTGTGAAGGTCTAGTTTGGCACAGGTTGACTATTATTACTGCGTCTATGTAATTAATATTGATACACCTCGTTTATACCCCTGTCGAAAAACGAGCACAATCCTAATCAACAGACCAGACGTGTGTTTCTTTTTTTTTCTTTTTTCTCAACTAAAATATTTCTGTATATTTCACTTATCAAATAGCAGCATTTTTTAATTTTTTTAAACTTACGGTATTACAAAAAAGTACATGTAAACCTATTCATTCAAAATTTGTAGTAAATCCAAAGGCTCATACAACAGACATAACAAAACACAAAACTTGACAACATGCTACAATATTGCTTCCAATAGTTCTTTACATTTTAAGTCGATCTAAAATTATCAATGACGTAGATATGGACACCAGCACTCCAAAGAGAGCAACTCTAATGCACAAACAAATCGCAAAGCTAATCTTAACCAGGCTTGATTGGCACTTTCATCATCCACACGAGTATAACGGATAATCACACACTGAAACCAACAGCGCAAGACTGCATTTAGACCACAAACTAGAGGAACTACACCAAAGTACACAAAGAACATGAGACGCGACGGATTCCACAGTTTCATTTTTAAAAAAACGAAGGAAAATGCAGAAATGATTTTCGATAGTTCTCAGAGAGAGGAGAGAGAACACAGAGCACAAACGACAGTGACGTCATCGTTTGAGTTTGAGGTGGCTATCACATCCATCTCCCATAGGTTATTGGTTTTTTTTTCGTTTGTTGTTCTTTTTTTTTCTTTTTTTACCCAGAGGTCTTTGCTCTGGGTTTACAAACCTCTACGTTCTCTCAGAGCACAGATTCCCTGTTCTAGCTAGTTTCAGGTAGAATACTGAATCGATCAGGCAGAGAGCACGAGAATCTGATCACATGTATTAATGTTAGACCGTGTGGCGTATTAATCCAGAGGTACGGCGTTCACCACGGGGCGGTATACCCATCGGCCCCCTTGCGGAGACAAGCGCACACCCTCCGTGATAAACACACACACACACAACACATCCGTGGCGACCGGCAGCCTGGAGGGGAAGAAAGCGAAAGTGGAAAGGGGAGACAACAAAAAGCTGGAAAGGTGGTGAGAGAGCAAGACACGAGAGAAGAAAAAGAGGTAGTGCAAAGACAGAGGTAGGACACAGAGAGAGCGAGAGACAGAACTAACCCTAATGTCATGAGCGTCAACAAGCAGTTTTTTCTCCAAATATAAATGACGTCTCCCTTTCTGTTATCGTATTACCCTCATATTGCTGCACCGAGTGCTTGTGCTTCTGAAATCAGGTACACAGTTTGATCTCCAAACAGTATGGAACAATAATTTATACTCTGAGAACCTGATATCTCACGGCTGGTACCGAAACATAGTAAATAGTTCGGGAGTACATTAAGCGCATGGCATATGTTTAAACAGCAATCATGAGAGATGTGAAAATGTTAATATTCCTCACAATTATGTAATGGATATAAATAGGTTACTCTCTCGCCCTCTCTCTCCATCTCTCTCTCTCTTCCCTCCTTTTTCTACGTTTCCGCTTCCCCTCTAGCGAGTAGATTAGAGGGCTGGTAGTTGGAGGGAGATGATGAATGTCTTTTAGAGTGTGTATGTAGGTCAGCAGTAGATTGGGCTGTGCAGTGTTGTTATATATAGAAGTCCAGGGTTCAAATGGAGATCTGCTAATTAATGACATGCCTGGGCGCGGGGCGCGGGGCATGGGGGGGGGGGGAATCGGACCCTCGGCGACCTCTGGTTTTGCGAAAGAGCAAGGTAAACTACAGGTAGACATTCCTACAGCGGAGCCACGCGGCCCGTGTTCTTGTGCTCGCTCGGTTTCATTGCTTTATTCCGTCACGCCGTGTCTCAGTGGGCGCACTCTCGATGGTGTGAAATATGTACAGTACATTCCATAGTTTCGATGGCGTCAGGCCGCTGGATTCACAGTGTGGTTCAGAGACGATCGCTCGCCCTGTACGGGAGCTCCTGCTTACTCTCCATGCAAGAGCCAATTGCTGGCAAGACCGAAAATGCTGTTAGCAGCAAACGTTTTGATGCAGTGTACAACTGTGGAATTAACTAATGAGTAACTATCACCACCAGTCTGTGCAACTGTGATGAGCTGTTGTTGATCAGTGGAAAAGGTGGAGAGCTTGTCAAACTCTCCGGCAATGCTTCAGAACGTTGGGAGCTGTGCGTCTGACGCTACGGCCTGCAGTTTGGTTTCTCAAAGGAAGCAGAATTATGATCGCTTAGCCTGCCAGAGTTCGCCTCGCAGCGAAGTGGAAGGCTGAAGGTCGACAGTCGTTACAGTAGCATCCTCTGGCCTTCGAATGAGTTCAGACAGGTTACAAAAGCTGTGTCGTTTTAGTCTCTCGTTCACTATCTCAACTGCACCTCTGCTGCCAGTCTGACGCAAACAGGGATTAACTGCGACGTGAACGAGGTGGCATCTGTAATGCACCCAAGACTTTGCTGCACTGCATACAAACTGGAAATCTTTCTCCTTCTTCACAAACATGAGGTATGACAACCTGAGCTCCTTTCAAACGAAACAGGCACAGACATTGCCTGGCTCCTCCAATTAGAGGAAGAGGAGGAGTTAAGAGGTACATCTGTCTAAACAGGTCCAATTATTTTTCAAGTTCAGGATTCTAAGGACTTCAATTCCTTGGTAGTGTGTCCAAAGGTTTTCTGTAGTAAGAGTTAAAAGTCAATGAGACGAAACAGCTTTTTTTATGATCCTACCGTTGTGTCTCTGCTCTAGTGGGATCTTTTGAATATCCGCTCGCTCTCAGTCTTGTGAGTAAATCGCAAATCGCCCCCAGTAATTCACGAGGGCTCAGAGAAACTCTCCCATAAATGCTAAAATCAGTAGATATGACAACAAAATCTTTTCAAATGTGTTTTCTTATAGCACCAAAGTGGGATCCCGTGACTAAACTGCACTTGTATGTATGTGTATTACATTCCAGTTCTCTAATGCTGAGTATTTGAACGTTGACGTATGATGTCCGCCTCTGTCTGTCTGTGGCTGAAGGTTAGTTATCTACTCTCGACAGCATCTCAATTTGATACTCTATTTACATATAAAAAACCCCAACAATATCAGGAAGTCTTTATACATTCAGGTCAACCTGGAATTACAGGTTTGAGGAAATCTAAAAGAGACTGACTGTAATGGAGAATCACAGAGATATTAGTAATGTAATGCAGATTGAAAATCTTTCAGCAGGTGTTTGAGATTAAGTCTCAGTCGAAAACAATAAGGGGGGGGGGGTGACCGAGATTACCTATGGAAATGTTTCTTAGGTATCTTCCTTTTCATTTCAGGCCTACACTACAGTTGCGGAGACTGAATTGACTGATATCAAAAGGGGGTCTGCTTCAAACTCCAATCTCCTTGCTCAGGGTGTGGGTCGGGTATGAACTAAACTGTGAGGGTTCTGCAATGGAAGCCAAAAATTGAACATAGAATCCAAAAGACCCTGGCTAAGAGAGAGGAAGTGAGGTTTCATCTCCTCCTCCTCTGAGTGCCCCAGGGCACGATACTCGGACCTACACAACGTAACACAACTTTAAAAATACAGCAGAATTTCAGTCACAAAATATCACATTTCTCCCCAAACAGATTATCTATCCACAGGTCCATCAGATCTTTTGTCGTTTGTTTTGTAATCGTCCTTATTTTGTGTTTAAATATTTGGACATGTTTCTCGCTCCAACCCATCCCGCTCTCCCTCGATTTCATTCATTCAGTCATCTATTCATTCTCTCTGGTTTCCCTCGCTTTCGTCGTTCCCCTCCCCACTCCTGTCCATCCCTAGCCCACCTTCTGAGGGTTGGTGGCACGGACACCTTGCTCGTATGTGATTCGCTGGCTGATGAGATACTGGGCGGCCTGCGTTGCTGCCGGCGACCCTGTGATGGTCACCTTGCGATTGCGTGTGCCTGGAATGAACTCTCCCTTTTTGGAGATCTGAATTCGCGCCCCTGTCAGCTCCTGATACTCCACGAGAGTCTTGCCGCCTTTTCCCAAGATGGCGCCGACCAAGTTCTCCGGCACAGCGATCTCCACTACCTCCTTTCCGCCTTCTGCCAGCTTCTCTGTGCCCAGCAGAGATGATGCCACCAGTGGGGATGAGGGATTAAGGTAACCATTAGACGCCCCTGTGGCGGCCGCTAGGGAGCCCAGCGAGAAGCCCCCTAAGCTAGGTGCGGCAGGGTGACCGCCCCCTCCAGAGGCCTCGCTGGCGTATGTTGCAAGCAGATTGGCCGCGGCTGCTGCCGCCGGATTGGCGCTAGCCGCGACGGCAGCAAGCACCCCGGACGCAGCGGCCGGGTTGAGGCCAAGCCCCAGTGTATTGGTATTGTAGCCATAACTGGCCAGAGTGTTCAGAGCAGATGTAATGGCAAGCAGATCATTACCGGAAAGACTTGACATGGCCGTAGGGAACCCTCCCATGCCCGCGAGACCCGCCTGACCGAGGAGCGTGGAGGCTGTAGCTGCTGCTGCGGCGTTGGGTAACACCTCTGTAGAGTTGGCGAAGGGGGATCCGGTCGGGTTGGAGTTGGCCACGGGGCCGGTGATGTTGGAGTAACTGATATTGAGACAGCTACTGCTCTGTGGGTCCTCCTGGATCTTCTGAACAATGATCTCGACGGCCTTGCGGTTTTGCTCCGGCTCCCCGCTCACTGTCACGACACGCTCCTGCAGATTGATGCCCTCAGGCTTCTGAGAAAGCTGTACCCAGGCTCCCGACTGCTCCATCACAGCCTTAACTGTTGCCCCACCCTTACCGATGATGAGTCCTGCTGTGCTGTTGGGCACGATCAGTTTAGCCTGTGGAGGAGGGGGAGTGTCACTTTGATTGAGGAACAGAATTACATGCATGAGACTGCACACAGCCCCAAAAATAGATGCTGCAATAAGCTCAAGTGCGTCTGTGCTGGTTATGTAGATGTTTGTTTTTTGTCCACACTTACACAGTAAAAAATTGCCATTACATATTTAAAGAGAGCTGCATTTATGATATGTAACCCTGTATGCTTGTGTATGCTTAAGAGTGTATAATAGTGTGTGTGTGTGTGTGTGTGTGTGTGTGTGTGAGTCTGTAAGGTCTGGCTCTTAGGTCAGTGCTTATATCAGCCATTTGTTGATCCCCGGTCTTACATTGCAGCTGCTCTCTCTCTCACTCCCTCTCTGTTTCTCATTCTGCAAGGATCAAGCAGGTAAAAATAACCCACTGCTCTCACACTTTGCTGCCCCTCTCAGCCACTCTTTCCCTGGGGAACAACCACCAGCCTGCCCTGCCCTCTGCCTCCTCTGGGCTGGTATATTTGCCTGTCTTCAGTGTTGCTTATCACTGTCAGATAGCTGACAGTTAGTACGTTCACATGCACTTTAGAAATTGATTTCAGTATGTCTAAAGCAATAATTCACCTTCCTAAAATGTCATGTAAACGCTCATGCACTATGCAAAACTCAATTATACTCAATACTCATTTAAATGCATGTAAATGTACTCACTGTCTGTGCTGTCATTCCATAAACAAACTAATCAAAATATTACAAATATTATGAACTAAGCTGTGCTTTAGGGGAATAACTAATTTGCATGTTTAATTCCTAAACTCCAAAGTCTGATATGTTTAATTCTACATCATTCATTAAATAACTAAGAACTTGTACATCTGGATTTGATGCGGTGTAGTAGTAGATCAACCTCATGAACGAACCTGTTTAACACGGTCAGGGTTAACAGTAGTCTGTGGCTGGAGAATGCTGACTGGTTCGGTCTTCTGACTGCTCTGAGGCATCTCGCGAACTTTTTCAGCGATGAAGTTATGAACTCCATTCAGAGCTTCCACTGTACCCTGAATCAAACAAACGCGCTCTGTCGTACCTGACCAAACACACACAGAAGAAAAAACAACATTAGCATATAGGGTTCACATTTAAAATTTAAATGTAAAAGTAAGTGTAAATGTAAGTTTGGGGTCTGTATGATTTTCTAATGTTTTTATAATAAGTCTCTTATGCTCATAAAGGCAGCATTATATGATGAAAAATAAGTAGATTTATAAAATATTATTACAATTTAAAACAACTGTTTTCTATTTGAATATATTTTAAATAGTTATATTTTAAACTTTCAGCAGCCAGTATTGCAGTCTTAAGCAAGTCTTAAACAAAGTCTTAAACAAGATCCTTCAGAAATCATTATAATATGCTGCTTTGGTGTAGAGCTGCAAAACAATTAGTCGTGATTAATTGATTCATAATAAAAGTTTATGTTTGCATTCTATATGTGTGTGTACTGTGTATATTTATTATGTATATATAAATACAAAAAATATGTTTGATTTAGACTGTTAGATTGTGGAATATTTATATACAGTATAATATAACTATATACTATATATAAGTGTTTTTTAAATATATACATATATGTGTGTGTATTTATATATACATAATAAATATACACAGTACACACATATAGTATGCAAACATAAACTTTTATTTTGAATCGATTAATCACGACTAATAGTTTTGCAGCTCTACTTTGGTGTGCATTTCTTCTTATTATCAACGCTGAAAACAGTTGTGCTGCCTAATTTTTTTCAGGTTTCTTTGATGAATATGAAGTTCAATTTTTGAACAGTAGTAGTATAGTATATTTATTGTATATAAGCAATGCATACATAATATGCATACAGATGTGTTGTTGTATTTAAATTACATTTCTAAATTTGGCAGACAATTTTATCCAAAGCCGTATTCAAGGTGTACATATTATCATTTCATGAATTTTCTGGAAGCTGAACACATGACCTTGGAGCTGTAAGTACCATTTGAAATAGCTTCATACGGTCATGGAAACACACATTACATTTTCAAAAAAGCTATTTCTTTTCAGTATAAATGCATGTATCAGAAATAATGAAAAGGGCTGTTGTAACACAGGGGGAAAAAACAGATGAAGTTGTCTGCATGATGTAATTCAAACTGAATGCACAGAATTCTGAACCTGTCCTCTCTAACCACATCACTCCCATGGGACACGCCACATAAATGTCCAGGACACACACACGCACACAATCTACTAATCTCTGCTATATCACTGTCCTGAAGCGCTTGACCCGTCGAGAATACTGTTGTAACTATGAGAACCCAAAAAGCCCACGCTGGACTGGACCTGTTTGACCATGACTAGCAAAATCTACAATGAATTATTGTTCTGCGTATTGTGTCGACCTGAATTCAAGTTAGGATTTGTTCAGTCTTGTGGTGGAAAGTATCATTCAATGTCCTAAATATACTGTCATGATCATCTTCCATTTCATTTCAGGGAGAGAGATGTGGGAAGCGAAGGCATGTAGGTTGTTGGTAGTGTGTGTGTTTGTTTCCGGGCAACAGTGCGGAGATATAACCGCACATGTGTGTGTTTGCTCCAGCACACATGCATACTTGACCAAGTGTTTGTTCCTCGGCTTTGATTTGTTTTTAAACTAGATCACACTCGTATCTGAAACACAGCACAACACACACACACACCAAAGCCACAAATTCTCCCTCGGTTTCAACATTTGCTCTTCAAGACCTACAAATAAAACATGCTCCAATAAAGCATGTACGAGAGAGAGAGAGAGAGAGTGTGTGTGTGTGTGTGTGTGTGTGTGTGTGTGTGTGTGTGTGTGTGTGTGCTGTGTTAATCTGAGTCCTTCTCTTGTTCAGGACGTGTGGTTTGTGGTAAGAGTCTGCGGTTAAATAAGTTTTAAGAAAAGACTGAATTGTAATTTACATGTGTGACAGACTAGAGTGTGTGTGTGTGGTAAAACACGCTGGCTGGAGTAAAACCGCTCAGCTGTAGGTGAATTCTTTTTATAGCTCTCTTGCGAGCCAGAGAGAGTTTAAATGTTTCCCTTTCACCGTCTCATAAGATAAATGAGGTCTGGAAGAAAAGCTGCTATTATATCAGAGACCAGAATGATTGAGGATGTACTGGTGTTTGTGCCAAGCAGCACTGCTTGTTGTGCTCAGGGTTTGGCAAAATTCTGATTTAAAGAATTAACTTCCTTTTTAAGTTATGAGTTGGAATTTGAATTCAATTAAACTGGTCACAACATTATTCATTATATAAGTAAAATACATTTAACTTAGATAATGCATTCTGGAAAATTACTGTTCTTCCACTTTGGTAAACTATAGTCTATCTTAAGATTAAATATATTACTATATAAACTAAAAAATGGCGTAAAAGGTCAAAAGAAAAAAGCTTTGTCAAGGCAACATGCAAACTTTGCTTTTTATAACAGAGTTATAACACTTATAGCACTTACATGAATTTTCTTGTAAAGATGCAAAATTAAAAATAATTGAAATTCAAATTGCAATTCTGCATCCTGTTTATTACCTCAATTCAAATTAGGATTCATTTTAAATTAAAAACCTCAAATGGAACTTGAAGATATTTTCAATTCTGAATAGTACACAACTCTGGCTAGTTGTACTATATAGTCAAACCAAAATTTATTAAGACACCTTCAACATTTCTCACATTATCACAGTTTTTTTTATAGTTTCAAAAATGGTAATAAAATATGACAAGAACTAAGAGTTAAACTGTGTTAGAACAAATTCCTCTTGATAATGTCAGATAACTTTGATAGAAAGGTATGCAATGTATTACAATCAACTAAAAATTCAGACAACTGTTAGTATGACAGTATTTACACAAATATTAATACTTTGTTAACCAATTACCAAGCAATGCTTAATTTATTTTTCAGTCTGTGGTGAAGCAATTAAAAAAAAACAAGTGTCTGAATAATATTTGTCCCAAATTTTTCCAATGTATAAAGAATGTTTGGGTATATGTCACAGTTTATTTTATTTTGCTATCCTCACTATAATGAACTATAGTGTCCTGCACCCACTAGTAAACAAATATCAAAAAATAATATCTGGTGTCTGAATAATTTTTGGTTTGACTGTATATGTTGTGTGTTACTATGATGTTGTGCGGTTAGGATAAACACACTGAAAATAAATTTTTCAGTTTCTTTGAAATCTCTAAAATAGTTTAAAAATGGTGGAATGATGAAAGGTGAATTTGCAGGATAATGAAACTGCGCAAGCAAGTGAGAAGACGAGCGAGAATGTGTGTTTGTGTGTGTTAGTGCGGTAAGCAAGGGTGAAAGGCAGAACAGGTGGTCTCAGGATAGTTTTAGTTGTAACGGGTGTGTTTAATGAATGAAAACATAGCTATTCACAGACAAATTATGCTCACAATATTCAGCTGTACGCTTCACGGCTGCGACACACACACACACACACACACACACACTTTCTCTCTCTCTTTCTCACATATTTTCTCTCCCTATGGGCACATTTTCCACTGTCATTCTCTGCCGATTTTATTTTTCACGCTACAACATAAAGCAGCTTCCTAATGGCACATGGTGGAAAAGATACTATAGTCAATGACACAAACAGGCCAACATCTGTAAACGGACTCATTCACATTAATTTACCACGGTGTACTCTGTCAGACCTTCTGCATAATATTCAGAAAACTTACAAGCTTGTTTTCTAGTACTATAGATTTTTTACTTGCAAAAATCTACTGGTTTAAAAAAAAGAAAGTTTATCAGTAGGAGTGAAGATTGCACAAAAAATGTACATGTAAAACCTTATTCCTTCATTCCTAAAAATAAACCAAACATATTGATGCCACAGTAGAACCCCAAACATTTTTATCTCTAAAAATCCTTTACAGTGAAAAATAGTTACAGATAAGAAGATGAAAGAAAACCTTTGAATGATCTTTATTTTCAAGAGTGTTTAGTGTGAAAGAGATTTATGCAGGGCACCATTAACTCCACCATATGTTGCACAGTAAATAAAATGATTTAACTGTGAGGATTTATAACAAAGATTTAATAACATCAATTATAAATAGATGGGAACTGTTTAATTCAAAATAAACAAAAAATGACATGTGCTGAGATCTGGAATAAGTTATGTTCATCATTATTAAAGCAAGACAAAAAAAAATGTATTCATACCTGGGTAGAAGTCTTTAGATTTGGACAGTTTGATGGTGGCTCCAGTCTCTTTCTGAAGCTGGACGATGGTTTGCCCCCCTTTACCGATGATTGAACCAGCTGCATAGCTGGGAATCAACACCTTCAGGAAATATTCACCCTCCTCTGCAACACGCACACAAGAAACAAACACAAAGTTAGATGTGAAATGAAAACTTCTCAATTCTAATATTTTTAACAAATCAGATGTATGTCATATGGTATCCCATTGTGGTACAATGAAAAAAATAACAGCATCGCAGAAAGGTCTGAGGTGTTTAATTCTCTGTACCTAACAGTTAATAATTATAATTTTTATTTTACAGTTGTGTTCTACATGTACATACTAGGTACTTATTATAGTGATTACATTAACTGGGTAATAACTAGGTACTAACCCTGAACCTAACTTAGTTACCTTATATTTATATATGACCCTGGACCACAAAACCATAAGAGTCATAAGAGTAATTTTTTTTTACAATTGAGATTTATACAGCAATAAATTTGATTTAAACCTGAATAAATACGTTTTTTTATTGATGTAGGATAGGACAATATTTGGTTGAGATACGACTATTTAAAAAAATTGGAATCTGAAGGTGCAAAAAAATTCAAATACTGAGAAAATCACCTTTAAAGATGGTTCTTAGCATATTTCCAATCAAAAATTAAGTTTTGATATATTTATGGTAGGAAATTTACAAAATATCTTCATGGAACATGATCTTTACTTAATATCCTAACGATTTTTGGCATAATTTTGACCAATACCATGTATTTTTGGTTATTGCTGCAGATATACCTGTGCTACTTAAAGGAGTAGTTCACTTTCAGAACAGAAGTTTACAGATAATGTACTCACCCCCTTGTCATCCAAGATGTTTATGTTTTTCTTTCTTCAGTTGTAAAGAAATGGTGTTTTTTGAGGAAAACATTTCAGGATCTCTCTCCATATAATGGACTTCTATGGTGCCCCCGAGTTTGAACTTCCAAAATGCAGCTTCAAAGAGCTCTAAACGATCACAGCCGAGGAAGAAGGGTCTTATCTAGTGAAATGATCGGTTATTTTCTAAAACTTACATACTTTTTAATCTCAAATGCTTGTCTTGCCGAGCTAGAGCCCTTTGAAGCTGCATTTTGGAAGTTCAAACTCAGGGGCACCATAGAAGTCCATTATATGGAGAGAAATCCTGAAATGTTTTAGTCAAAAAACATAATTTCTTTACGACTGAAGAAAGAAAGACATGAACATCTTGGATGACAAGGAGGTTAGTACATTATCTGTAAATTTTTGTTCTGAAAGTGAACTACTCCTTTAAGACTGGTTTTGTGGTCCAGGGTCACATATTACGATACTTTCTTAGTTAAGTACATTGATTGTACGTACAAGTACACATACTGTAAAATAAAGTGCAGTTGAAATATAATTGAATATTTCTTTTTGTTTTCTGTAGTCATATTTAATTCAGAGGACTTTTGGGATGTGTTACACATTTCTGTAAAACCGTAGTAAGATTATATAACAGTCTGAAAACCTTATAAAGCCAACCAGAGGCCACACGAGCGCACCATCATTACCTCATTACGGCTCCTCCTTTTGAAACAATACACAAACTAAACATGAAAATACCGTCTGGTTTTTTTGTTCACTTCCTCTCCTTTTTCATTTCTCTGTATTTCTTTCTTCACTTTTTCTTGCTCTCTTTCTTTCCCTGATGAGTTCCTACTGATTCTGCCTCTGTCCCACTTTTTCCCCATGCAGAGATAAAGTGACCTGCTTTGGGTTGGTAGAGGTCTAAATTTAACCAAACTATCTCTGTGTTTTGTGTCCTTCACTATCTTCTTCGCCATCTCCCTCCCTCGCTCACACACACAAACGGCCGACCAGCCGACAAACCGCTCAGATGCTCAGCGTGGAGGTTCAGTGTCACAGTCAGAAGTTGAGGTTTAAGTGCGAGTGTGTGGCGGGTGGTGTGTAGGCAGTCTGTAGCGCTTCACTATACTGAGGCCGTGGGCTTGTGGGTAATTGCCTGGAAGGCTGTTCAGGCAGGAGCATATGGATGCTAAATCCTCAGATTTGTCCTGAAGAACCCAGCCAACAGCGCATAAGTCACTCAGAGGTTCCCGGGGGGACGAGGCTTCCCTCTCCAACCACAATATTACACATCCTAAACACAACATATGGCCCAGAGTCCATTGCTAAAGCAAGGGAAGAACCAGAAGGTGATTTCAACACATCAATTTTTTTTTTTTTTTTTACATTGGAGTCATCGAACTCCCTTACCACTAAACATGCAGTCACATTGACATCATACTGCTCAAGTCAATGTTACTGTTGGCATAGCTAAAACGAATCAATGACTATTTTAAATGGGTTTGCAGTTAAGACGGTGTTTCTTATTTTCAGTGCATTAGTGTATTATGTGACAAAATGGAAGAAGGTACAAAAATACATCGTGTTTGTGTACTACATCAGTGTCTTTCAGCGACTGTAGTAAAGCTGAGAGATAAGATGGGTTTCGCAGACTCAAATGCCCCCAGTCTCCAGCAGCTGACCCTTTACCACTGCAGAGAGGAGGAGAGAGAGTCAGAGATACAAGGAGAGAGAGAAAGACTGCAGGATAAGCGCAAAACACGCTAATAATAAATAAAAAACATGCAAAGGATGAGAAAAACATGGAAGGAAGAAAGAAAGGAATATTCGACCGACTGTTCCAGAGAGTGGTAGAGGAAAACAGCGACTAGGAGGGGAGAGGACAGATGAGGAGAAGAGGAGAGGGGAGGGGCGGCAGGGAGAAGGTGAAAATATTATGGTCTCTAAGCAACTCTGATTGACTCTCCTGTGGGAACGTTTGATACATTCAAAATAACAGCAAAGTCCACTACATGTCGTACACGTCACCGCGTTCACCTGTGAACTAATGCTGGCGTGAATCATTCAGCGTGGAGCGACGTGTGCAGTTCTTCCAGAAATGCAGCACACACTCTGACAACTGGAAGGCCAGTCCAGTCAATACATGATCAATCGTCCTATCCAGACAATCCCATTAATACCAGAAAACTGGGGAATCTGGGAAATCCAGAGAAATATAATTGTCAGCCCAGGCATATATAATCAAGCCAAGAGTGGGAGGGCCAGTTAGTAGATGGCATCAGGATCAAAGCGAACATTAGCTTCAGTTGTAATACATTATCTAGTCTAACAGGAAGACAAAAAAAAAAAAAAACAGGGAAGAAAGGAAAGAAAAAAGAAAGAAGCAAGCTCACACGCAGTATAAGTCGCTTAAGCGCAGCTGAACGTGCAGTGCACAGTTAGAAAGATACCCAAGCAGAATTTAAATTGAAAAGACAATTCGATAGAAACATAGAAGAGCCATACGTTCCAAAGGTTCCTACAGAAATGCGTGCAACTCCAGGAAAGGGGAATGAAAACTGCATTCCCGTCTCTGTTATACAGATCTAAAAGCTGTTATCTGCAGCACTGCTATTCTTTTGTTCATCCCTCTCTTTTCTCTCTCCCTGACTGACTGGCTTTGCTCTGTGCTCAGTCACTCCAGAGAAAATCATTTGTTAAATGAATATGTGCAAATGTCAGAGGGTGAGAGAATTATTATTCTCTGCACCGGGACTGACCTCAGGGTTTCTCGATAAAACACACGCAGCATACCAAAATACTTCATCTTGCGACGACGTCATACACAAGGACACTAGCTCCCTTCGTAGGGCCCTGG
The DNA here is from genome assembly GCF_049309525.1 of Garra rufa. Classification (NCBI taxonomy): domain Eukaryota; kingdom Metazoa; phylum Chordata; class Actinopteri; order Cypriniformes; family Cyprinidae; genus Garra; species Garra rufa. Next base: position 28,693,078 of record NC_133365.1, read on the forward strand.
AGAGGGGCTAGTGGATACAACCGATATCTGGACGGAGCTTTGCAGAGAGGTTCAATCTGTACCTGTCCTCTGCAGCGCTCCAGGTGCGCAGTGGGATACGCATTACATCATTGCCTCACCCGACTCAATGCTCCCTGCCACACACACTCTCACACACACACACACACACACACACACACATGACTGACTGACTGACAGGTAATGATAGGATTCCAGTCCACGATGCTCGCTGCAGCCGAGCAAACACACACACTCGCACACACAGCTGGGCAGATCCCGATCTTATCAATGACCGGTCTGTTAAAGGGGAGGGTGCGAGTGTGAATGGAATGAATGCAGACACTGTTAGAGGGACCGTTTAATGAGGGCAGTTTGCAGTGAACGGAGGAAGAGGACAGGACGCAGTGGACACACGCTCAGGAATCCATGATGGAGGTTTTTGAAGAGCGCAGCCGGAGGGGAGATAAGGAAAGAGTGAGCGCGTTTGTACGAACGGAAAAGATAGAGAAAGGGCAATCAGGGCTCTTGCAATCACTGAAGTATGGCGCGCCAAAGCGTCGCAGGAAAGCGAACCTCCGGCAGCCGTTTTTTATTGAGAGGCGGCGTGGGGACCGTTTGACCTTGGCCGACGAGGAATGGAAAACTTCACTCTCTCCGCTGCAGCCGCCTCGCAATTGTTTCCGAGACGACTTGGAGGTGACATTCGGAAGGCGTGAAGAGCCAACGGGAAGGTCTGCTGCCGCTTACCTGTTGTTAAAAGGAAAACCTAGGGCACATTCTCATGCAGCAGTGATTTGAGAATGGCGAGCGCTTTGGGAGCACTCCTCACCCGTGCGCTCCTGCTTGCGGCGATGATGTAAGGAAAGCTGGTGTAACAGGTTTTCAGCAGTGAGTGTCTGAGTAAATAATACAATCTGTTGCTGCTGTTTGCCAGTGAGCCATACTTACACAGCCGCTAACGCAGTCAGACGGTTACGGGCTCAAACCTATGATTACACACAGCACATAGAGTGTGAACAGAGTGTCATGCAAACACACAGAGGGAGTGGGTCAAGAGGGATTGCATTGTTAAAACCCCCCACCCCCATGCAACACACACACACACACACTCTGCATGTGAAAAGGAGGGCCTGTCCTAGGCACACTGCAAGGACAAGCAAGCCTCTCCTTCCCACAGAATGAATGAAGAGACGCCAACTGAGGTACGGGAAAAGAAAGGGCGAAAGAACGAAAGACGCAAAGCGAAACGGTCAACTCGTCCGCACGCGCATTCAACAAGTCAACAAAAGGGGACAGAATCTCTTACCCATTCTGCTGTAGCGTGCTGGAGGTGGGGTTCAGATAGCCATGGACGCCGAGAGGCTGGACCGGTGAGCGATGCCCGATTGCAGGCTGATCATAGGAGCTCTGCCGCCGTCAAGGAATGTGGCCAGTCAACCTTTTTCCCCAGGTTCGTATCCGAGAGGGGGACAACGTCAGCGCATCCTCCCCTCCATACCCGCAGTCAGCCCCCGTCTCTCTCTCTTGCTCTCTCTCCCTCAATTTCCCTCTCTCTCTCTTTCTCTGATTGTGTGTGATGGCAATGCAATTGCCGTGTGGTGTGCGTGTATGTGTGTGCGCGTGCGTGTGTGTATGTGTGTGAGTGAGTGTTTGAAGCGGAGAGGCTTGGTATTGTTCAGGCAGAGGCGGACTGACGGGGGGAATCTTCCTACTGCATCACCCTCTGCTTTCCTTCTCATCCATATTCAGCGAGAGCTCCAGCCCTGTGCTGCATTCTACAGAGAGGCACCTAGCGTGTCCAATCACCCCGCACCCCTCCCCAGCGTCACACACACACACACGCGCACACACACATACACACCAAGGCTTTCTTTCTCACCCCCCCCCACCCTCGCCACTTTGACGCAGCACTATAAAAGACGTAGCGCCTCGCTCATGTTTGGGTGAAATATGAAAAGGTAGGATGGAGGGAGGCTGCGGAGGAAACGAAAGAGAAATAAGTGAAAGAAAGTGCGAGGGAGTGACCTTGCGTGAACGGAGAGGAGGTATAGAGCGAAAGCGGGGAGGCGGTGGGCTCCTCGGACGGCCATGTTGGAAACACAGCGAGAGAGAGAGATTTCTGAAAATGGCAGAAAGGATCTGCCGCAGAGCGCCAAGGGGCCGGCCAACTAAATTACTGCCTATAAATCCAAAGACGCTATACCCAACCAGCGCGTGCGGGCGCGCGCCGTACGTGGCAGGGGGAGGGCGCACGAGCTCGGTCCCAGGGTCATACTTCATTTGCATAGTAGCTCTTTTCAGCTGAACTTGATAAATTCTCTACATATCCATACTAGCTATATCAACGCGCTCTGCTGGGTGTCTCGGATGCAGCATGCAGAAGTACGGATGCTTCTGCTCAGGCAAACCGATCACGTTCAACACATCCACTGGACATTCTAGAATACATGAGCCCTCTCTCTCTTTCTAGCCCCTCCTTTCTCCACCACCTGCCCAATTCACAGTCAACTCACGTCACCACACACTGCAAGGGCACCTGTGTCCTTCTCTCGCTCGCTTTCGCTCTCTCTCGCTCGCACCTTTTGATCTAATACGGAACCACACAAAAAACACCAACATAAATAGCTCTGCCAAAACCTCCATTAGCAACATTAACATGCCATTTCAATTGCGACGGGTAAGAGGCCACACACGCACACACGCGCACACAGACACATGCTAAGTAACTAACTGTGTGCGCACTGGTGAAATTAGCATCAGCAATCAATGGCTGTTTACAAAAGGGAGGGCATAAAGAGGAGCTCAATCACTGACCGTCCTCTTCGTCGCTGTCTTTGGGTCAAAGGTCATGCAAGGGGGAAGGGTTCATTCATTGATAGGATTATGCTTTAATTAACAAAGCTAGATAGGTGAACACAATGAACGGTGGTCTGAACTGCTAATGAACAAAGAAATAAACTTGCTGACTACATAAATGACTGATCTCTAAACTGTGTTGAATGACATGCTTTGACAAAAGCTGTCATACACACTAGTAAAAAAAAATTTCCCTCCAATTAATAACGGCCACAATCTTTTCTCTAATTTCTCAATTTTTAAACTCAAATATGAGTTTTCAGAGTTTCGGCTTGATTTTATGCATCAGTAGTGGTTGAATTTAAAGTAGTTTAATAATGCAGTGAACGTATCAGGTTAGGTTGTAAGCGCTGCAGTGATTTGTGACCATGGACCACAAAACCAGTCATAAGGGTAATTTTTTTTAAATTGAGATTTACACATCATCTAAAAGCTGAATAAGCTTTCCATTGATGTATGGTTTGTTAGGATAGGACAATATTTGGTCGAGATACAACTATTTGAAAATCTGGAATCTGAAGGTGCAAAAAAAATCTAAATATTGAGGAAAATAAAATTTGCCTTTAAAGTTGTCCAGATAAAGTTCTTAGCAATGGATATTACTAATCAAAAATGACATTTTAATATATTTACAGTAGGAAATTTACAAAATATCTTCATGGAAAATGATTTTACCTTAATATCCTAATGATTTTTGCATAAACAAATTTATAATTTTGACCCATACAATGTGTTTTTAGCTATTGCTACAAATATATCCGTCCCGTCAGGGTCACATTTGAATTTACTTCACTGATTTAATTTTTTGTTTTGTGTATAACAGGACTTTAGCTAGCTAGCCTTCAGTTTATAAAGGTTTAGTAACAATAAACTAAAAAGCTAAACACTATACAGTCCTTACAAAGTTTGTATAAATTATTTTAAAATTACATAATTTGCCACATTATTTAGCCTAATACTACCACTGCTTCTACTAGTACTATTACTAACATGTTATTAATAACACTGCATTTATAAAAAGCATATAGTGAGTACTAATTAGTAAAAAAAAAAAAAAAACATTGGCCTATAGTTCAACTGTCTGTTCAAAAGGATTTAAAGTCAAGGCCTCAACGAATTAAACACATAAATTTCCCTAAACACAACCCTATATATAACACACTTGGTTCACCTCATTAGTTCTGAACAACGACAGACATAAACTGTGCATAGGCCTAATCTATAAGACGAGCGCGGCAGTGTGTGTCCCTACACCGTACTGCGGGGTGATAAAACAGTCGGTGGACAGCTGCACCGGGGCTCCACAGCGGGAACTGCCGCTCCGTGAGCAAAACTCACAGACATGTTCATGCATAACGTTACTAAAACGTTCTTTTCGCTTTTCTCCAATCCTAAATATCCAAACACGCACGTATGCAGTAAAAGAAGCGCTCTAGAACATAACTTTGCGTTTATCACGTGACCTTCTTCTTCGCTATTATTTAAAGAGCAATGACTCAGACCACCGTCTGAAGAAGAAATATGGATCCGAATCTGAACCGGCCACAAAATCCTGCCTAGAAATTGATTATACTATGTCTATTAAAATGACTTAGTATGTAAAGAAAACTAATGGCCGTTTTGCTTTGCGCACAAGTGATTTGCATGATCAGAAACACCTCAAGGAAACTTTTTTTTTAAAATCAAGATGGACTCTAATGCTCTTTTGGATATGTATTAAGAGCTCCACACGACGCTATAGAGAGGGATTCAATCTTTTGTTTCCACTGGAGTCTGTTACTGCATATGAATAGGGATTAAACTACAGCAGCATGTGCGCTTTCTCCCTTTCATTCATTTTCTGCTCAATTTAGCTTGAGTCCCAGAGGGACGGCCACCGCCACACTGCACATCACCCCACCGGGTCATTTAGGGTCAGGCTGGACAGATGCGACTCGTTTTAATTGTCTGTAACACTGCTGTAGCATTTAATTTCACAGGTGCTTAAAACGGCCACTTTACAAACTAAAAAAATATGGACGAATCTGTCAAAACCGTCTGAACCTCCGCAGAGTCAAACAGCAGTTATTTAATGTTAGATAAACACTCGTAAAACTGGAGTAGACACGCGACTCAAGCATACTGAAGTGTGTCGTTTTGACTTGACTTATTTGGAGCAGCAGGCCCGAGCGCTGCCTAAACCCCCGCGAACTGTCGATCTTACCTCCGGTGTTAGAGCGCTTGGTGTTGCTCGCTTCAGTCGGTGTTTCCAGGGGTCTCTTTCGGGAATCGGAGAGATCCGCGTCCATGTGTGGCGATAGTGAGAGGTGCTGAGGAGTAGAGAAGATCCCGTTCTGCTGAACTGCCCCGCCAGCCATCATTTTGTCATCGGCTGGAGTTTACGTCGCGTTTAGCGCACCGAAAGCACATAAAAACCGGTCAGCGTCTCCTGTCCGAGCTGTCCGTTTGATTCTTGAAGCTTTAAATGTCATAAAAATGCCATTCTGCTGGGTCTCTGCGCGCGTCCGTCTCTGCCTCGCTGTCCACTATTTCCCGTTGGGAGAAGAGGCGCATTAACGCTCTAAATATAAAAATCCATTCAGTGAAGTCTATTCATTAGCGCGCACCCGACACTTGAGACGTCTGTGTGTTTAACGAGCCCTCACGCACACGCGCAGCGCCCTCTCCAAAAAGATTCTCGCGACCATTGCCTGACAAACTACGAAAAGATAAACAAATCAACATTCACTCTCAGAAAACAAAAAGACAGTTCAAAACAACACTGCTTCGCTGGCTCCTTTTCGGTCTCCGCTCAGCGGCGCCGGGGTTTGGAAATATTGTATCGCTGTTGATGGTGTCAGTCCGTTTGTTTTGGAGTGTAAAGGAGATTTTGTTTCAGAGATGCGAGAGTCTTGGCCAGCGCGCGGCAGCGGCTGCTCGGGTGACAGAGCTCTCGCGCAGCATCCCTGGACCAATTGTGAGCCAGAGCGCCAGAGCCTCTCCTGACGTCACGAGCCGCAGCTTCCAAAAGAGCTTTTCGACTGCATCAAGTTTCAGACTCACTAGTTTAACAACTTGTATTTCAACTAAATACTGCAATTACAAATGCGAGAATAACAACATAATGTTATGTATAAGGGTTGTTAAATAAAGAGCAGCTTTTGGGTGCTACAATGTGGAATAAATTGCATACATCGAATTCCTGAGGCAACACTGCAGATTATTAACGATTACAGCAAAACAACGAAAACATTTAAAATCCTACCAGTCAAGTTTTTGAACAGTAAGATTTTAAATGTTTTTTAAGAAGTCTCTTCTACTCACCAAACCTGCATTTATTTGATCCAAAGTACAGCAAAAACAGTAACATTTTAATATTTTTACGATTTGAAATAACTGTTTTCTATTTCAATATATTTTAAAATGTAATTTCTGTTATCAAAGCTAAAATTTTTAGCATCATTACTAGTCTTTAGTGTCACATGATCCTTCAGAAATCATTCTAATATGCTGGTTTGCTGTAACATTTTATTATTATTATTATTATCAATATTTAAAACAGTTGAGTAGTTCTTTTTCTGGATTCTTTGATGAATAGAAATATCAAAAGATCAGCATTTATTTGAAATCAAAAAGTTTTGTAACATTATACACTATACTGTTTCAAAGCTTGGAGTAGGTATGGATTTTTATTTAAGATAAATGCTGTTCTTCTGAACTTTCTAAAAATCTGAAAAAAAAAATCTACTCAGATGTTTTCAACATAATAATAATGTTTATATAATAATAATAATAATAATAATAATAATATTTATATAATAATAATAATAATAATAATAATAATGTTTTTGAGCAGCAAATCAGAATATTAGAATGATTTTTGAAGGATCATATGACTGGAGTAATGATGCTAAAAATTAAGCTTTGAAATCACAGGAATAAATTAAATTTCAAAATATATTCAAAGAGAAAGCAGTTATTTTAAATAGTAAAAATCTTTCATAATTTTACTGTATTTGCTCTACTTTGGATCAAATAAATGCAGGCTTTGTGAGCAGAATAGACATTAAAAATCTTACTGTTTACAAGATTTCAACTGGTAGTGTGTGAAACTGTACACTTAATGTCCTGAATATATTTTGCATGTTTTAATTTAATCACTGTCATATTTTAAGTAACTTATAGTCATCATATGATTTCTGTTTCTTTTATTAAAGGGAAATTAATGCATTACTAGCATTTTCTAGCACTGTGTAGTATTTTTTAATATTTAAAAGTGCCCCAGAAATAAAAATAACATGTATACAATACACCAGCTACCAAAAATAACTGAAGAAAACAAAATGCACAGATTGTCCTCACAAATACCACATACAATTGCATTTCACAAGTGAAACTTAAAAAGGACAAAACTCTTAATAAAAAAAATCCCAATGAGCTTACTAAAAATGGAACTGCTAATTTCTTTAGTCACAAAACAGTCCAAAAAGCAACTGAATCCAGTCTAAAAGTGGTCTGTACTGGAGATTTGGGGTGGTAACTACATAATTCATAAAATCTGCATTACATGCAGAAAATCCACAGGGTAATGTGTTATGAACTAACATAACAGCAAAGGTTCACATACAGAGTACATGTAAACAACACCACACCCAAGTCAAATTAAGGATATATATATATATATATATATATATATACAGTAGTCAACATTCGAAGTGGATCAAAACCTTTCATCAAATTTGTCCTAAAACCAAAAAGAATACCCGTTCTTATCTTAGGACAACTTTTGATTAACTTTTTTGATCCACTTCGAATGTTGACTACTGTATATATATATATATATATATATATATATATATATATATATACGAAAAATGTGTTTCTTATTAAACAGTTATTCACACCAAAAAAAAAAAAAAAAATCATGAACTGACAGTGTAAATTTGTTGGACTGTTCACAGGCCATTTCGCAAATTCAAGGCTGAAAAACATATCACAGATTTTCAATAAAACTCATAACCATGAAATAACCCATTTTTATAATAACATTGTTTCTGGGCCATCAGCAATACCATTTCAAAAGCAATATTTTCCTTGGACCATGTAAACATTTTCAAGCAAAGGTTCACTGACAGTACAACTAACCCCTGGTGCAATGTACCATTCTCCTCCATAGAAATATATGGAATCGCAAGTATTACCACATCTGACCGTCCTCTTCCTGTGTCAGACAGGGCTGCCGGTTTCACGGAGAGCCTCTTGAGCTCCTTGCAGTGTTTCTCTTTTCACACATTTCCAAAAACCAGAAATACCATGCTGGGGCTGAACCTACACACAAAACACACAGGTGCAATCTACAGTAAGTCTACTGTCTACTAGTTACTGCACTGAGCCACTTGCACAAAATCATAAAGATTAATAACTACTGTCACAAGTTTTAGTTATAATTGCTCTTTTATTTTAATTAATGTCTATGTGCATTGTTGATGGCATAGACATTAGCATTTATGTCAGATTTTAGTATCAATAACACTAATGATATTTATGAAATGATTAATAGCATAACATTGCAAATTTACTAAATGAAACCATGGGAATTAATAAATAATTATCAATTAAAGGGCTAAATGCTTTCTCACCCGGAGTCCACGGAGTACTCTGTCTTTCATCACAGCGAGGAACTCTTTATGGCTCAGACAGTTGTCCCCGTCCAGGTCAAAGATCTTAAAAACTGTGTCCAGGACGTTCTCTGAAAGTTCATGACCTGTCGCTATCTTCACTGCTCGCTTAAACTCAGCTATGGAGCAAAAATTGAGGGAGAGTGCTATGCATTTTAGTTAATCAATACAATTTTGACCTGTCAAGAAATGCATTGAGGATGATCAATTATTTATTATTAAAAGTTAATAACTAGTGGCATCCAGATCAATCTTACCCATTCCTATTGGCCTGTTGGCATCATTAATCATTTTGACTGAGAAGGAAAAGTCCTCCAGATGGTTGGTAAAGAGACAGAATACTTTAAATTCATCAAAGGTGATGCTCTGACAAATAAATATTTTAAAAAACAAAAGTCAGAAACTTTAAAATATAAAAATGGAATTATAACACTGCCACAAGATGCTATGAATGTGCAATTTTAAACAACATTTCTTTATACTTTATTTGTGGCCCTTTAGAATCTATTCCTCTCAAACTAGAAATAATGACCTAAGATCAGTCTTTGTCCAAGCGGGTTTGTGTTAAACATCAGAAATGCTAATAATATTCAGGATATCAGTTCAGGACTGTTTAAAACATGTTACCTGTCCGGTAGGGATCCTCTTTCTCACGTTGTCCCAGTATGCCTCATTGTTCTGTTCATTGGTGTAGTGAAGCAGCCAATCAGCAAAGTCCTCACGCCTCATGGTCTTCATCCCTTTAGAAAATCGCAGGAACTCAACTTCTTGCACTTCTGCCTGCAGGTCTTCCATAAACCTACACAAAACCAAAAAAAATGTCTTTGCTTTACATCTCTCAAGGCTAAACAAAGTTAAAACACAGGATAGTGTCCTATCAGTTGTACTTAGAGAGACAGTTTACTTTGAAAAATGTTCATACAAGTATGTGCCAAAAAAAGAGGGAAAGTCCATTTATTTTAATTGTTTCAAAAAGTGAAACTTGTATATTATTAGTTCACTACACACAAAGTGAAATATGTCAAGCCTTTATTTGTTTCAATTTTGATTATGGATTAAAGACAAAAAAAATCAAATCCAGTATTTCACAAAATTAGAATATTTCATGTGACCAATAAAAAAAGGATCTTAAACACATGTTGGCCTTCCGAAAAGTGTGTTAATGTACTGTATTATGTCCTCAGTAATTTGTTGGGCCTCCTTTTGCAGTAATTACAGCATCAAGGCCTTTGACACAGCTGAGGTGTTATGGTAGCCCAAGTTGCTTTGATATTGGCCTTCAGCTTGTCTGCATTTTGGGGTCTCTGTTCCCTCATCTTCCTTTTGACAATACCCCATAGATTTTCAATGGGGTTTAAGTCAGGCAAGTTTTTGCCGGCCAATCAAGTGCAGTTATTCCATGGCTATTAAACCAGGTACTGGTAGTTTTGGCTTTGTGGGCAGGTGCCAAATCCTGCTGGAAAATAAAATCATCATCTCCAAAAAGCTTGTCGGCAGCAGGAAGCATGAAGTGTTCTAAAATTTCCTGGTAGACAGCTGCGTTGACTGTGGACTGTGGACACCAGCAGATGACATGGCTCCCCAAACCATCACTGACTGTGGAAACTTCACACTGGACTTTAAGCAGCTTGACTTTTGTGACTCTCCAGTCTTCGTGGCTTGACACATGGAATTCTCCAGCTGTAGCCCATGTAATGCAGACGTCTGTATGTGGTGGTTGTTGATGCACTTACACCAGCCTCAGTCCACTCCTTATGAAGCTCCCCCAGATTTCTGAACCGCTCTTGCTTGACAATCCTCTCAAGGCTACGGTCATCCCTGTCACTTGTGCACCTTTTCCGGCCACATTTTTCCCTTCCTTTTAACACTCTGTTAATATACTTTGATACTGCGCTCTGTGAGCATCCAGCTTCTTTTGCAGTTGCCTTTTGAGACTTTTCCTCCTTATGGAGGGTGTCAGTGATGGTCTTCTGCACAACCGTCAAGTTAGCAGTCTTTCCCCTAATTCTGAAGCCTACTAAGCCAGACTGAGACAATTTAAAGGCTGAGGAAACCTTTGCAGGTGTTTTGCGTTAATTAGCTGACTAGATTGGGACACAGGGAGCCTACAATGACTACGTTTACATGGACACCAGTAATCTAATTAATGACCTTATTCTGAATAAGACAATAATATGATTAAGCTGTTTACTAGCCTGGCTATCACCAGACCACGTTATGACTTCGTCATGATTCGTGGTCTGGGAACCACATGTTCATTTTCTCGTATTTGAGGCGTGGTTTACGAATGCCCAGAGCCGTTTATTGGGCGATACGAATGTCTATCAAATGCGCCTGTGCGTAGCTCATAGCCAATCGTTTCAATTATACCGGATGACGTATGTAGAGCGAACGCCAAAAGTTGCTCTTTTTTCAAAATAAACTTGCGTTCTAATGTCATTTGTCGCGCCGCTCGCGTCCAGTGTAGACCATGTTGTAGACACGAAAGATAACTTTGCGTCTGCTGCCATGCTGGATCCTTCGGTGAGTCGCATAGAAGGCGTCATCGTCTTGCTGCTCCCTCCCCGTTCTGTGATTGGTTCCCTATCTTAGGTGAAAATTAGGTCCATGGTTTCCAGACTGACTAGAAGCGTGAATAAAATCGCGCTGCGCAAGGCAGTATGGGGACACCCAGGCTAGCTGTTTACATGAGTTGCTTTTAGAATATTCCTTTCATGTTCCCGTTTTACATGTTATAGTACATAGATCGATTAATGACACACATCATTGCGTCCACACGCGACGCTATCAGTTCATCTTCCTTATAGACTTTTGGATGTTTGGGTTTTAATTTTACAAAAGCTTGAAGTGGCACTGGACATATGCAACAAATATTTTAGAATGTGTGAGTTAAAATTTGCCGTGGTCGCATTTGTGCGAGTGCGTGCTGTGCTGCTCCAAAGCGTCTGATCCATACAGCGAGCGTTTCAGAGCCAGTCAGTTTTTAGGACAAAAAAAAAAAAAACACGCAAGCACAGTCACCGAAAGCCAGTTTAGTTTTACTTTTTTTGTTTGTTTTCATTTTGAAAACCCTGTTATCTTTGCCGTTTACCTCACATTACGCTTTGGAGGCTTTCTTTTATTTTATTTTTTATTAATTATTTTGATTGCTCAGTGTTTGCGCGCCCTGTAATAAATTGTTTAGTCGGCATATAACAGCATGTGATGGAGTCCATGCCTCGTCTTATTAGTTTTTGTTAATAAATGCTATATAAGCTAGTTTTAATTTATTTTTGTTATGCTGTTTAATTAAAAATAACAAATCCATCTTTTAAGAATTTGTTTTAATCTTAAAATTGATAGGTGTAGCCTTATATATGCAAGCAAAACCAAGATCATGAATTCGATAGTAAAAGTAAAAAGCATCCTAAGACATTCCAATAGCGGAAATCCCGTTCACAAAATTAAAATAAATACTTACAAATTATACTAATGAAAAAGGGGGTTGAATGTTAAAAACGTTTCCATAAAACTAAAAATTATGATAACAAACTAGGCTATTTATCAGCAATGAGCATTGATTAAGCCCATGTTGTAGCAAAATATAAATAAATAAAAATGAAACCAAAGCGCAACCAACTGAGAGCGTTATGCCGCGTTCCAGACAACCCGTTACCCGTGTTTTTTCAAACTTCTACCCGTGAAAGTGCACTGGAACGGCACTCAAACCCGTGAATTCCCACCCGTGAACTCGTACTAGATCGACGACGTACTCCCAGTTCCGAGTTCTGACGTGACATAGCCCGAGAAACAACAATAAAGCTTCTAGGGGTGCGGTGTTCAGTGGCACACGGTGGAAAAATTGAGTTTAGGACAATATAACGTTGCAATCAAATTATTAATACTATAAAAATAATAAATGCTTGGCGTGACTTGCCTGGAACGCTACAAAGTCCTGAGTCGTGGTTTGAACACGTGATTTACGAGCTCAAAAACCTGCCTGGAACGCAGCATTAGTGTGTATCCTGTCACAAAATGTGGCGAAAAGTCCTACACAAGGGGAATAGTCTGATTAAGGTGTGTACATGTCTTCCATAATGCGACTAAAATAGGAATACTCCACCTGTCTTAATTCGATTTGTGTTTACTCCGATTATGACTTTAGTCGGATTAAATTAATCAAAAATCTCAGTTTACATGGTTGCTTCTTAATCAGAGTATTGTCTTAATCGCGTTAAAATCGGAATATTGTTGTCCATGTAAACGTACTCAATGTTGAACTTTGTCATGATATTCTAATTTTGTGAAAAACTGGATTTGTTTTTTTTTTTTATATCTTTAATCCATAATCATTAAAACTGAAACAATTAAAGGCTTGAAATATTTCACTTTTGTGTGTAGTGAACTAATATGACATACAAGTTTCACTTTTTGAAACAAATTACTGAAATAAATGGACTTTCCCCTCGATTTTTTTGTCATATACCTGTATGTTCTGTTGGGGCTGAGTACAAAAATATTGATTCCTTTATTTTAATTGATTCTCATTTTTACGAAACAATATTGATTCTTAAATCCCAAGAATCGATTAGTCTACCTTGTTTTCGGTTAATGAACAGAATATTGTATAGGGATGGGACGATACACCTACCTCCCGATTCGATACGATTCCGATACTTGGGTGCTGATACGATATCTATTGCGATTTTTTTAAGAATTCCGATTCTACAAGTATTGCGATTCGACATTGTAATGTGTTGCGATTTTGTTTTTTTCTCTCTAGACCATATGGAAAAATGTGAATAGTACACAATATATACACAATAAAAAAAAAACATTTTAGCATTTTTCCTGTTTTATTTCAGTTTATAACAAACTAAATATTTCAGCAGAAACAAACAGCCACTAAATGTCCAACAGAACAATACTTCTTGAAATAAAATTCCTTTTAATAAAGTGCTCAAACTAGAAACATTAATAAAATAAAATGAAGAGTCCATAATAGCTTTCTTAGACATAAACTTTAACTTGTAAGCCATTCTGTTAAACTCTGGACTTCAATAAATAAAATATATAATAGAAATAATAACAAAAATGCTTCTTTCTGTCATTCTCTACAACGGCATACGGTCGAATGTCTTTGCATATAAACATAGCAATTGACTGATTGAGTGATCCGCCTTGCCTTTTCTGAAACGCTGGGTAACTTATACAATGTCTCATTTAGAGTTCGTTGGCTTGCAGACGCTTCTGCTTTCTCAGGTTGCTTGGCGTTTAACTCTGGATGATGTCGAGCAAGATGCGCGCTCATGTTAGTATTACCACAGTAGGTTACCAGTATTCGACAGAGTTTGCACACTGCTTTAGACATGTCTAGCTGTTCATTCCCTGGTAATTTGTGAAATTCAAAGTGTTTCCACACTTTGGATTTAAAGTGTGATGGTGCAGGCTGTATATCTCTTGCTGTCCTTCCTTCCGCCATTTTCAATTTTTCGTGTTTGCTAGTAAGAGATGTGACATCACGTAACCGATACAACACATCGCCCTCTGCTGAAATAAAAGACGTAACTTTCGTCCGCCTCGTTTATAAGTGCTAAAATAAAGCAATGTATTTAATATGAATTAATATCGATTCTGGTGTAAAAAACTCTATTTTAAAATCGTAAATAAAAAAAATCGCGATAGTTAGGTGAATCGATTTTTTGTCCCATCCCTAATATTGTAGTGCACCTTTCATCCAATAAATTGCGATAAGCTTTGTTACTTTTGATATAAAAGTCTTAGATTTCAAATTCTGTCAATTTTAGTGCAGTATTCAAACAATAAATGCAGAATGCAGATATGTTGCTGTTTAATATGAAGTGACAGTTCGCTGTAGCACCTCCGTTGAAGAGAAACGGCGGCGCAGACTGATTATCTCCTCCGATTTTAATACCAGTTTTAGCATGGAATAAATAACCAAAGGAGTACAACATAAGGAGTACACCTTACAGAAATGCATTTCTTGTCTCATGTAATCACTCAATCAGTGTTTCAACCGTGGAAAGACGTCAATATAACAGCTTGTAAGCAATGTCACGTAACGTCACATTTAACTAAAAAAAAAAATAAAAAAAATCTTTGACCATATACTGGTTAGTCAGCTAGAAAAATTTACTCTAGAGAGGAGCATTTTGCTAAATATATGCAGCATATAGCATATTCATCTTATTTTTTACTATTCGTCAATGTTTAATTTATGTTTGAATAAATCTCTCAAGTTATGACAGCCACAAATTAAATGTTTATATTTCAAAAAACAAACTGGAGTAGAAATGTAATTATGTAATTGCAACTTTATTAGGCTATTATACAAACTTAATTGAATGTAATTTAAGCGTTTGTATATGGTTAGGTTAAGTTAATTTAACCTTCAATATTAAAGTAATGCAGTACCAGCTGCCTCTCATGTATATTTTACAGCATTAGCTGAGAGATTTTTTCCTTGAGAAAATGTGGCATGTACTGTATCTTATATACATTCAAATAATCTATATCAAATCAAATCGGAAAATCGAATTGAAAGCTTGTGAATCAGAATCTAATCAAATCATGAAATTTGTGTCAAAACACCCCCCTATATTCTATAGATTTATTTCTTATTATTGGTCTAAAGTACTTGTTGCTGTATTCTGCTAATCTCTAATATATTTTTATAGTATACATGATGAAAATTTATATCATAGTTTATATCACACAGAAACTAACATACACAGTTAGTGTGAATTTGGGATAAAGTTATTTTACCTGCAGAAATCTTTGTATTGTAGTTTATCTTTGCCATTTTTCCCAAAAAAGAACACCTGCAGTGTAGTGTTGACCTCATCAACACTGTCTGAAAGCTGTAAAGAAACAGACAAAGCTATTCAATACAACAACAAAAATCATTAATACAGCAGAACTTAGATATTAAACAAACCCAACTAGGCATAATTTCTATAAATATAAAAACATCATATTCTACAGTTCCACATTACATGCAAAGTTGCTACCTCTGTCCCACTCTGTCTTAGAAGCTCTTTCCTCGGTCGAATTACTTTCTTCAGCTTTAAAAAAACAGAACAAAGTTAGTAGACTGCTAGTAGAAGAAGTCACATTCAAATAACTGACTCTTATTTACTCTTACTCTCTTGTGTTTATGCATGTTTGTGTGTTAAGGTACAGTGGGATGTATAACTGCTCTGAAGAAAATGACGAGTCTATTCAAATATCTTTTTCAGCTTTAGTAAATCTTCTAGACTTCAACCATTTGGCACACTGATACATGTAAATAGACTCAACATTGAAATCCAACTAAATTCTAAATAAATCAATGCATTTTTCTGATGCTCCTATCATGCACCAATCATGCATCAACCACTCCCCACATACCTGTTGCACATCGGTCTCATCTCATGCCAGCATTAAAAGAAACACAAAGCAGATACACCCTAATGACCACATTACTTACATTCCAGAACATTTAAAATCCAGCCAGGAGAACTTTCTTAGTTCTGCACATATCGTCATATAATTATACGCATTTACAAGGGTTTTTGAACAACATTTGCATGAGTGTGAAAGAAACATGGTGTCATGTAATCCAATGTGAAAAGACGTTCCATACCTTCTGAAATTCCTTCTTGTCCACATGCTCATTGCCATCAATATCAAGCATTTTGAAAGCAATATGAAATCCTGTTTGAGGTTCTGGAATCATAGTGCAGTTAAATTGAGTAAAGCAATGGATCGCTTTCTGGAATAATCTGTGACCCCTCAACTGAGCAAAACAGACCTCCCCCATCACACACACAAAACGTGTCACGACGAGGTGAAAACTGATGAGTATAAAATAAATTAATGAGATGGATTGGGTGTATTGCAAATCAATGTCAGTCAATATGACTAATTATACAATACCGGTTTTTGAACAATAAGATTTTTAATGTTTCTTAAAGAAGCCTCTTCTGCTCACCAAGCCTGCATTTATTTGAGCAAAAACAGTAAAATTGTGAAATATTTTTACTATTTAAAAGAATCGTTTTCTATTTGAATATATTTTAAAATGTTATTTATTCCTGTGATCAAAGCTACATTTTCAGCATCATTACTCCAGTCTTCAGTGTCACATGATCCTTCAGAAATCAACATGCTGATTTGCTGTTCAAGATTTTTTATATATATATTTTAAAACAGTTGAGTAATTTTTTTCAGGATTCTTTGATGAATACAAAGATCTAAAGATCAGCATTTATCTGAAATAAATGCTTTTGTAACATTATATACTATACCATTCAAAAGCTTGGAGTCAGTATAATCTTTTGAGTGGGGGTAAAAATATAGAAATCAATACTTTTATTTAGCAAGAATGCTTTAAATTGATCAAAAGTGATAAGCACATTTATAAATGTTACAAAAGATTTCTATTTCAGATAAATGCTTTTCTTCTGAACTTTCTATTAACCTAAAAAAAATTCTACTGAGCTGTTTACAACATAATAAAAATGTTTTTTGAGCAGCAAATCAGAATATTAGAATGATTCTGAAGGATCATGTGACTGGAGTAATGATGAAAAAAATTCAGCTTTGAAATCACAGGAATAAATAACATTTTAAACTATATTCGAATAGAAAACAGTTATTTTAAATAGTAAAAATATTTCAAAATTTTACTGTTTTTGCTGTACTTTAGATCAAATAAATGCAGCCTTGGTGAGCAGAAGTGTCTTCTTTAAAAAAAACATTAAAAATCTTCCTGTTCAAAAACTTCTGATTGGTTTTGTAACTGTGATGTTATGGTTACTCCAGTATAGTTTCATAGCAAGCACTAAGCAAACATGCACATGAACAGGATGGAATATATTTAGATTTGTCACTAAATTAGGAAAACTTTATAACAAAAACAAACATAGAGCTCTAAGCATGCCTAAATTGATCGGAACTGCCATTATTGTACAGTTTGTCTTTTTGAGTACAGTTCTATTCCAGTACAGACCAATTATAATCGTTGATTGTATTCAAGCATTTAAAGAACAATAATATGTGCTGCTGAAACTTCAGTGATTCAACTGTGAGTCAATTTTCTTCCTACCGGTCTGCTGTGAATTGTTGGGACCAGGAATGAGAATCATAAGGACATATTCTGATTTCTATTCTGCTTAATGGTTCTGTTTGTCACAAAACAAGTCATCAAATCTCTAATTTAAACTAGATTATATGCTCATGCTGTATCTTTAATACCGCATGCAACCAGTGAATACAATGATGCACTGACCATTTATAGTGTTTGTTTTTGTATTATTTCACAGCAGTCAGTCACTCTCTTATCACACTACAATTCAGACTGCAATCTCAGCCAAAAATGATTTTTTCATGATGCTGTTGATTCAGTAGTGGTGCAGCACAGTGCAAAAGTAATTTGATACAGTATCAAAGTATTAGAAATTAGAAATGTCACAAACACAAAAAAGCCCAAATTGTGAAGTGCAGAACAAGCCCTGTTTACAATAAAGTAACTTTGTGTCCATTTTTGTCTACAAATGACTATGACTAAACATGTGTGTCCATCTGATTATCAAGAAGCTAAAAGCACAGAAGTCTAAGTAGTGACATAGAGACTCTAGACTGGCACTTATAGGACACTTTGTATGACAAGGTTAGGAAATACTTACTTGTAAGAATAGTGAGGAGAAACAGGTACTCTGTGTAAGAGATCAGCCCTGAAACAATGGTTCAGGAGATGTATTAATATTCAATATTCAAAACACTCGATTATGTAAAAAGAAACGTTTTTAAAAACCATACAATTAAAAAAAGCATTAATTATAGCACTTGCTTAAAGGATTAGTTCACTTCCAGAATAAAACTTTCCTGATAATTTACTCACCCCCATGTCATCCAAGATTTTCATGAAATTGCTTTCCTTAATTGCTTTATACAGTCGCAAAGCAATTAAGAAAAAAATTCCAGGAATTGTGGACTTCAATGGTGGCCAATGGGTTGAAGGTCCAAATTGCAGTTTCGATGCAGCTTCAAAGGGCTCTATGTGATCCCAGCTGAGGAATAAGGGTCTTATCTTGCAAAACAATCGGTCATTTTCTTAAAACAATAATAAATGATATACTTTTTAACCACAAATGCTCGTCTTGCACTAGCCCGACCTCACGCATTATTGTAATACTGTTGTAAAAGGTCACGTGTGACGCAGACACAGTGTTTACAAAGCGAACGTGTAAAGAAAGTCAAACGCCCTTCACACAAAAAGGTAAAACAACAATGTCGGACAATTTCTAAGTTGGAGGAGAAGATGAGATGAAGTTTTTCCACCCTACCTTTTTGAACTAAAGCACATAGACAACTACCCACATTGCACAGCTAGTGCAAGATGAGCATCTGTGGTTAAAAAGTATATAAATATTAATCTTTTAAAGAAAATGCCAGATCGTTTCACTAGATAAGACCGTTATTGCTGGGCTGGGATCGTGTAGAGCCTTCTGAAGCTGTGTTGAAACTGCAATTTGGACAATCAAACCGTTGGCCACCATAGAAGTCCACTATATGGAGAAAAAACCTGGAATGTTTTTCTCAAAAAACTTAATTTCTTCGCAACTGAAGAAAAACACGAGCATCTTAGATGACATGGCGGTGAATAAATTATCAGGAACTTTTTATTCTGGAAGTGAACTACTTCTTTAATGATAGGAAGTTAGATGAAACACAGGTACTTTACTAAGGCATGTGAACTCCGGCATATATGAGGCATGTGTTTGCTTAACATTTACCTTTGTCTCCGATCCCTCTGAAAAAGTTATTTCCTGCCTCAGCCCTGGAAGCCACTCTTATCATATCGTCCACATCCTGTCCATGGACCAATCAGATATTAGAAAAGCTTTGACTGTGTCAGTGAGATTTCCAGCAGAATCACACATCATACATGACCTTTTAATAAAAGTATTCATTTAGAACAAATGTTGTTTTGGATTAACATTCATGTAAACTAACAAACTGCACTTACTGCTTTAGTCAGCATCTTTTTCTCTAGTTTGCCTGTAAGAGAGAAAGACTAAGGACTGCTATAACAATATTATGCTGCATAGTGAAAATCAACAGAAAAAAAATGAGGTCTGTAGTGGTGTTTGAAGAGATTTCGGATTACATTACGCCCACTTTATGAATACAAGGACTAACATGTAGAGGTGATTACTTCCAGAGAAACAGTATTTTCACCCAGATGCACGCTCACCAGAAACACCCTTATATAAGTGAGAATGTAAGTGAGAAGAACGTACATGTCAGCATTATAGGGTCTTTGAGTTCTGTGGTCTCTCGCTGTAAAATTGCTTTGATAAGATGCATGTTATGAGAATTTAGTTGATAACAGCTCTTATAAAGAGTTAACATTTTATCAAATGTGGGTACATTTACTTAAAATCTAATGTGGTTAACACTTTATTTTACAGTGTCCTTGTTACACATGTTCCATGTACTTCCTATGGTAATAATAGTACATTATGCATAATTACATGCAACTCTAAACCAAACCCTAACCATGTAATTGTGTAATTACACTATCAGAAGGACACCTTAAAATAAAATGTAACCCAAATGTCAAACAGAATAAGAATGCAAGCTCAATATCATAAAATAATTTATCCATAATACTACCTCCCTAGTGTATGTATGTTTGTTTTTGAGTGTTCACACATCCATATGGTGGCATGTCACTTACGGTCCACCTTCTCCATCAGGACTGAATGGAGAAAGTCTCTGGGTGTCATGTATGGCTCCTCTTCATAGATCATGGAGGCAAACTGGTTAAACCGCAGACGTCTCGTGGAAACTGTTGGTACTGTGATTTCCTCTTTCTTTACAGATATACAAAAATGGAGAGAAAGATCAGATGTTTTATTAATGAGAAGTGCAACTTTATTTAGAGCTGGTTTAAATTGAAATAATGTAAACTGGAAAGTTCAGCGTCATTTTGAACAAAGAATCTGTGACAATTCTATGACTTTAAGCAAGAAGGACAGCAGTGTTGTTATTGATAAAAAATGAGACAAAAATATTTAAAATTAGAAAATTAGAAAACAGCCAAAATAATACAAAAGATAAATATTAGATGACAGACTTTTAAATGTTGCATTGACAAAAATCTAAAATAATTAAGATGAAAACTAAAGTTTCAATTTTAAACTAATTTTAAACTTAAAGTTAAGTTTATTTGAAATATTAAAAACTAATAAAAAGACAAATGCACATAACAAAATTCTAAAACCGAAAATTAAAATGTAAATATACAAGTAAAAACTAATTTGAAATATTAATAAATACTATAATAGTATACAGTCAAAGTCAAACGTTTACATATGCCTTGCAGAATCTGCAAAAATTTTACCAAAATAAAAGGGATTGTAAAAAATGCATGTTATTTTTTTTTTTTTTTTTTACCACTGACCTGAATAAGATATTTCACATAAAAAACAATTACATATAGTCCACAAGAGAAAACAATAGTTAAGTTTATAAAAATGACCCTGTTCAAAAGTATAATTTATTCTTAATACTGTGTTGTTACCTGAACAATCCACAGCTGTTTTTTTTTTTTTTTTAGTGATAGTTGTTCATGAGTCCTGAACAGTTAAACTGCCTGCTGTTCTTCAAAAAAATTACTTCAGGTCCCACAAATTCTTTGGTTTGTCAGCATTTTTGTGTATTTGAACCCTGTCCAACAATGATTTTGAGATCTTTTCACACTGAGGACAACTGAGGGACTCATGCAACTATTACAGAAGGTTTAAATGCTCTCTGATGCTCCAGAAAGAACCACAATGCCAGGGGTGTAAACTTTTGAACGGAATGAAGATGTGTACATTTTTCTTATTGTGCTCAATATCATTTGTTTTCATTTAGTACTGCCCTTCAGAAGTTACAGAAGATACTAACATGTTTCCCAGAGAACAAAATTTTTTAAAAAAGTTAAATATACCCTGACCCTGAAGGTTTTTTCTGAAGAACAGCGGGCTTTTTAACTGTTCAGGACAAACAAGGGACTCAAGAACAACTATCACTAAACAAAACAAAACAAACAAACAGCTGTGGATCATTCAGGTATAACAACACTATTAAAAATCAAGTGTTTGTAAACTTTTGAATGGGGCCTTTTTTTCCATTCAACTATTATTTTCTCTTGTGGACTATTTAACAACTTTTGTGTGAAATCTTATTCAGGTCAGTACTAAATAAAAAATAACCTGCATTTTGTTTGATCCCTCTTATTTTGGTAAAATAATTAAAATTTAGCAGATCCTGCAATATGTATGTAAACTTTTGACTTCAGCTGTATAAATGCTAAAATAATAGTGCAGGAGAGCCAAACGTAGTCAAGATTTCATACTTCTCTTACATTGTTTTGCACAACAATTATGAAACAAAAAGATTTATAATGAATAAAACACCTGTTATCATAAGATTACCTCAAAACAGTTTAAGCTGTTTTTTTTTATAGTTCCAGTAATACGTGGTCATGGATATTTACTTCAATGACACACTCCTGGCTCTGATTGTAACATCTTACTTTCATCAATTTTCCAGATTTTAATCACATAATTAACATACATTAATTATTTAACCTAATTTACACATAGTAGCTACAGTTACTATTGACAGTTTGCTATGACACTACACAGACAGAGCTCCACCTACAAAGTGATGGCAACAGTGTTAGTATCTAAACTATCTAAAATATGCGTACATTAACAAACATTTGCAACAAAAGACATATTAGGATGTACTATGACTCCACATAGGCTACAGTTTAGACACACTTTAACAAAACACGTTTAATAACCCGTTTATTAAATGTAAACATCGGTTGGTCGCACTTTAATATTTAAACTTTAACAGATGACTGCATCAACATAAAGTTAGTAGTAACTCTATGAACAAACAGACGACACGACAGTGCGTCTGTTAAGTCTTTAACTTCACAAGCAACATGACATTCGAAGTAGTTGAGAAGTCATTTGAAAAGTTTTCTCTGATTAGAGAAGTTTGTTTACCTTCGCGTCCTCCGCGTACACGATGTATGGCCAGAGTCTCCATCGCGGTTCATTTTTATAATGAATAAATCCGCTTGCTACAACAGAGCCTAGAAGTCCCGCTCCAACAGCACGACCATACCCTATATTTCTGAGAGGCCAGAAACGTCTGATTGTATCCCGCAAACTAACGCCTAACCTGGCCCAAGTCGCCATTATTCTACGGGAAGTTTTTATCAGTCTACTTTGGTCGATAGTGAAGTTACAGTGATAAGACGCTGTGATTTGGCGCCCCCATCAGACCGATAGAATATCTACACTGCTCATGACAGTTCATTGTAATGGATGTCTCACTAGTTTGTACAGGTAAATTAAACATTGCTGATGCTTTAGTCATTTTTAATCATAGTCATTTGTTGCCACGCCGTGTATATTCATCGTCAGTTTACTCTTAGCAAAGTGATATTAGAAATATTATTTATATACCTATGACAGACATAGTCTTGCAGCTAATAGAGTGCATTTTTTATGTTTAAGCTTGATTGTACTGTCCTCAAAGGGTTTATACTTTCAAAGCATAAAAATGGTTCTTCAGTAAAGGGCCTCTATTTCTCTTTATTTAAAAAAACAGTTTTGGTGGATGCAGTATGACACTGGTGGGTGTGGCCACACCTCAAAGGAAGACTGTCATGGTGAACGTTTGACATAAGATTTTTACTAAATGTAAACAAACCAATTCAATACTACCATCTATATAATGCGAAAATTAAATGCCAAGAATAAAATTGTTTAAAAAAAAAATCTTGTAAGGTTTTCAAACATTGCTGGCCAACTTTGGCTGAATGTGTAAGATAAAGTGGGCCAGGATTCAGGTAAAGTGGGCTGAGCTTTATCCTTAAGTAATTATACGCAAATTCATTAAATAAATCGACATTCACTGGTACACTGGTTATTTTATAGTTGACATGTATACTTTACTTTAGAAAACAGAAATGAAACTGCAATCAGGAAATTCAAATCATAGATGGAAGAAAAGGAAAGAAAGAATAGCAAGAAAGTCGAGCCATAAAGTTAAGTCTGTGGAGTTAAGAAAGAATGAGAGAACAAACACATTGCTTTAAAATATGGACACAACAAAAAATCGTTTTAAGTGTTTAGAGAGAACAGACGGAAAAAATTCTTTTTTTAGCCTATTTGTTGTTGCTTGTGTTATAGTTACATCTTTAATATATTGCAGAGTTCATTATTTTTATCAGTATTCTGATTTCCGAATATTCGGATTTCATCAAATTCAGTGTCAACAAAACATGTTCTTTCAGTTGTTTGGAATTTCACACATGAATGAGATTTGGATTTACACATGATTTATTTTACTTATAACCTGTAGGATTTTTTATGTTGTTAAATATGTTTGTCTGATCATATGTGTTAATAAATCATGAGTTTTTAATTAAGATGCAGAATCATTTTTGATGAATAAGTGATGGCCCACTTTACCAGACCTTTACCTAAATAGAAATTTGTCTGGAGTACATGACCTCAAAATTTTTATTGGTATATATCTTGCAAATAATACTTTATATGAACTGTATTCAAATTGAAATATTATAGCTGGAAGTTAACAAAAGTAATAAAAAAAGAAAAGTTCACCCTACAAATCAACTTTAATTAAAAAATAAAGACAACGTGCTTAATTGTTTAGCATTTATTTAAAATAGTTTCAGTAAAATGCTTTTTGTGGCTTATGGCACAAGTAAAACATTGGTCTGTAAGACTGTGGGAGTTTATGGCTGTACAACTGATAGTCCATGATGAAAAGGAGAAAAGGATGGGGGTAAAGTCCACATTCTGAAACACAGAACAGCAGCTTATAGGTGAGAGAGCAGGTAAAGAGCTTTTATTCACCTATGACAGCACATAGTAGTACATGCCACATCAAAATACAAAATATGATATTCTCTTTTAAGTACTTAATTTGTATGTAAAATTTATATAAAATACAATGATCGAAGAAGTAGCCTATACTTGGGTGAAAATTCATAATGTTTAGGCCTACTGCCTATTTTGTCTAATCACTTTCTAAACTGAACCTTAAATTGGTAAAATTACACGCTGTTCTTGGTGTAATACTTTTAAATAGTACTTTTAAAATTGCGGTTTAGTTGATTCACAGCATAAGTCAGCATGAAAGACCAAGCATGCATCGATGATTTTGTAATTTTTACTGCGAAATTAATGTTACATTACATTTCCCACCGGCCTTGTGTTAAAAAGCGAGCGTAAAGGAATGAGATTCACAATATTTTAATTACATATTAGACCTACATTAAATGTATATATGTGGAAAATGTCATAAAAAGACACCTAGAATATATTCTCATTGTCGTGCTAAACCCATATAAAAGATAATACATCTAGTAAATTAATAGCGCCATACCTGTGTTAATATTAATATTTCATTAATTTGTGACTACATAAATGTAATTACAAACATTTGTAGTTCTCACTCTGAAACTATACTGCGTTTCCCACAGGCCTTTGCGACATGGGCGTGTTCCCCAATGTCGTCTCCGTTACCCGTAAGTTGAAGAATGAGCCAGTGAGAGAAAAGGTCTGCGAATCCCATAGAAGAATTTGTTTTAATTACCTCAAAGGATGTTCATTTGAAAGTATTTCGAGACTTTGTGCGTGCGTTCAGCTTTTGTACGGTTGTTACGCGTAGTTACAGACCTCCGGGAGTTGTTTGTGTATGTTTAATAACTGATTAATGTGAGGCTCATCCGCTAGTCGGTTAGCAAAGCGCCTTTGCCGCTGCGATGATGGAAACTTGAGCAGCTCAAAGCAAACACTCATCCAGCTCTCCAGACCATCCAAACACAGTGAGTTTTACTTTTAAAACTATACTTTTAGCCACGGCGATGTGATGCTGCCTTACTAAATCGCACAAATGCCTGTTTTCGTTAGCGGACCAGCTGCTAACGTACTAGCTTGAACAGATTTATTACTCTGTTTTGGGTCTTTGTTATTTGCAAAGGTCTCTCATTTAAAAATAACTAATATGCTTTCGATTTACATGTACTATACTGTTGTACAGTAGTCTTAACTGTTGTTTTTCTGTCTGGGCTGTTGTCTGCAAAGTCTGGTACATGTATAGTGAGTTATGAAATCTCTCTCTTTCTCAGGGACCCCTGTGCCAGGCAACAAAATGCAGACCATAAAGTGTGTTGTTGTTGGTGATGGTGCAGTGGGAAAGACCTGCCTGTTGATCTCCTACACTACTAATGCCTTCCCAGATGAGTACATTCCTACGGTTTTCGACAACTACAGCACTCAGACCTGTGTGGATGGCCGTGCCGTCAGCCTCAACCTGTGGGACACGGCCGGTCAGGAGGAGTACGACCGCCTGCGAACCCTCTCCTACCCGCAGACGCACGTCTTCATCATCTGTTTCTCTGTGGCCAGCCCTTCCTCTCACGCCAACGTCCGGCATAAATGGCACCCGGAGGTGTGCCACCACTGTCCTGGCGTGCCTGTGTTGCTGGTAGGCACAAAGAGAGACCTGCGGGGGGACAAGGAGACCCTGGAGAAGCTGAAAGAGCAGGGGATGAGTCCAACAACTCCGCAGCAGGGCAGCGCGTTGGCCCGGAGCATCGGTGCGGTGCGATATCTGGAGTGCTCGGCCCTTCTGCAGGAGGGGGTCAGAGAGGTCTTCAACGAAGCAGTTAGGGCCGTTCTCTACCCCAATGCCAAGAAGCACACCAAGAAATGTGTGCTGTTATAACTACGTGAGGGTGTGTGCGTGAGAGAGATTTTATGAAGGGTGGAATGTAAGTTAGTCATGTGATCGTCTCTGCAAATGTGTGTTTGCTACCACTTTTTGTTCGTATCTCTACACTACAGTTAGCAATAGGTGCACAGACTGTTAATGAGAAAGAGTGAGACTGTGTGTGCTTGTGTATTTGTG
This sequence comes from Garra rufa, assembly GCF_049309525.1. NCBI lineage: Eukaryota > Metazoa > Chordata > Actinopteri > Cypriniformes > Cyprinidae > Garra > Garra rufa. The sequence continues at coordinate 28,719,588 of NC_133365.1, forward strand.
TTTCAACTTTATGTACATATCACCTAAGACATAAATACGGCGTTGTAATCTAAAGTCGGGCGGACCGAGACCAAGTGGATTTGCCTGAAGGACTACAGGCATCGACGACTTCTGCCTTCCAATAAGGCCTTAAAAACCCCAGCATATTTTTAGGAATCACTCAGAGGATATTTCATGCACCAAAGTGTAAATTCAGTCTGAATTCAGACTGGATGTCTTATGAAGGTGCTGTCTTTCCCGTGCCGCATCATTAACACAATCCACCTGATGTGCATGGTATTTTAATGTGAGACCCTAAGGCTTGATGACCTACGCTTACCACAGCATGCCATTTTCTCTGTATTGTTGCCTTTGTAGGGTTGATTGACTTTTAAATCAGGAAGTGCTGTGGAATCCCAGCGTGCCTTTTAGTGTTTGGCCCCTTCTCTGACATCTCATAAACTCCTTCCTCTCTGCTCATTTCATGTAGGGTGCTACTTTGGGTGCCAGTTTGACATTTATTGCTGGAAAGGGCTGCTGAAAGTTTACAGAGAGCTGTTGTAGCTCACTTGCCTTCTAAAAGAGCTGTAAATGAAGGGATATAGTGCTGTTTTATAACACTCTTGAGGTAGAAATGAAGATCTTTGTATTTGGCCCATTGTGCCTGAATCCTCACGATTTACAAACCTGTTTTTGAAACTGAAGTGCCACTAATATTTGTATTATTTGTATTATACCGTGAATGTTGATCCACTCCAATGAAGTGCCCTATTAAGAACTGATGGAGGAGATAAACACTTTTTCATCTCCGTTATACAATGAAACATCCAGACTGTAGTTAATGTGCACAAACACTAAGAAAATTCAGGTTTAGGCTTCATTTGGGTCCACATTTACATTTTATATATTGAATGTCTCCTTTTTATATGATAAACATCAGCTGTTTTCTTTTTCTTTTCAATTTTTTTTTAGCCAAAGGCTGTTTTCTCAACCGTTTTGTTTTTAGGACGTCAATAACACACCAAAAAATTGGCTCTTTTTTTTTTTTTTAATTAAAGCTGTTTTTATTTCTTGAAACTGTCATTATTTTAAGAATATACCTCCACTTGCATGAGAAAATAAACCAGTTTTAAGTAAAACAGAATGGTTGGCTCCTGTTCTTTGACCTCAGATTTGTTCACGATGCTTTGCATAAACACAGACAGAAAGAGGGAATGAGAAAGAACAAGTGGGAGAAAGAAAGAACAGCTGCATCTCTCTGACATTCTTTACAATGCTTTTACAGATAAACAAATCCGTCAGCTGTGTATGTGTGATTTGTGTTGAGGCATTGTTCTTAGAGTAATGATCTAATGTTTAGGTCTGAATGCTTAACATTTGTTTTAGGACAGGATGTCTTTTACAAATAAGTAGGGGCTGGTTGGCACAGAGTTAATTTCTCCTTAATGGATTATGTCATATTTTAGTGTCTGGTCTCAAACTACTACAAGATTAAAACAAAAAATCCTGTGAAATTATTTTAGAGATTTTTTATTTTAATATATTTTTATTGTTGTTAATTAATAAGGATGGAAACCACTTGTATTTTCATATAGTTGATATACGAGTTGAACGTAAAACATGCCACTATTGTTCATTGAAAAAAAGAAGGTGGTTAAGTGGTAAATGTTTATTAAAAAGATAATTAATAAATCTTGAATTTGTGTCATTAAAAGATGTAGAAAGTAGAAATGTAGAAAGTGATAAAATTATTCAGAATTATATCATTTATGTAAATTTACATTTTTTTAAATATTTTGATTATTTATTAATAACTTATGATCATATAAATGTAAACTAAACAATACAATTTGAAATATGAACTGCATAACATACACAAGTCAGATGAACAGTAAGATGTTTAATGTTTTTTAAATAAGTCTCTTCTGCTCACTAAGCCTGCATTTATTTGATCCAAAGTACAGCAAAAACAAAAAAAATTGAAATATTTAAAATAACTGTTTTCTATTTGAATATATATTCAAATGTTTTTTTATTCCTGTGACTTCAAAACTGAATTTTTAGCATCAATACTCCAGTCACATGATTCTTCAGAAATCACTCTAATATGCTAATTTGATGTTCAAAAAAACTATTATTATTATTATTATTATGTTGAAAACAGCTGCGTAGTTTTTTCAGGTTTCTTTGATGAATAAAACAGCATTTATCTAAAATAGAAATCTTTTGTAACATTATAATATCTTTATCATCTCTTTCAATCAATTTAAAGCATCCTTACTGAATAAAAGTATTATTATGTTAAAAAAGCGTTCTATTTCAGATAAATGCTGATCTTTGGATCTTTCTATTCATCAAAGAATCCTGAAAAAATGTACTCAACTGATTTAAATATTGATAATAAAAATAATAAAAGGTTTCTTGAACAGCAAATCGGCATATTAGAATAATTTCTGAAGGATCGTGTGACTGGAGTAATGATGCTGAAAATTTAGCTTTGATCACAGGAATAAATTGCATTTTAAAATAATTTCAAATAGAAAGCAGCTATTTTAAATAGTAAAAATATTTCACAATATTACTGCTTTTGCTGTATTTTAGATCAAATAAATGCAGGCTTGGTGAGCAGAAGAAACTTCTTTAAAAACAAAAAATCTTGCTGTTCAAAAACCTTTAACTGGTAGTGTAACTTTAGTCATTAAAAAAATGTACTTACATTCACATTGTTCCAAATCTGTATGACTGACATAAAACATTTTGAGATATGTCTCTTTCTTTTTAAATGTTTGTTAGTTGTTTGTCCATACAGCGGAATGCTTTTGCCTAAGAACCTGAAGGTATTCAAGAATGAAAACTGTTACAGCCAACATTCTGCTTCAGCTTTGGCATTACCAAAATAACCTTAACTGGGCGAATTGCTCCCTTTGCAGATTAAAATGAACAGAGAAAATGCAGTGAAGTAATATGCCATCTATTCTCCTTTACGTGGCTGTCTCTTTAGACCTGCAGGGGGAGCCAAACAAACGGGAACAGCTCGAACACACAACAAACAGAAACGAAACATACACACAGACGCTGCTAACCGCGCATGCAGCTGCAACAGCCCATTCATTGCAAAAGCAGTATGACTTATTTATATTTAACTGTTACACATTGAATTATAAAAGCTTGCGTTTAATATACTTGAATGTTTAGCGCGCATGCTTTCACGCGTCTCCTTTTCGATATCTGTTAACAGCTAATCGACCGGGCTCAGGGAGTTCCTCCTTCGGGCAGATTCTCACTTGAGCCCGAGGATCGAGAGGCCTAACAGCAAGCCGGATAACAGCAACAGAGGACCAGGTACGTACTTTTAAAGAATATAATGCTGGATTCATAACAGTGTCTTAAAATGTCTGTAAAAGTAAAATAATACAAAAGTGGGAGGCGTGTGTGAGAGAGAAAATGTAAACACCGTATCTTTCTCTGTTGCTACATCTCAAATCTCTTGTGTTGTCACCAGAAAATTAAGTATACTCTAGTAATTTCTAGTAGTGTAACCTGTGAAGCAGTGGTGTACTGTTAAAAAAATAATAATTTGCTTTATACCTAGACTGTTTCATAATAGCTTAAATGGTAGCACTTTACAATAAGGTTAATTAGTTAGCATTAGTTAACATGATCTTGGAATGAACAATGAACATTATCCTTAATTAATGTTAATTTCAGCGTTTACTAATGTATTATTGAAATCACAAGTTGTGTTATTTAACCTTAGTTAATGCACTGTGAACTAACATGAGCAATAATAAACAACTGCTTCTATTAACTAACATTAACATTAATAATTAATAAGCAGTGTAATAAATGTATTGTTCATGTTAGTCAAACATTAACTAATGTTAACAAATGACACCTTATTGTAAAGTGTTACCTGTTTGAATCATCTAAGAGTGTTGGGGTAAGGAACTCAAATCTAAAAGGTTGTAGGTTTAAATCCCAAAAGGAGAATTTAGATAAGAGTGACTGCTAAATGACTTGACTGTACCAGAATCATAATATCCATGAAGTCTGATTTGCTGGGCTGATATTATATGTTGTTTTTGTTTGTGTAGAATGTCAGACTCAGACAGTGATGAGGACCAGGACCGGCCCTTCCACCTAACAGGGTTTCTGTTTGGAAACATCAATGAGAATGGACAGCTGGAAGATGACAGTGTGCTGGATACGGTAAGAGAATAAATCCCTGCTTTAGATGCAAAATCAGTTGCCATGAAATGGAAATTCACCATATCTATTTATAAATGCATGTTTTTAAAGGGTTAGAATTTTTTCAAAAATGAAAATTCTGTCATTAAGTACTCTCCCTCATGCTGTTCTGAACCCGTAAGACCTTTGTTCCTCTTTGGAACAAATTAAGAAACTTTTTTTTTTTTTTTTTTTTTTTTTTTTTTTGGTGAAACTGAGAGCTCTCTGACCCTCTATAGACAGCAAGGGTTGTTGCAGAATGGAGGGTCAAAAACAACGTAATTTGAAAGGAGGTGATGGAGGCCAAGTATGGTGAGCTATACTCGTAATTTGTGCTCTGAATTTAACCCATCCAAGTGCACACACAGTAGTGAACACACACACACCCAGAGGAGTGGGCAGCCACTCTGCTGCGGCGCGCAGGGATTCGGACTCACCTCAGCCGTGGTATTGAGGGTGGAGAGAGTGCTGTACATTCACTCCCCCCCACCTACAATCCCTGCCGGACATGAGACTCGAACCTGCAACTTTTGGGTTACAAGTCTGACTCTCTAACCATTAGGTCACGGCTGCCCCTGTGTTCCGAAGATAAACGAAGGTCTTACGGGTTTAATTACAGAATTTAAATTTTTGGGTGAACCTATCTTATTGTGGATGATTCATTCATGCATGTGTTTCATTTTGAGCTTTTTATTTGAATTATTAATCAAAATGTCATAACAATCTTCCAGTGAAACCACAGACTTCTTTCCCTGAACGCCTTTAGTGGAGAGAGGCTAGAAAAGAATTTATGCTTATCAAGTCTCTCTTTCTCTCTATCAGGAGTCAAAGAAGCACCTGGCTGGTCTGGGCTCTCTGGGTTTGGGTTCACTTATTACCGAAATCACAGCCAGTGAGGAGGACACAGCTGAGCAAGAGCAAGACCAGAGCAACACTGACGCAGAGGGTCTGTCTGTATTTCTGTAAATTGAAAACTTCTCTCCATGTGCCAGATTTGTGCATTTAGAAGAGAGATGTGATAAAATAACCTAACTTTGTGAGCTATTTGTGTGTGAATGTAGGATGGGTAAGGAGCACAGATGACGCAGTTGATTACTCTGATATCAGTGAAGTTGCCGAAGATGAAACCCGCAAATACAGACAGGCCATGGGCAACCTGCAGCCATCACGGAGAACAGGTACACACAGACACAACTGGTGCAGAACACACTGACATATGTGACCCTGGACCACAAAACCAGTCATAAGGTTAAATTTTACAAAACTGAGATGTATACATCACATGAAAACTCAATAAATAAGCTTTCTATTGATATATGGTTTGTTAGGATAGGACAATATTTGGTCGAGATACATCTATTTGAAAATCTGGAATCTGAGGGTGCAAAAAATCACCTTTAAAGTTCTCCAAATTAAGTTCTTAACAATGCATATTACTAATCAAAAATTACATTTTGATATATTTATAGTAGGAATTTTACAAAAAAATCTTCATGGAACATGATCTTTACTTAATTTCCTAATGATTTTTGGCATAAAAGAAAAATCAATAATTTTGACCCATACCATGTATTTTTGGCTATTGCTACAAATATACCCCAGCGACTTAAGACTGGTTTTGTGGTCCAGGGTCACATATATACACATCTTCATTGCTGACATGAGTATTTTGGTGTGCAGATGAAGAGGAAGATTATGATGCTGATTGTGAGGACGTTGATGCCAAACTCATGCCACCTCCCCCTCCACCTAGTCTGCCAACCCCTGCCAAGAAAGAAGACATGCCTACTCAGAACAGCAGTGGTAAATAAGACTTGTGATTGATCAGGAATCATGAATTTAGTTTGTGTTGTTCTTATTTCATTTTTTTTTTATTTTTAGTGACCGATGAAGGTGATGGCATTATTCTACCGTCGATTATCGCTCCTTCATCTGTGGGCGATAAGGTTGATTTCAGCAGCTCATCAGACAGCGAGAGTGAGAGCGATCGCCCGTCTCAGGGTTCAGGGACAGGAGGACAGTCAGGGTGTCTTACCCTCCCTCTTGCGGGCATCATGCAGAAAGATGCTGCTAAAGCGCTGCCTGGAGTCACGGAGCTGTTCCCTGAGTTTAGACCAGGAAGGGTGAGTGTTACACAATATCTCTTAAAGGGTTAGTTCACCCAAAAAAATTTAATTCTGTCATTAATTACTCACCCTTATGTTGTTCCAAACCAAGTCTTCAAAACAATTTACGATATTTTTGATTAAATCCACAAGCTCTCTGACCCTCCCATAGGCAGCAAGGGCACTACCACATTCAAGGCCAAGAAAAGTACCAAGATGGTTGACAAATTTGCCAAATGCATGTATTGTGGTACTCTCACGAATGCATGTTCACAAGTGACGCAGTAGAGACAAAAATGTGGAATAAAGTCAGTATTTTTATTTTCTTTGCCAAAAGAAGTATACTTGTAGCTTTGTAAAGTTACAGTTGAACCCCTGATGTCACATGGACTATTTTGTGGATCATCTTGGTACTTCTCTGGGCGTACCCTTGCTCTCTATGGAGGGTCAGAGAGCTCTCAGATTTCATCAAAAATATCTTAATTCGTGTTCCGAAGATGAAAGAATGTCTTACGAGTTTGGAACGACTTAAAGGTGAGTAATTAATGACAGAATTTTCATTTTTGGGTGAATGAACTCTTTAATAATACAAAGTTTGCGTTGAACTTTTAGTTTGTTTGCAGCGCTTCATATAGTAATTGTTAATGTTTGGGATCTACCAGGTGTTGCGCTTCTTGCGGTTGTTTGGTCCTGGTAAGAACATGCCATCTGTATGGCGAAGTGCTCGCAGGAAACGGAAACGGAAGCAGAGAGAGCCACAATCAGACACGGGCACAGGTGACAACGAATCACAGCCAACTGAGCCAGGGGCTAAGAAAAAGTCAGGATGGGACTATGAGCATGCGCCACCTCCACCACCGGAGCAGTGTCTATCTGATGACGAGGTACACCAGACATAAGTGGACATGTCCACTTGGCCGCTTCAGAAAGTAGGCCTATACACTTTGTTTTTTCTGTGTCTGTCTCTCTGTAGATCACCATGATGGCTCCGGTGGAGTCTAAGTTCCTGCAAGTGTCTGGTGAAGGTGATAAGGTCTCTGAGGTGAGGCCAAAGGTGGCCGAGTGGCGTTATGGTCCAGCACAGCTTTGGTACGACATGCTTAGTGTCGCAGAAGATGGCAGTGGCTTTCATTATGGGTTTAAGCTCAAAGATGACCAAAAGCAGGAAAGTACTGATACAGCGGCTAAAACTGCAAACCCTCCAACTGCTGAACCAGTCAGTGAGCAGGAACCACCCCAAGAAGAACATGCAGAGGTGAGTACTGTTTTTGATGAAACTACGTTTGTTAAAAATCATTTTCATGACTTAAAATAAAGCTGAAATAAAGTCTAAATATTAGATGAAACATTTAAATGAAAATTAGAAACATGGTCTTGGCAAGTACCTGAAAAATTAATAAACTAAAATACATTAAAGCTAAATAGAAAAAAACACTAATAAAAACTTAAATATAAAATATAAAAAAAATAAAAAGCAAATTCTAAATATTATTAGTTACAATTATAATATTTAATGTTACCAAAAATAACATTGTTTGATGTCTGTCTTTAGAACTTTTTATCAACCTTATTTTTAACATTACATCAACACAGCCATTTGTAACTTAAATGTGCAAAGGTTTCATTCACTTTTTTTACCTGCTTGAAATTACAAATGGGTATTTGTCAGCATGTCTTTGAAATTTATTATCATAATCTTAAACACGATGGTTTTGTGTGTTTACACTACCAGTTGAAAGTTTTTGAAACAGTAGGGTTTTTAATGTTTTATTTTTAAAGAAATTCCATGCCTGCATTAATTTGATCTAAAGTACAGCAAAACATTTAAAATTTTAAAATTTCAAAGCTGAATATTTAGCATCATTACTTTCGTCACATAATCCTTCAGAAATCATTCTAATAGTCTGACTAGCTGCTCAAAATTATTTATTATAATTATGTTGAAAACAGCTGAGTAGATTTTTTCAGGTTTCTTTGATGAATAGAAAGTTCAGAAGACCAGCATTTATTGGAAATATAAGTTTTGTAACACTATTAATGTCTTTATCATCACTTTTGATCAACCTAAAGTGTCCTTGCTAAATAAAAATATTTATTTCTGTGATTTCTTTCCCCCCCCAAAAATTATGCTGACTCCAAGCTTTTGAATAGTATTGTGTATAATGTTACAAAAGCCTTTTATTTCAGATAAATGCTGATCTTTGAATATTTCTTTTCATCAAAGAATCCTGAAAAAATGTACTTAACCATTTAAAATATTGATAATAATAATAATAATGTTTCCTGAACAGCAAATCAGCACAATATAATGATTTCTAAAGGATCATGTGAAACTAAGACTGAAGTAATGATGCTGATAATTTAGCTTTGATCACAGAAATAAAATCAAAAACTTTTGACTGGTAGTGTACTTGTGCAAATTAAGGTTGATAGAAACATATAGTTTTTTCTTTCTCACTAAAATTAAAAGTAAAGTAAATTGATCATAAAAACTCAAATTGAAAATTTCTCCGTGTGTGTTAGGAGGAGGAGGAGGAGGCATCTCCGGTGCAGGATGAGTTGTTTTTAATGGTGACCCAGCTGAAGTGGGAGGATGACATCATCTGGAATGGAGATGATGTGAAACACAAGGGCACTAAAACTCAGCGTGCCAGTCTGGCTGGGTGGCTGCCTACTAGCATGACCCGCAATGCTAATGCTTACAACGCTCAGCAGGGTGAGAAAACAAAGCTGTAATGTAACAAACAAACAGAATGTTACACTGACAGTGCATCACATAAAAAAACACATATTCATAGACATCCCCTGACTGGTCTGTAAATGAATGTACGTATGTTTTCCAGGTTTAAGTCGCAGTAATTCTCAGTTGGTTCCCCCAACCCCGCCTCCGTTGGCCAAAACTCCATCCATATCAGGCTCTAAGAGGGACAAACATAATCATGATCATCAAGGTACTGTCCTGTTTGTTCTGTGGTCATGTTTAGATTATGACAGATGCTGTGAGGTTAATATGAATGTATCCACTTCTTGGGGCTCAGAACACAATCAACTGAATTTGTATCTTCTTACAGTCTCTCATGAGGATGACACCCCGTGGTTCTCCATATTCCCGATTGATAACGAGGAGCTTGTCTATGGACGTTGGGAAGACAACATAATCTGGGATGACCAGAACATGGACCGCCTCCCTTCTCCTCCCATTCTTACTCTCAACCCCAATGACGAAAACATTGTACTCGGTATTATTTGTAACATTTTAAACTTACTTCAGTTCTGTCTTTACAACATTGGTTCTGAATCTTTTAGTATCCAATGCCTCCTACTGTTTACAAAAATATTTTGCTTTTTGGAGTTTTGCTGGATAAGAATTATGGATAAAGATTTAAAAAAATATTTTTTACATGCAATTCCTTCCGCATAAAAAAATTATCAAATATTAAAAAAAAAAACTCACAAAATCACACTTTAGACAAATTAGGTTCATAAATTAGGCTAACTCATATATCCAAGTTTTCCAAGAACACTGGAACACCTGGTTCTTTAAAGAAAAAAAAACAAGTAAAGTGAAATTTGATTTGTCTTCATTTTTAATTGTTTTGGTTCATTTTAATGCTTGTTTTATCTTTATTTTAAAGGAAGAGTTTGCCCAAAAATGAAAACTCTGTCATCATTTACTCAACCTTAAAATTTTCCAAACCTTTGAGTTTTTTCTTCTGTTGAGCACAAAAGCAGATATTCAAGAATGTTGGTAACCAAACAGTTGACAATAACCGTAGTAATTCAAAATATCATCTTTTGTGCTCACCAGAAGAAAGAAACGTATACAGGTTTAGAGCAATTTGAGGGTGAGTAAATGATGACTTTTCATGTTTGGTCATCTTAAGGCCCCCAGGTAGAGAACCAATAATTTAGTTAAAGGTTATGTTTGGTTAAAATTAAAGGGCCATTAAAGAACCTTGAGGAGCCTCTCTTTCCTCTTTTACACTAAAAATCTGTTTTCATAAGTGTACATGCCACCTAACATTTGACTTTGATGTGTGTTTACAGAGATCCCAGATGAAAAAGAGGAGAGAGCCTCTCATTCACCCTCCAAAGAAAACAAAAAAGAGACAGCATTGAAAAAAAGTCGGATTCTTTTGGGAAAGACTGGTGTCATCAAAGACGAACCGCAACAGGTAAGAAGAAGGAGAAGATGTGGAGTGAAAGAGCAATTATGTGGAAAGTGGATAATGTTTGTCATGTCTCTTTCTCATTCTTCTCTAGAATATGTCACAACCGGAGATTAAAGATCCTTGGAATCTATCCAATGATGAGTTCTACTACCCCAAACAGCAGGGGCTCAGGGGTTCCTTTGGAGGAAACATTATACAGGTAGGACATACACTCTAGGGATGTGAATGGGGACCCGGGATCAAGTCTGTTCCTTGTTCAGTCCTTTTTATGTCCTGGGCTTGTGCATAGCTCACTGTAATATGCCTTTCCTAATTTTGCTTGGCCTATTCTCTCTTATTTTGCTTTTTGTCAACATTTCTATCCTCAGCACTCCATTCCTTCTGTTGAGTTGAGGCAGCCATTCTTTCCCACTCACATGGGACCAATGAAACTACGGCAGTTCCATCGTCCCTCCCTTAAGAAGTACTCATTTGGAGCACTGTCGCAGCCTGGCCCACACCCAGCCCAGCCTCTCCTCAAACACATCAAGAAGAAGGCTAAGGTAGACTGACACAGATAATTCATTTGTGTGTTTGTGAGCGACAGTGAGTGTTTGTTTGTTTAATATACATTGACTTATTAAAGTTCATGCTTGTCTATATTTAAAAAATGTTTTTTATCTCTCAGATGCGAGAGCAGGAACGTCAGGCATCAGGTGGAGGAGACATGTTTTTTATGCGCACGGCTCAGGATCTGACAGGCAAAGACGGAGACCTGATTTTGGCTGAATATAGCGAGGAATATCCTCCACTTCTCATGCAAGTTGGCATGGCGACCAAAATCAAGAACTACTACAAAAGAGTAAGTACAGACTTACAGACTTACTGACTTGTCATAGCACAGGATGGTCAATACTTTGAATGCGTGTGACATGAATAAGGCATTGATCTAGCTCTGGGTCTCGTTAATCTGTTGAATAGTCTAAGTCTCGATCATTTGAAGACTTGTTCTGGATCTGGGTGTCCAAGTTGGGTCACCCTTGATAATGGCATTGTTCATGTTTCTGTTTGTAGAAACCAGGTAAAGACCCAGGAGCACCTGACTGTAAGTACGGAGAGACTGTGTACTGTCACACATCACCATTCCTGGGATCATTGCACCCTGGACAACTACTGCAGGTAACGTACAAACACTTTTCTCACAATTCTGTCAAATGCATGTTTTCTTAATCGTATCATACTGAAGTCTTCATATTGTCATTCCTTATGAATTATGTTGTACTTTTGTGTGCATCACAGGCCTTTGAAAATAACTTGTTCAGAGCTCCCATCTACCTACATAAGATGCCTGAGACTGATTTCCTGATTATCCGCACAAGACAAGGCTACTTCATCCGAGAGCTTGTGGACATAATCGTTGTGGGTCAGGAGTGCCCTCTCTATGAGGTGCCAGGACCCAACTCTAAACGAGCCAACACACACATTCGAGATTTCCTACAGGTATCACTCACACTCATAACTGCCTTCCTAGTTTATTCTGGTTGTGTGTTAACAAGTGATAAGATGTAATGTATTGGAAAAAGTGCAATTGAAAATGTAAAGGCTCATTATGTAGGACACCAGTAATATTAGCTGACTATTTGGTGTATTTAATAGGGATGTGTCAGTGTTATCATTATCACAGTATCGCGATAGCAATATCTCAGTATCATCGTGGTCACATGACGATATAAAATGATGTCTTCCGGACAAAAAGTGTCATTTTTAAAATTTATTTAAACTTCTTATTCTAACATAAAAGGTGTTTAAAGTTGTGTTTTGGTCATTTATAGTTTGGCACAGTATCTGTCAAACAAACTAAAAACTAAAGGAATATGGCTTAATCCCTTTATCAAGTCTGTTTTCGCTGCGTCAAAGCAAAGCGCACACTTTGTTCAGGCGATCAGCTCTTGATCCACTGTTTTTCATGCCTCAGAATGGCACAGTTCAAAGTAAATGATGTGAGTTAAGTGTGTTTGGGAATGAAACGGCCAGCAGTTATGCTTTATTTTTGCGGCAGATGATTACAGCATTTGACACATTTTTTTTTAAGCTTGTTTCCTGTTTTTCCCATCTAAATAAAAGCTCTACTGCCATTTCCGTAAAAATAAAAGCTTAAAAGTGCTGTATGAATTGCTGACAGCTAGTGGTTTAAATGGGTAATGTTACTGCAGTCCAAAATCAAAGTATCTGTCAAGTGTAGAAATTAGGAAAGAAGTATTGTAATTTCCCTACTGTAGTGTAAAGCAAAAATAATATACCTAGGAAATATTCATATTCATTTATTGTACAGTGCAATTGTTTTACAATATATGACTATTGCTGTCATAGGAATAACCATAATATAAATTTGTTGTTAGTGTTGTTATTATATTCTAATTTGTTTGGCTTCCTAAAAAAACAGTGGGAATGTAATTTACATTAAGACAGTATACCACAAATAAAAGGAGGATTGAGTCTCTTTGAAGTTCAGGTACAAGTCAAGACTGACTTAAGTTTGCTTTGTTAAGAACATGGGTTGGAGCTCTTACTTTTTGAAATCAAAGTGCATTAGATAAAATTATTGAAGTCTTCATGTGTCATTTTTAAATTATTGCAATAAATATTGTATCGTGGACTTCATATTGAGATATTGTAAGATTTTATCGTTACATCCCTAGTATTTAACATCTTCAGTTGTATGTGTAAGTAACACAATTATGACTTTGTTAGGCCCAACATCAAGTCTCGTGGGACACCTATAGACATTTGAAATCCTGATCTTGTTTGAAATGCCTCTCGTGTTTTTGGAGTGTATTTATGGAATTTCTCTTTCTGTAGGTGTTCATCTATCGTCTGTTTTGGAAGAGTAAAGATCGTCCTCGTCGTATACGCATGGAGGACATAAAGAAAGCTTTTCCTTCTCACTCTGAGAGCAGCATCCGCAAACGCCTCAAACTCTGTGCTGACTTCAAACGCACAGGTGAACTTACACTCTCTATCATGCATGCACATTTATTTAAAGTTCACCTATTGGCCTTCTTATTAAGAATTGTTTTTAAATGGACAAAGAATATAACAGGAAGACAAACTCAGAGAAATGAAGGATGTTTTCAGTCACTGTGTGTGTCCGATGTTGACAGATGCAGGAAGTACTTTTCCTGGTACTGGGAAGGTAGAACAGAAACAGACAATTCTGATAAGGAAGTGCACCAGATCAATTCTTCCTTATCCTTGTTTTTTACGTATACTTGCACCCATTGGTCCTCACAGAATAACAGGGATCCAAACATCCAAACTGTCTGTGCTGTAAATCTATCTAGTTGATTTTATCCACAGTTTGGGTTGAATTTTGTGTAAGATGTGTGTAAATGTGGTGTAAATCAGATTTGAGGCACATGTATTTATTTCAATTACACATTCCCAATTATCATTTTATAGCTATTATTCAAGGAAGTTTATTGTAGTATCCCAGAAATTACTGTTGTTGTTTTAGAGCTGCAGGTTTGTTATGCAGTATAAACACTTGAGTGTAAAAACAGATGCATAACGGATGCAGTTTGTGTAAAACAGGCATTATACAGAATGCCACAAAAAAGAAATGAGAAACTTTTCACATTTTGCATTTTTCAAAAAGAAACCTCCCACAATTAAAATAAAATCATCAGGGTTTGACCATAGATATTTGTTATTACTGATAAAACAATATAGACGTCCTGTTACACTTCTCTCCTGTGTCTTGTACTGAAGCTGTTTCATGTGCAATCTTTCAGGCATGGATTCTAACTGGTGGGTGCTAAAACCTGATTTCCGGCTTCCTACCGAAGAGGAGATCAGAGCGATGGTCTCTCCAGAGCAGTGTTGTGCATACTACAGTATGCTGGTGGCTGAGCAGAGACTAAAGGTTTGCACATGCAAACTTCATATTTCATGTGCATGTGCATGTTTTTTCGGATCCACAAGCTAATGTACACTGTTCTCTCTTCCAGGATGCTGGTTATGGTGAGAAGTCTTTTTTTGCACCGGAAGAAGAGAATGAGGAGGAATTCCAGATGAAGATTGATGATGAGGTCAGAGTTTAAATGAGTGCATTTGAATATTGTGTTTATGATGGATTTAGTCAGTTTTTTTTTTATGATTTTTGATGATATTCATGTGTTGGTATGATCAGGTACGCACTGCCCCATGGAACACAACTCGGGCGTTCATTGCAGCCATGAAGGGGAAGTGTCTCCTCGAGGTCACAGGAGTCGCTGACCCCACTGGTTGTGGAGAAGGATTCTCATACGTTAAAGTCCCCAACAAACCCACACAGCAGAAGGTAAGTGCTTTCTGACCATTTAGCACAGCTCCAGGCAGTTAAATGTTTCAAATGCATGAGGAAATTCCAATCACCTTCATTTCAAACACATTTCCTGTTTTTTCCTCAGGATGATCGAGAGCCCCAGCCAGTGAAAAAGACAGTCACAGGAACTGATGCGGATCTGAGACGCTTGTCACTCAAAAATGCCAAACAGTTGCTCCGCAAATTTGGAGTTCCTGAGGAAGAGGTGACACTAAACTTATCAAACAAACAAACTAATAAAAGATATTGCTGCTAAAAAAGCTAATCACATTATAGTTATCTTTGAATAAAGGTGCTGTGAATTTTGTTTGTTTGTTTTTTGGATCTCTAATGATATGAATGTTTGTTAGTGATAGTTGTGTAGTCTCCTACCTCTGTATGCACTAATTTGTGTATGTATGTGTGTATTTAGATAAAGAAACTTTCCCGTTGGGAGGTAATCGACGTCGTGAGGACCATGTCTACTGAACAGGCTCGTTCAGGAGAAGGGCCTATGAGTAAATTTGCTCGTGGGTCTCGATTCTCTGTGGCAGAACATCAGGAACGTTATAAAGAGGAGTGCCAGAGGATCTTTGACCTTCAGAACAAGTGAGAATTGAGAGAAATGAGCAGCACAGCTGCACGACCAAAAAATTATTTGTAGTAGCTTTGGTTAGGTTAGGTTATCAAAGTTAGGTTATCAAAATAGTTACATTCAAACTGCAGTCCTTAACATTTGGTGCTCTAGTGGTTAATAAACAGAACTGCATGCATCTTGCAGAAGAACATTGTACCTGCACTTCTCTCTGTTTATGTCTATTACGAATCACACAGGTACTGAACTACTCCGCACAGGTTCCTACCAGAACCAAGATGAATATAATATTATTATAGGTGTACCTTAGTTATTTAGGATAAGCCAACTATACTCCTATAGGATAAGGATAGGCATGCTCCTTTATTCTTGTGTATGTAAAATGAGTCAATGTGTGTGTTTTTGTGTTTTAGAGTGTTGGAGTCCACAGAGGTGTTATCGACGGACACTGACAGCAGCTCAGCCGAGGACAGTGATTTTGAGGAGATGGGAAAGAACATTGAGAACATGCTGCAGAATAAGAAGACCAGCTCTCAGCTGAGCAGAGAGAGAGAAGAACAAGAGAGAAAAGAACTGCAGCGGATGCTGATGGGAGAGGACAACGATAGAGAGAGAGGCCGCAAAGAACGACGCAAAGGCTGTACGTGTGTGTGCAATTGAGCTTGTCAGTGCCCAGATTTTTGTCTGTCTCTGTACCTAATGACTTGTCATCTGTTTATGCATTGTAGCAAGTGCCATGTCCACCAGCTCACACAAAGATGATGACGCTTCCTCCGTCACTAGCCTGAACTCTTCAGCAACAGGGCGAAGGCTGAAAATTTATCGCACCTTCTGTGATGAGGACGGCAAAGAATATGTGCGCTGTGAGACTGTACGCAAACCGGCTGTTATTGACGCTTACTTGCGTATACGCACCACTAAGGATGATGAGTTCATGTAAGTGTCTAGTTGCATACTGATACCATAGAGTTATTGTGATACCATAAGTTCAATAGTTGATACTAGCACACCAATAATAATTATAGTATTAAACACTATTTTATAAAAAAAAAAAGTTAAACACAAACAAAAGTAATGTCTGTGTGTCTGCAGTCGCAAGTTTGCACTGTTTGATGAGCAGCACAGGGAGGAGATGAGAAAAGAACGACGAAGAATTCAAGAGCAGCTGCGGCGCCTCAAACGAAATCAAGAGAAAGACAAATTTAAAGGTCCACCTGAGAAAAAGACAAAGAAGGCCAAAGAACGACCAGATTTGAAGGTACAAAATTAGAAATGCCCTCCTAATCATCACTGATCCTTGTTTCTCATGTCTTCTGAAAGTGTCTGCACAGACTGATTCTAATGTTTTTGGTGTCCACAGTTAAAATGTGGAGCTTGTGGTGCTATTGGCCACATGAGGACCAATAAGTTTTGTCCATTATACTACCAAACCAATGCTCCACCATCTAATCCGGTGGCAATGACAGAGGAGCAGGAAGAGGAGCTTGAGAAGACTGTGATCCACAATGACAATGAAGAACTTATTAAAGTAGAAGGAACCAAGATCGTGCTTGGGAAGCAGCTCATTGAGAGGTAAAACAAACAGCTAAAAGGTCCACTACCAGTCAAAAGTTTTTGAACAGTAAGATTTTTTATGTTTTTAAAAAAGCCTCTTCTGCTCACCAAGCCTGTATTTATTTAATCCAAAGTACAGCAAAAACAGTAATATTGTAAAATATTGCATTCTATTTGAATATATTTTAAAATGTAATTTGTTCCTGTGATCAAACCTAAATTTTCAGCATCATTACTTCAGTCTTCAGTGTCACATGATCCTTCAGAAATCATTATAATATGCTAATTTGCTGTTCACGAAACAGTTGTTTTTTTATTATTATTATTATCATCAATATTTAAAACAGCTAAGTACATTTTGTTCAGGAATCTTTGATTAGAACGATCCAAACATTAGCATTTATCTGAAATAAAAAGCTTTTGTAACATTATACACTATACCATTCAAAAGCTTGAAGTTAATTAATACTTTTATTTAGCAAGGATGCTTTAAATTGGTCAAAAGTGAGAATAAAGACATTTATAATGTTACAAAATATTTCTATTTCAGATAAATGCTGTTCTTCTGAACTTTCTTCTCATCAAAGAAATCTGAAAAAATTCTAATTGTTTTCAACATAGTAATAATTTTTTTTGAGCGGCAAATCAGAATTGTAGAATGATTACTGAAGGATCATGTGACTGGAGTAATGATGCTAAAAATTCAGCTTTGAAATCACAGGAATAAATTACATTTTTAAATATATTCAAATAGAAAACAGTTTTTTTAAATAGTAAAAATATTTAAAAATTGAACTGTTTTTTTTGATCAAATAAATGCAGGCTTTGGTGAGCGGAAGAGACTCTTCCTGCTGTTCAAAAACATTTGACTGGTAGTGTATATATTTATATATACCTAATAAAATAATGTATTTATAACTCATAAAAATGGCAAAAGCAATTAATGAATGCCTCAAATTAAAATGAAAACTCATTTAAAATATTAAAACATACTATAATAGTGTGTAAATAACACAAAAATAATACTTGTGGTGTGACGAATGAATTTACAATTTATTTGATCTAGATTCTCAATTAATATGCTTTATGCATTATAACATTTAAAAGAATGACCAAAATACTGTACAAGATGGTTGTAGATAATGTTGGGCATGTCACGTCGCAAGTCACCTTTCCAAATGTTTTGTGAACTGCTGAAATAATTTGAATGCTTATTTGTTTTAGTATTTTTAGCATTATTATGAATATTAATCCATTGGTGATATGTTTGTATGTTAATATGTTTACAGTGCTGATGAAGTGCGAAGGAAATCTCTGGTTCTGAAGTTCCCCAAGCAGCAGCTTCCTCCCAAGAAGAAGAGACGTGTGGGGACGACGGTGCACTGTGACTACCTCAATGTAAGAGTATGTTTTAAGTGTTTTTTTTTTGTACAGCAGTCATTTACAGGTCACTATAGACCAGGGATCCTCCAATCTGGCCCTCGAGACCCACTTTCCTGCAGAGTTTAGCTCTAGCCCTAATCAAACACAACTATCATTAGAAAATCACAGAAAGGTGACTTTGATCAGGGTTGGAGCTAAACTCTCCAGCACATTGGCCCTCTAGGGCAAGATTTGAGTAGCCCTGCTATAGACCCTGTATAAGTAATCAGCATATATCAGCTTCTTGGTGTGCCATCGTCCTTCATTTTCCTTCTCTTCCTTGCTCTCAGCGTCCACATAAGTCCATCCATCGCAGAAGGACAGACCCCATGGTCACACTCTCTTCAGTGCTGGAGAGCATCATTAATGACATGAGGGACCTTCCTAATGTAAGACACATTCATCTTTTTTTATACTTGATATAGACACATGCTGTGAAAAACTGAGTGAATATGGTGTTTTTCTTTCAGACATACCCGTTTCACACTCCTGTGAACGGCAAGGTGGTTAAGGATTATTACAAGATCATCACACGGCCAATGGACCTGCAGACGTTACGTGAAAATGTTCGCAAACGCATGTACCCTTCACGAGAAGAGTTCAGAGAGAGTGTCGAACTCATCTTCAAAAACAGTGCTACGTACAATGGTATTTTCACATGTAACTGATGGAGGAATTTTTGAAATATCTGTACTCAGGTTAGACATACTCATGATCTGATTTTGTGTCTGCTTTCAGGAGCAAAGCATCCTTTAACTCTTGTCAGTCAAGCAATGCTGAATCTGTGTGATGAGAAAATCAAAGAGGTAGATGTCAATCCTTTACTAGGACTCAGACATGCTTGCAGAGAGATTAAGAACTAATTCTTGTCACTCTTTGCAGAAAGAGGAGCGTTTGGTTCGTTTGGAAAAAGCTATTAATCCCCTTCTGGATGATGATGATCAAGTCGCTTTCTCCTTCATCCTTGACAACATTGTCACACAGAAGATGATGGCTGTACCAGACGTGAGTAATGCTATTTCCTGTTTTAGGCTTATATATTTTGTATTTACTGTTATTTAAAGGGTTCCCCAGGTGTTAAGACTTGTATGGCTTAATATGATATAAATGATGTCTCTTACTGAAATATGTAGTAGGAAACCCATTAAAGATTTACGTTATTTAAAAAATCCATGTTGTTTGCTACATATTTTGAACTATGGAGGGTGCCATTATTTTGATGACGTGAAATGGTTGCACTCGGTGAGCTACTGCCGCTATCTGTTGCTATTTTAACCGCAAGACAACACGGAAAATAAAATGCTGATACAATGCCACATTGTGCGGTTTTTGGTTGTAATTTTCAGTCGAAGCACAACAAGAGAAGCGATGTAAGTCTTCATGGCTTTCCTAGCGATAAGAAGAGAAAAGAATGGAAAGATGCCTGTGGACAAATAAAACTTTATAAAAACATGTGTGTTTGTTCTCTCCACTTTAGCCCTGATGCCTTTAAGGCTTTTAGTAGACCACAGCTACTGAAAAAGCTTACAAATGGCACAATAATACTTAATTAATTAATTATTTAAAATTAATTAAAATGAATTTTAAACAAATATACAAAGGGATGGGATGTGAGTGCGCAGCTTAACTGTTTATAGAGTGAGCCAATATCCTTTCCTTCCTCCTTTTCAATATGTTATCCATTAACCTTATCTTATCAAAGGTCTTTAGGCAGCCTGTGAGAGACTTTTTTTTCAAGCTTTATACAAGTAAACACCTAGTAAATTAACATATCAAATGTATTTTGATTTTGACAATAAATTGTCAAAATGTTATGACATCAAAAATCTGGTTTAACAGCTTTAACACTGAAACTGGGGAGGACCAGCTAATCTGTCAGTTAGCAAAAATAAGTGATTTGCTCTTATATCTCTCTTTCTCTCTGTAGTCCTGGCCCTTCCATCATCCTGTTAACAAGAAATTTGTTCCTGATTATTACAAAGTCATCATCAACCCCATGGATCTGGACACACTCCGTAAGGTGAGGAAGATCAGTGTGTGGATGCAAGTAACTTCAGTTAAAATGTGATTTACTTAAGAATCTCTGAACTGTTTGTGTGTAGAACATCTCCAAACACAAGTATCAGAACCGAGAGGTGTTTCTTTCTGATGTCGGGCTCATTCACACCAACAGTGTCAAGTACAATGGTAAGAAACATAATTGTTTTAGTTATGAAAATACAGTTTTGTCTTGACTAAAATTGTGACTTGACTTTTGTATGCATTCTTACTGTTTTAGGGCCTGATAGTCCTTATACCAAAACAGCTCTGGAAATTGTAAATGTCTGCAAGCAGACTTTAGCAGAGGTACGTCTGTGTGCAAGTGGGCTCTTTAAGGTTTTCATGTGCTTTGTTTGACTTGTTTGAGATGTTAAATGTGTATCTGTTTGTTAGTATGACGAACACCTGACTCAACTGGAAAAAGACATCTCTACTGCTAAAGAAGCTGCTCTGGATGCTGCAGACCTCGAGTGCTTAGACCCCTTGACCCCTGGACCGTATACACCGCAGGTACAGACACAGATCGCACTGAGGGCATGATCTCAGATGTCTTAAGCATGTCAGCATAAGAGATTCTGCCAGAAATAGAACAAAAGGCTTGTTTCTCTCTCTCTCTCTCTCTCTCTCTCTCTCTCTCTCTCTCTCTCTCTCTCTCTCTCTCTCTCTCTCTCTCTCTCTCTCTCTCTCTCTTTTGTGCATAATCCAAATGTTATGTACTGCACAGCTGTTTGATTCACATTTCCTCACTGTTCCTGTCTTTTCCCCCTCCCTTTATGACAACCTGTTTGTCATTCTGTGTCTGGGCCTTTTTGTTTTTATTATTTACTTCTTTTTTTATGATCTTTTCTATCCTTTTCTTTTCATTTGTTTCCCTTTTCTTTCTTTCTTTCTTTCTTTCTTTCTTTTTCTTTTTCTTTTTCTTTCTTTCTTTCAGCCTGATGTGTGTGAGAACAGTGTGTCTGTGAGTTTGCAGGGAGATTCTAGTCTGTTAGCTGAGGCTACGCTAATCCCTCCCACCCCTGAGAAAAGAGGGGGGCAGGTATTCCTTTCTCCCTCTCTGCATTCATCTATTCCTCTGTCCATCCATCTCTTCATTCATTTAATTGGCTGGCTTGCTTTACCCCTTTAGATATGTGCTCCCACCCCACCATCCATCCAAGTGGTCACCCACCAATGTACTGTGATGGTTTCTGTGTGCTGCTTGGTTTGCTTTCTACTACATCTCTATTAAAGAATGTCTAGAGTGCATTTTAAGTTGGTCTTTAGCGAGCTAAATCCAATATGTTTCTTTCAAATTAAAGGAACACTCCACTTTTTTTGGAAATAGGCTCATTCTCCAACTCCGCCTAGTTAATAAGTTGAGTTTTACCGTTTTGAAATCCATTCAGCTGTTCTCGTGTTCTGGCGATATCACTTTTAGCATAGCTTAGCATAGATCATTGAATCCTATTAGACCAATAGCATCGCATTCAAAAATGACCAACGAGTTTCCATATTTGTTGTATTTAAAACTTTACTCTTCTGTAGTTATATCGTGTACTAAGACCGGTGTAAATGCAAAGCTGCGAGTTTCTAGGCTGATAAGATTAGGAACTACACTTCCATTCCGGCGTAATAGTCAAGGAAGTTTGCTGCTTCAGCCTTATTACGGCAGCAAACTTCCTTGACTATTACGCCGGAATGGAAGTGTAGTTCCTAATCTTATCAGCCTAGAAACTCGCAGCTTTGCATTTCCACCGGTCTTCGTACACAATATAACTACAGAAGAGTAAAGTTTTAAATACAACAAATATGGAAACTCGTTGGTCATTTTTGAATGCGATGCTATTGGTCTAATAGGATTCAATGATCTATGCTAAGCTATGCTAAAAGTGATATCGCCAGAACAGCTGAATGGATTTCAAAACGGTAAAACTCAACTTATTAACTAGGCGGGAGTTGGAGAATGAGCCTATTTCCAAAAAAAGTGGAGTGTTCCTTTAAGACTCTTACCAGCCAAAAACAAAATTATGCAAGGAATGTAGCTGAAATGCTGTTTTCAGGGACCAATCTGTAGTGGTTTCTGTGTCTCAACCATTAATTGTTCATTTAATCTAAAACTGGTTCCCTCCCTCCATCTGTCCATCCTTTGCTGCATGCATTTCCTAAATGGTCCTCTCTTTCTGTGTGCCACTACACTTTTCTTAATTGTTTTTTGTGTGTACTTTCTTAAGGGTCGTCACGGCAGAGGTCGACTGGGCGAGGAGGAGTCTGATGTGGACATAGAAGGATTTGAGGAAGATGATGATGGCAAACCTAAAACACCTGCTCCGGTAATAATCTGTGAACAAAATGAACATGCATTAAAGGGATAGTTCACACAAAAATTAAAATGACCCTGCATAGACAGCAAGGCTCCTACGGTCAAGTTACAGAAAAGTAAGGACACTGTTAAAATAGTCCATGTGACTTCAGTAGTTCATTTGTAATTTTACGAAGCTATGAGAATACTTGGGTGAGTAATTAAAGGAGTAGTTCACTTTCAGAACAAGAATTTACAGGTAATGTTACTCACCCCCTTGTCATCCAAGATGTTCATGTTTTTCTTTCTTCAGTCATAAAGAAATTGTGTTTTTTGAGGAAAACATTTCAGGATTTATCTTCATATAATGTACTTCTATGGTGCCCCCGAATTTGAACTTCCAAAATGCAGTTTATATGCAGCTTCAAAGGGCTCTAAATGATCCCAGCCGAGGAAGAAGGGTCTTATCTAGCAAAACGATGGGTTATTTTCTAAAAACATTTACAACTTACATACTTTTTAATCTCAAACGCCCATCTTACTGAGCTAGACAAGACAAGCATTTGAGGTTAAAAAGTATATAAATTTACTTTTTTTAATTTTTTTTTTAAATAATCCATCGTTTTGCTAGATAAGACCCTTCTTTCTTCGGCTGGGATCATTTAGAGCCCTTTGAAGCTGCATTTTGGAAGTTCAAACTTGGGGGCACCATAGAAGTCTGTTATATGGAGAGAAATCCTGAAATGTTTTACTCAAAAAACATAATTTCCTTACGACTGAAGAAAGAAAGAAATTAACATCTTAGATGAAAAGGGGGGGGGTGAGTACATTATCTGTAAATTCTTGTTCTGAAAGTGAACTACTTTAATGCCAGAATCTTAATTTTGGGTGAACTATCCCTTTAAGCAATTATACAGCAAAAGTTAAAAAGCTGTAGTATAGCAGAATGTTTCAGTGTCAGAGATTTGAGTGTTGTATGTACTTCTAGGCTGATGAGGGAGATCTGGATGATGAAGACGAGGAGGATGATGACGATGAGCTCCTCATGCGGCCACTGAGGCATATGCATAGGAATGACGAGGAGGAGGATGATGAAAGTTCTAGCCGGCCAGCACAGGCCAGTGTCCTCTACCAGGATCTGCTGATGTCAGATGCAGAGGACGATGCCAGTGAGGAGGAAGGCGATAATCCATTCTCTTGTGAGTTTGTGTGTGTAGTCATGTGTATACAAGTGTTTGTGGGGTATTTTAGCTGTGTATGTAACATTAACTCTCTCTGCTCTCCATTGAAGCTATCCAACTGTCAGAGAGCGGCAGTGACAGTGATGCTGACCTTGGGCATCAGGAGAGCACCCGGATTGGACTAGAGCAGGAAGAGAGTATGATGTCTTATGAGGGAGAGGGACCTGATGGGGTAACACACATGGAGGACAGCAATGTCAGGTCAGAATGCATGCAAAAAAGCATATTCTTGTTTGAGTAAAGCTGATTTTGTATCACTGTTATAGATATGCTGCTGTTCTTCAGTAACTGCAGAATGCCAGAGTCATTATTGTTTGGTAGCCCACTAAATGAGTTAATACTTGTGATTATTTTATTTTACATTATGTACATGATTTACAGTACTAATATGCAGTTCTGTGTTATTCTCTGGGGCATTTTGATAATGCCCTCCGTCATGATCTACAATTGAAGTCAAAAGTTTACATACACCTTGCCCTTGCAGATTCTGCAAGGTGTATGCAAACTTTTGAATTCAATTTATACTGTTCTACGTGAATTGGCAAATATTATTTTGTTTCTAAAGCAAGTCATAGCAACAGTAAAACCAAAATCAGGTCAATTAAGGTTAAACCATTCTAGCTGTTCAAAAGTTTGGGGTCAGTAATATGTGATCCTTTCAGAAGAATCAGGTGACACTGTAGACTGAAAAAAAAATACATTTTAACATATATTTAAATTGTAATAATATTTTAAAATATTACTGGTTTTACTGTATTTTTAATCAAATAAATGCAGCCTGGGTGAGCATAGGAGCTTTTAAAATAAATTGGATATTCTTACAGACCCAAAACGTTTAAATGGTAGTGTACATATGTGACCCTGGACCACAAAACCAGTCATAAGGTTAAATTTAAATTTTACAAAACTGAGATGTATATATAATATGAAAGCTCAGTAAATAAGCTTTCTATTGATGTATGGTTTGTTAGGATAGGACAATATTTGGCCGAGATACATCTATTTGAAAATCAGGAATCTGAGGGTGCAAAAAAATCAAAATCCTGAGAAAATCACCTTTAAAGTTGTCCAAATTAGGTTCTTAACAATGCATATTATTAATCAAAAATTACATTTTGATACATTTACAGTAGGAATTTTACAAAAAATCTTCATGGAACATGATCTTTACTTAATTTCCTAATGATTTTTGGCATAAAAGAAAAATCAATAATTTTGACCCATGCAATGTATTTTTGGCTATTGCTACAAACATACCCCAGCGACTTAAGACTGGTTTTGTGGTCCAGGGTCACATATGTGAAGTAGGGCTGGCTACTGGCACAGATTTCAGATTTGTTTTATGTCTGATTCACATGCTGTCAGTTTGATTTTAGTCTTTCTACCTCTAACTTTTCAGCCTATTAATGCCATACTAGGTTAATACAACACTACGAAACAGTTGACAGCATCTCTGTAAACTGTAACTAATATAAAAAACTATTAACTACACACTACAAAGTGTTTGTCATAAACACACTTTGCTGTGATTGAGAGCTTAAAGGGATAGTTCCTCCCAAAAATGATTTAATTACCCACCCTCATGTCATTACCAACCTGTAAGACCTGTTCATCTTCGAAACACAAGTTAAGATATTTTTTGATGAAATCAGAGAGCTTTCTGACCCTGCATAGACAGCAATGCAACTACCACATTCAAGGCCCAGAAAGGTAGTAAAGATATGCCATGTCTTTTCATAAAATCTAAAATCATAGGCTCTTTCAGTAACACTACCTGTGTGTTACAGCTACGGCAGCTATGATGATGGAGACAGTCAGATGCAAAGGCATATGTCCAGCCCCAGGACAGGAGAACGGGATGGAGAGGAGGTGTATGGGATAAGTGAAGAGGAAGAAGAGGAGGAGGAGGATGAGCGGAGGAGAGGGCCTAGTGTTCTCACACAGGCACAGCTCAGTGAGGATGAGGAGGACAGTGAAGAATTCAGATCCGTTGGCGGAGACAGTGACATGGATTCTGACAACTAACACATACTTACTCCTTTTCTGAGTGGACATATGTTAAGTGTGTAACTCTCCTGGTGGTCATGGTGTTGCACATAAACTGTATATTTCGTCCTGTTCTGATAGTTGTGTTTTAAATGTTATTTTTATATGACTTATTGAGCCTGTTTAAGATTCTGACAACATTTGTGATGAATAATGTGAGAAATAAATTTTTATGTAACTAAAATGAGTACATTGTGATATTTGTAAACCTAAACCGAGATTTATATGTACATTTTTTTAAACTGTAATCCATTTTTCTGAAACACTTTGAACTCAAGCTTTGGTCTAAGTTCCTATTGGCAGCTGACATTGGCAATTTTAAGTAGTTTCAAGTAAATTGTGAAAACTGTCATGTGATGTGACTGTTGTCATTATGAAAGACGATGACAAAACAGAAATGCATCAAAATGTTTGTTAAATAAAAATATAATTTAAATATATAGAAAATCCATTTTATTTTTTCCCAAATTTCTTTTTTTTTTTCATTTTCATTTTTATAGACTCTGTTTTAATGGGTAAATCTTATTATGATTAATTTAAATCATAAAGCATGTCTAATTGATTAAAACAATGAAACTTACAATATTAAACAGTGATTTATTAATAGTTCTTTCCTTTCATTTCATTTCCAGAACCAAATTTACAGATTATTTAATCACCCCTTTTGTTATCCAAGATGTTTGTGTTTTTCTTTCAGTTTTAAAGAAATAATGTTTTTGACGAAAACATTAAAAAATTTCTCTCTGTATAGTATAGAATATTATTCTATGGTGCCCCCAAGTTTGAACTTCCAAAATGCAGCTTCAAAGGGCTCTACACAATCCCAGCTGAGAAAGAAGTGTCTTATCTAGCGAAATTATTGTTTTTGTTTTTATTGACAATTTATATAATTTTTAACCTTTCTAATTTTTTTTTTGAAAATAACTGATCGTCTTAAACTGATCGCAGCCGTGGCCTAATGGTTCGAGAAGGTTGCGGTTTTGAGTCTCAGGTCCGGCAGGGATTGTTTGAGTGTTAGCGGTTTTGCGCATGCTTCAGCTCTCACTGTTGGGTGTGTGTGTGTAACTCTATAAATAACCCCGTCAGGTGCAAAAGTCCTTATTATACAAGTACCGCTGGTGGAACTCTGATGTGCATATGTGGAAACTAAAGATGAAGATCTTATTGTACCTGTGTTTCATTTTATTTGTTACTGATGAGGCAACTGGACAGACACCAGACCGTAAGTGTGTGCTCAAAAGAAGGTTCAGAAATGTTGAAATGGTTATGTAGTATCTGTTTTACAAATATTAAATAAAGACTAATAATCTTACTAAAGTTTCTGTATGTATGTTCTTCAGCTTTCTGTGCAGGTGTTGCTGACTTTGGCCAATGTTCGTTTATTGAAAACTGTAATGAAAAAAGCAAATGTACCTGTTTTGATGGAAAACCGTTCTGTCGGTAATCTGCTCTTATTAGATGACTTTTTTTTGTGATAATGTACATTGTAGTCTACACACAAGTTGGTGTAGAGGTTCACTGCTTTCCTCTGTTTCAAGTGTAGGTGCAACAGCAAACAAGGTGAGTTTTACCTTGATGAAGCCTGCACTCAGAAATGGACAGTAGTGACCTTTGCCCTGGTGGCATCTCTGCCTGGTCTCACACTCGCTGTGTTCGTGGGGGTGATTGTCTACGTGATTATGTTGTCATCAAACAAGAATCACAAAGGGTGAGAATGGCAAACACAACACAAGAAGTAGTTTGAATAGCATCAGATGTATCTTTGTGTCTTAAATAGTCTGGCTTTATGAGGGTGATTAAAATATAAAACTTACAGCAAATGATGTTCATCACGTCATTGTGTTTTACAAGTAACTGTCTTACAAGTCTAAAGTCTAACAAGTAATTCATTTTGTTTTTGTGTATTTGTTTGTGTAGAAAAACTATAGAAACGACAACACCAAAGACAGACTCTAAAGAGCAGGACTTGTTCCCTGGAATTGCTTTTGCTTCTGATATGAATGTGAGTCAACGTAATATCTTGTCTGTAAAAATAGTTAATGATTCATAGCAGCAGCACATGGCTGCCATTATCTTAATCAAAAATGTGGAAATACCTTTGGAAGTCATAAAAACACATGCAATAATTCATAAACAGATCATAGGACTTTCTCAAGCCTGACAGGTGTACCAATGTTAGCTTCTCTAGTGATCTGCCAACTATTAAAATTCACATGGTCTCAAGATACTTTAATTTTTTTTTCTGCCTTTTGTCTTGCTTTCAAAGGGTCGACCTCCCCCTAACATGAGACCTGGACAACAAGACCATGTTCCCATGAAAGTCGTTCCCAACCGCCCGTTCAGGTGATTTTTGTTTTATTATTATTTTTAAGGCAACACAGTACAGGTAAAACCATAGTTTTTTCATGCACTGGTCAATATTGTCATTTGGGACTATTTTTATGCCATCAGACTAGTGGCATGAAAACATCCAAATTACACTTTATCTATTTGCATCTGTAGATTTTATTTACAGTATATATCTTTAAAATCTCCATGAAATCTCCATTAACAAAACATTTTGTTCTTAAAAACACTGTGAAATGTCTTTTTTCTGTATGTTGGAAGTATTTTCTGATTTTATGGAGCGATATCCAAAAAGAGATCCACTCTGTAAAATCCGTTCACAATGTTCTGATATTTGTTCTGAAAATCTATGCAATGTTATGTAACATTTATGAATATTTAATTATATACTACTTCATTTGCATATTTGAACATTGCGTTACAGAAAACTTGTAATACAAAATAATTGCACCTAATTAACTGATATCTTTTTGTCTCTTTATGCACATACATTTTTGTGGCATTTAGATTTCCATAGAATTATCTTTTTTTTTTCTTTTTTTTTTTTTTAGAGTTAATGAATGTATGTGAATGTAATTTTGACTGTTGTTGGTTTTTAACTTTTTTGTTGAAGAATTGAAATGTCTGACTGTATTTTATTTGCTTTTTATCTGCAGCATACATAGTGAGACGCGTGATCATCAAATTGGAGGTCCTGTTCGGCCCTATGGGTACATAGTTACATAAATTATTGAATAGCCTGGATGAGTCATAGAATCAACCTGGTTAGCTGTCCCTAATAAATATATTTAGATCTCACTACAGCTAGCACTGTCATAATGTTATCTGTATATATCTATAACAGGCCTACTAATAATAATTGAAATATAATGAAATTTATCCTGAATGTGTTTGAACCACTGATCACTGTAGTGGTTGGATTGTAATATTGTTTATGTACTTAATTTGCTGTATAATTATGTATTTTATTATTTAATTATCTGCATCACTTATCAGTCCATCCAGTGGTATGCGTTCATCTGTTGACAGGATGAGCGAAGGACGACCTCGTGAGCCAAACAGGTATGTGGGCAGTATGACATATCATGGTAGATCAATTAAACAATGCATTTTTAAGTGTTAACTAAATTCTTCATTTCTCTCCACTGACAAAACACTATCAGACATGTGATTAATTAGCATGTACAGCTGATATCAAAAGTTTACATTAACCTTGCAGAATCTGCAAAATGTTTATTACTTTACCAAAATAAGAGGGATGAACAAGATATTTCGCATAAAAGTTATTTACATATAGTCCACAAGAGAACATAATAGTTAAATTTATAAAAAAATAATCCCATTCTGAGTTTACATAGGCTTGATTCTTAATACTGAATACTTAATACTGAATGATCCACAACTGTTTTTTTTGTTTGTTTAGTGATAATTGTTCATGAGTCCCTTGTTTGTCCTGAAAAGTTAAACTGCCCACTGTTCTTTAGAAAAATCCTTCACATCCCACAAATGATGTGGGTTTTCAGCATTTTTGTATATTTGAACCCTTTCCAACAATGACTGTATGATTTTAAGATCCATCTTTTCAAACTGAGGACAACTGAGGGACTCATACGCAGCTATTACAGAAGGTTCAAACACTCACTGATGCTTCAGAGGGAAGAGAAGCACAATGCATTAAGAGCTGGGGGTGAAAACTTTTGAAAATGTGTAAATTTTTCTTATTTTGCCTAAATATAATTCATTTTATATCTTTTTTTTTTTTACAGAAGATACTTACATGTTTCCCAGAAGACAAAATAAGTTAAATTTACCCTGATCTTCAAATTTAAAAAGTTTTCATCAACCGGCTCTTACTGCATGTTTCCTTCTGAAGCATCAGTGAGCGTTTGAACTTTCTGTAATAGTTGCGTATGAGTCCCTCAGTTGTCCTCTGTGTGAAAAGATAGATCTCAAAATCATACAGTCATTGTTGGAAAGGGTTGACACAAAAATGCAGAAAAACAAACAAACTAAGAATTATGTAAATGTTTGAATTTTTATAAATTCAGCTGTTGTTTTCTCTTGTGGATTATTTGTAAACTTTTTGTATGTGAAATATCTTATTCCTGTCAGTACTACATAAAAAATAACATGTATAATCCTTCCTATTTTGGTCAAATAATTAACATTTTGCACATTCTGCAACTTTTTGACACTATCATCTTTTTAGAGAATTTGATTTGTCTTCATATTTGAGTTTCCATAATTGATTCTGCTGTTTTTCTGCAAACTGTATTGTATCCACCTTATTTTTCAACTCAGAAGCAACTTAAGACTTAAGCTTTCTGGAATGTGCAAGACTTCTGCTTTATTAGCCACAGTAGGGAAATAATTTAAAAAAAAATAAGATGACATGTAAAAATAATATGGTGAGACACACCAGTTTGCAATAACAAGCAGCAAAACGAGCTAAAAATTGCTAAAAGAGAGAAGCCAGGCAAATGGCCCACTCTTATGGGAAAAATATGGTGGATAAAACACTTTAGAAATAAAGGTGACTTTATTTAAATATTTGTTAAATCATGTAGAATCTGTCTCTTACATGTCCCTTTGATTGTCTTCACAGCATGTATACTGGGATGCGTGACCCTCCTATGGGAGGTCCTGCGCAGCCCTACAGGTAGTTCATAATTCTACATAAAATAATAAAATAAGAGTGCATACGATTTTACTACAGATTCCCTGGCAAAATATATTGTCTGTATGTATATTTATACCAATATCAAAAGTGAAAATCGTGGTCTCCATGTTTTGTATTCTATGTCAGTGATTTTTGTGTTGTGCATTTGTGTGATTGTAGCAATGGTGGAGTTCGGGCTCATGTTGTTAGCAACCCTTATGCAAGAGATTCATCCAGCCGAAACCCCTATGAAGACCACAGCCCTTCTGCAGACTACCACAGTGATTACAGATCGCATGCCCCTTCACACACATATGATGACCTGGTATGGTTCAAATGTATTTATACATTTCAGTTTCAGGATTAGAGTAGTAAACGTTTATGAATTTATTTGTTTTTTCCATGGCGTCAGAGAGCACTGGGGATATTATGGTACTATATACAGCAATTGAGCAATTTAGCGGCAGTGTTCAGATAAGACTCAGGATATGAGCTTATGGGTGGCCAAAGGTCTTCTCTTCTGATAAATCATCCTTCTGCTCTTTATCACTCCAACAGAAACATAACGGGTCCTACTCTCCTGCACCAGCATACGGTTCCTCAGAGCATGGATTTCCACGACCTCAATTAAGTCTACGATACTAGAATTTTTTTGTTTTGTTTACATCTTAAATGTTCATTATTAAATGTTAAAGGTTGTATCAGCGATTCTAGGCTGAAAAATAAAGTGTCAAATTCAGCTGACCTTTCTTCATGATCCGCTCGCTTCCAACCAATCACCGTCAGGGGGTTGGTGTTGTGGACTTTCCTACTGGTGCAGGGATGTGAGGGAGGCAGAGCAAAAGTCCACAACACCAAACCCCTGACGGTGATTGGTTGGAACACTGTTTGTTTTTCTGTGGAATCGTTGGTAGCGCCGATTGTTTTTTTGGCATATCTCGGACCCTAGGCTGACCACAGAGACGCGTTTTTTTTACAGCCAATTTATGGGGCAGGCAGCGAGCGGATCGTGAAGAAAGGTCAGCTAAATTTGACACTTTATGTTTCGGGCTTGAAATCACTGATAACAACCTTTAATGATTCATTTTGTAATTATTTGATCGGTTAAAATATATTTTGTTGCTCAAGTATTTGTGACCCTGGACCACAAAATCAGTCTTAAGTAGCATGGGTATATTTGTATTTGTATGGGTCAAAATTAGCGATTTTTCTTTTATGTCCAAAATCATTAGGATATTAAGTAAAGATCATGTTCCATGAAGATATTTTCTAAATTTCCTACCGTAAATATATCAACACTTAATTTTTGATTAGTAATATGCATTGCGAAGACCTTCATTTGGACAATTTTAATAGCGATTTTCTCAATATTTAGTTTTTATTGCACAAATAGATGTGTATCTCGGCCAAATATTGTCCTATCCTAACAAGCCATACATCAAGCCATGACTGGTTTTGTGTTCCAGGGTGACATTTCAGTTATCCTAAATGTTGCTAATTTGTGCCAAATCATTGTTTATTATAATAGTCAAGTGGTATTTATGTTTCTATGTCCTGTAATTTAAGAACTTGTAAGAAAAAGAAAACCTTAGACATTCAGTTATCTTTTTTTAGGATTTTGAACAAGAAGTTATACAAAAAAACGTTCACTATTATCAACTGTAAGCATGTTTAAGGATAATTAATGTATGCACTGTAAAAAGTTTAATTCTTTCCTATATTAAATACAAATGCAATTCTGCACCCTGTTTGTCACCTTATTTAAAATTCAGGAATTTAGAAAGGCATTCCCAATTTAATTATGAATGGCATTTAAAAAAAAAAAAAAAAGTTTTCATTTTGGACCAATTTTTGCACTTGTGAAGTCGATTGCTGTTTTTAAATCAAGAGAACACACCAAATGATCATAAATATAGTTCATTTTTCAATTCAGTGTCTCTCAAATTATGCTGATAATAAATTTTAAAATGTTTTATATTAAATCACAAAACCTCAGATTGCATGTAACATTCAGATATAAAGAAATGGGCATGATAGGTGATTTCTCTTTATGTTTACTGAAGAACTGGAAGTTGAGCTCACAAAGAGTTTTCCAAAAGAAAAGTTGCCAGATAATAAATACATTTCAGAATACAAAGGCAGTCTTGACAGTTTGTTTCAATGTCCCACATAGTTTCTTTAGCAATTCTGAACCACAGTGTCAGATTCATTCAAGTGCTGAACCGTTTCCACTGAAGTATCTCATCTGAAACACAGACAAACGAGGCCTAGCAATATCGGCTAATACTTAAACATGCAGTCTTAACTGGCTTCATATCAAACAGCACATGAGGTTTAATTATGTGGGTGACAATGTCCTTGTGAGTCAGCTGATTTTGACTCTAAAAGCTGACACTAGAGGAAACGTTTCTGTTGAAATGCTGCACTCAAAACAACATCCACAAAAAGGCAAACTTTTAATCATGTAGGAAAGAGGATGTGGAGTGATGCAAAAAAGCCTAAACATCTATCTCCATAGATGCTCAGGTGTCTCATTTAAGCTCACCAAGATTTAAGATTTATATAGAGACATATAAAAGAATATCGAATACACAAACTCGCTTTAGAAAACAAAGTAACCAAATTAACTACTACAGCGCCACTCTCTGTTGTGTCCATGTCACATTGGCAGCATTGGAAGGTTTATTTGTGGGAACTGAAGGGATGAGCATACGTGTGCATGTGTGTGTGTTTGAGTGAAATCAGATCAGCCCATGTTCTTGCGGTTGCCATATCCTCTCCGGTGTGTGTCCTTCCAGTCATCCCAGTCACGTGCCTTCTGCAGTGCCTCTTCATCATCGTTCTCCTCCTTCCTCTCTCTTTCCGCTCTCTCATCTTCCTCTGCATCACCATCTGCTGTGGAGGAAAAAAACTACGTTGAAGTCAGACTGCAGAACATAATCATTTAAAACATTCTAAACAATTTATGTTGTGCAAAAGCACTCAATAGGCATGTAAGCACCTGTACTGCGAGGTATGCCCTGGTCAGGTAAACACCCTTTCCGCCGGTGCTGCTCATACCAATCGTCCACTGTCATGGTGGCAAGGCTGGGATACCCTGCACCAAACACTCTGCAATACATTCAGAGAAAAAAAAAAGATGACAAAAACAAATTCGGTAGCACTGAACTTCACAGACACACTCCAAATGCACACATACTTTGCCTGCACAGCATCCTTAGTCAGGATAAATGGCTTCATGGGTGGTCTTTTAGGTGGAGATGGCTGGGGGGCACTCTACAGAAACAAACAGTTATCAATAATATTATTTAAATGATGATTAATCACTTTTTTTTGCAGTAAATCAGAGGTAGATGTAGGTAGAGCTGTATATATGCAATCACACTGTTTGCACAAAAAAAAACACACAGATGTAATTGATGTGGTAATCGGCAATCAAATACCTGTTTGAAAAGCTCCATCTGTTTCAGAATCTCTATCTCCTGGTTGATAGAGTCGATCTCCTCAAGTGCTACTGTGACCCACCTGCGCACATTTAGCAGGTAAAAATCTCTCACCACCTCTTCATCGGCTGAACCAGACTCAACTAGCCCCCTGATCTCACTCAGCTTGGCTTCTGTCTCCTTACGCTGGTTAAACCTGGAAACAACTTACAGAGTAAATATGCCACATATGATCGTTACACAAACATTAGCACAGCTAATGTAAAAGACAAATATTTTACAAATATTACACTACAAGTCAAAAGTTTTTTAACAGTAAGATTTGTAATGTTTTTTAAAGAATTCTCTTCTGCTCACTAAGCCTGCATTTATTTGATCCAAAATACAGCAAAAGCAGCAATATTGTGAAATATTTTTACTATTTAAAATAACTGCTTTGTGCTTTCTCCAGTCTTCAGTGTCATGATCATGGATGGAAATCATGCTGATTTGCTGTTCAAGAAACATTTTATAATTAACAGTTAAGTAAATACTTTCAGGATTCTTTGATGAATAGAAAGATCAGCATTTATCTGAAAAAAAAGTTTTTGCAACATTATACACTGTATCATTCAAAAGCTTGGAGTCACTATTTATTTATTGGGAAGGAAGTTAAAGAAATTAATACTTGAATCTTTAAAGTGATCAAGAGTGATGATTTATATTGTTACAAAAGACTTCTATTTCAGATACTGTTTTTCTGAACTCTCTATTCTTTAGAGAAACCTGAAAAAACTCTACTCAGCTGTTTTCCACATGGTAATAAAGGTTTTTGAGCAGCAAATCAGAATATTAGAATGATTTCTGAAGGATCATGTAAATGGAGTAATGACGCAAGAAAATTCACCTCTGAAATCACAGGAATAAATGACATTTTAAAATATATTTAAATATAAAACGGTCATTTCAATTAGTAAAAGTTTTTGCTGTACTCAAATAAATGAATGCTTGGTGATCAGAAGAGACTTCTTTAAAAACATTTTCTGTTCAATTGCATACAATTGTATATGCACATAAAAAAATTGACCCCACTGAAAAATTTATCTCACTGGATTATTACAATTAATAGCAAAATTAATGTTTGGAAATGTAAACTGATATTTCCTACTGATACACAACAGCAAAAGACAGAAATAACTGACTTTAAAACATTTTTTGTTGGTGAAAATACTAGTAGCCTAAGACTTTTTCACAGTACTGTATTTCAAAAATCTTATCCCAGTGTATATATAAAATAATTGAAAAGTATATTTCATAAAGTTTCATTGGTGTACCCTTAGACACTGGATGATGGATAGATACAGGCATGATACCAAATATTCAGTGCCAACCCACCTCTCTATTTTGGCTTGTCTTTGTGTTGCCATGGCGATGAGGTCTGGCTGTGACACTGGCATGGGGACTGATGGATCTGTCTGCTCCTCAGTAGGAGTATCTGCTGTGTTCTCACTAACTCTGGGCAGCTGAAAACTACATACGTCATAGTCCTTGCACCTCCGGAGGAAGTCCATGAAGTAGACGCGGGCCGCCTGCACATGCTCCAGCCGCTTGCTGGGGTTCACCTGTTTCATGGTAAGTGCTCCCAGAAGAGCCGGCAACAGTAGGTACTTCAGGTCAGCCGTGGTGATTTCCTCCAATGCCTCATTACGACTACAAAAAAGAAGGAAATTAATATGCATTAATAAGTATGACCTTTACAGTACGTTACTGTCTTAAACATTAACTGTTTCAAATGGCTGATGACTAGACAAAACATAAAGTTCTCATCGTTATCAACGCGTCGCTCGCTCGCAGTGTTTTGACAGCTACGTTGATTATAACAGAAGGGGTTTAATGTGTCGCCTTGTTTGCAGCCGGTGTGTTTTGTTTAGTCTGAGTGTGTGTACATGTGTTCCTCTGACCTGAAAAGATTCAGCTGATTGACCATCCTCGTCGCCTCCTCCAGCTGCATGATACCGCGCTTCACTTTCACCTGCACTGGATTGGAGCTGCTCGGCTCGTTTGTGGTGTCCACCTCTTCATACAGCTTCCAGCCCCGGTCCAGTAAATCCGATAATTTCGGAGCCTCTGAACCACTGGGGTTTTGTGTACTGTTTGTGTCTTCAACAGCCGCCATTTCTCAACGCGTATTTAAGATCCAGTTCGGCTTCCGTTTGTTCCGTTTCTGTGTTTCCGGTCGGTGCGCAGTTGCAGTTCTGACGTCTCACTGTAGGTGTCAACAGAGATCATTGCACCAGTGTCCTTTTCTTTAGCTATAATGTGGCGTTAAAAAACCTTTATTAAACCTCTTTAAATAACAAACAGGCATCGTCATCATTAAAAGAGGAGGCAAGTAGGTAAGTAAGTAAACAAACAAACTATAAGAAACAAACAAATATACTTACAAATAAAAAATACCGAATTTTAAAAAATACCGACTTTAAGTTTTGAAATAAAAAATGTAAATCATTTTTAAATCATTCACAAAACTTGGAGTAACTTTAACAAATACATTTTGTGTAAATAAAGCTATAATCAAAATATTTTTAGACAAAATCTCTTAGTTTTGAATAAAAACACCAAATTTAAGAATGTGATATCTATGTAACTAGCTACTCAGTCATTCTTGAGAAGTTGGACAAAACAGGGTGCAAAACTGAAAAAATAAAACTTTTTTACTAAGACAATGGAAACTACATTTATATAGCCTATCATATATGGAGCTATGCTTTGATACAACTTTTTTTTTTAACTTGTGTTTTTTAACTTGGACTGTGTAATATAATTTTAACTTTATCTTTAACAGCTTTCTAGATGTTTTTAACATTTCAACACACATTCTCATGTTAGTAGACAGATTACACTTTTACATGTGACCAACAGTTCCACAAGAAATATAAAATATCATAATGAAATATCCTCAAAATATTCATCTGACGGAGGTGACACATCTGATGGTGGTGACCAAAACCTGAATTTGTAGTCATTTTAACTATCAAATTGTATCAATTAGTTACTGTATTAAAACAACCACAACAAACAGTGAGTATGTTAGTGTTTATGAAGCTTCTTTTCAAGAGTCACATTTAAGTATTTTAATTTATCATTGTAACAAAATATTACGGTGGTGACATCTGACAGTGTTTTGCCATTTCTTTCACAAAACAAATGGAGTTCATGTAGTAGACTTTTTTTTTCTGTTGATGCTAGAGGCTAATATAACCTGCTTCAGGAAAATAAAATCTAAATATTTCAAATAATTTCTTCAGAAATTGGAAGATGGTGACATATCATGGTTGTGACACAGGAAATATTAACATTAGAATTAAAATATTCTAAAACTATAAAACTTAGAGCCTGTGTGACATGGATGTTCTCTGCAGAAGAGGACTGTGGCAAGGGGGTCCTTTAGAGTGACAGCTGCCCATTATATTCCCTGATTTTATTACATTTTAATTAATGTCTGACGGTGTTGACAAAAAGTGAGGACACAACTTCGAAACCTAACTGAAAACAACCTTGCTTTGATATGAGATATTAAGTGTTGTTTTTGATGAAACAAGGTCATCATTTTCATCATTTAAAACACTTTTTTTTTATCCATTTTATAGCATATGAATGAATAAACCCTTCTCTGTGGACACACTTTTTTAGATGTAGTGAGAAGACAATAAGTGTCATAGATTTCACATAATAATGATAGAATTAATTTGAAGGGGATAATTGTGTTAAATACATTCTATTATTAATCCCCATAACATTTACAACTAATTGAACTAATTAAACTAATAGCAGTTATAATTGCTGGACATGTTTTGTCTCATGTCTCAAGAATGACTGTACTAATAGACAGAGGTTTTTTTTTTTTTTTTTTTTTTTAACAAAACAGAAAAGATGTTCCTAAGAGCTTTTTGACAAAATGTACAAGGGTCATTCGTGGAATTCGGTAACATTTCAGCTTAGAATATACA
The DNA here is from genome assembly GCF_049309525.1 of Garra rufa. Taxonomy (NCBI): domain Eukaryota; kingdom Metazoa; phylum Chordata; class Actinopteri; order Cypriniformes; family Cyprinidae; genus Garra; species Garra rufa. The sequence continues at coordinate 28,758,008 of NC_133365.1, forward strand.
TAGGATTCTTTTTCTAAATATCCCACATATCAGACCTCCAAAAAATCATATTTTCTCACCTCAGGCATTTACAACCTTTTATTGTTTTCAGTTTTTTTTTTTTTTCAGATTTAGAGACCTTTTTTTCTCAATCCATAACAGACAAAATGGGATTGGTTTACACAGAACTTGTTATAAAACAAACATCTGCTCATGTGTCCCTGATTTAGTATGTGTCCCTAAACAATTTAATGATAACAAATGTAACATTTATCATAAATTTAAAATGTTTACAGGACTGAAGCTAAAAATACACAAATTGTGTGTCTATGGTCTTTTTATTTTTGTAAAAATTTGTTTTAATTCATTTAATAGTTTAACTAAAACCACAATTTGAATGTTTTACTCCCTAACATGTCAGATAGTAATTAGCAAGAAATGCTTTCATTCTTATTTGTCTTCCCTATGTTTTTTCAAAAATATTAATGTGACAAGGTGTGCCAGGGGGTTGAAGTCTGTAACACATTTAAAGAGATACAATGCCTTCAGTTTTGATTTTCGGTTTTCATATTGCCCCCTTATTTCTAAGTCAACATATCTGCATGGCCAACACTGTCTTTCTGCTGCAAATGTGGGTGCAATGTCTGATGTAGGATGCTTGTCAAAGTTTAAGTGGACATATTACATCAAAAATTCTATTCATAACAAAAATGTGAGTTGTCATGATTTTGGTAAGTAAATATTTGCTTTTTCATTAAAATGATTAATAAATGAAGTAAATAACTCAACCCAGTTGCAAGTTTACAACCAGACAATGAGAAATGCATATATTTTTGAAGGGTTTGATGTTTTTCTCTTACAATGGCTACTGCTCTTCATGTAGTTTGAAAAGTAGACCAAATATGGAAGTGATAAAATAAGTACATTGTATATACTTTTTGTATATCCATTGATATGGATCAAAATAAAATAATTTTCTATCTTATTTTTATGTGACAGGGTTGAGTTGTTAAGCTTGACAGTACCCTCCCTGACTATAATATTCCTTTAAAAATATAAATAAATGTATGATACTACTAACCATTTTCTGAACCACTATTAAAAAGACCTGAATGATGTAATTCCTGGTAAATTATGTCACATATGAGCAGAGTCTAAATTATTATGGGTATAGAATGGTTAATGTGACACGGTTGAGTTCATACAGAGTTTTTTAGAAAGATATATTTCACAAGAGAAGAACACAAATAAATGCTTATTGTTTATTTATTAATTATTGCCAAAAATCACAGACACATATGCACATTTTGTTAATAATTTTCTAAATACAAATTCTGTGAAGTGCCTCAGGGACATGAAAAAAATGCTTGGTTTAAGATCGATATAAAACATTATTTTATACAAAATTTTTTTTAAATGCCATCATTATTTTTATTCATTATAATGGGCATACCAAAGTACTGTAAAAAGCTTTGAACAATTAATTTTGGTTAATCACCACTTTAGAAACTCTGGTGGACCTCATCTGAAGGTTAAATTGTCATTAAACACTTACATTTTAACTGTTCTTCGCTGTTGCATCTCTAATCATGTTCTTGAGTGTACCAGTGTACTATTTATTATAGCATATAAAGGTAAAACATGTATGTATTTACAAATATTTTAAAAACCAAGACAGCTATGCTTAATTGATTAATGTTTATATATATATATATATATTTACAAATACTTTAAATACCAGGCTTAATACTAAGACAAGCATTTGTGGTTAAAAAGTATACAAATTTATTTATTTATTTATTTATTTTTAGAAAATGACTGATTGTTTTGCTGGATAGGACCCTTGAAGCTGCATTGAAACTGCAATTTGGACCTTCAACCCATTGGCCACCACGGAAGTCCACTATATGGAGAAAATTCCATGAATGTTTACCTCTAAAACCTTAATTTCTTTTTAAATGAAGAAAGAAAGACATGAACATCTTAAATGACATTGGGGTGAGTAAATGATCAGGAAATGTTTATTCTGGAAGTGAGCTAATCCCCTAATAACCAATGTGTTTAAAAAAAAAAAAGATTTATGCTTAAAACAAAAAAAAAATTTTTTTGGAATTGTTCTTATATCTTAAAAATGTCAAAGCCATATTATCTTCTATCTAATAGAATATGTGCTTTCCTACTCTGAATTTCTGTCTCTTGTCTTTCACTGGACAGTATATGTTGACACGGTATGAGTTCCCACACCATGCGTATATAATTTTGCCTTTTTTATCCTTCAAAAGGCTAACTTTACACAGTGAAAATACTCAGAGAAGCTTTGCCTCTCAGTTTGTGCATACAACTGTTTTGCATGTAAAACTCCTGCTCTTTTTCTGTCAACATGGCCATTCCAAACTATATTTTAAAAAATTCAAAGCAGGAAAACCAAGAACCTTTAAAACACAGATCTCCCACAGGTCTACTCAGTTTTCATTTTAAAAAGCTTTACACCCAGTATAAACACAGATCTGTGACAGCATTAGCATTCAGAAACCATTTGTCTCAGCGGTCTCAGTCACTTCATGCATTACAGTGTGCTGGATTATTTGTTTGTGTGAGTGTATAAAGGCAATTTAGCACGTTTGGCTAATATTAATGATTTTGCCTGGAGTAAATGAGTCTGGGAGTGTTTAACCGAATCATTCATACTGTGCAGGACAAATAAACTTTATGAAGTAACATAGTCCAGGGCTGCTTTAACACCAAAGACTGAGCCTTTGTTAGGACAAAGCGGAAACTCGACTCGTTTTCCCATGGTGTTGTATCACTGAACCTCTGGCATGATCAGCTTTTGAGAAACCATGACACACTAGAGCTGTTACAGTGATAGACGAGAACTCTCTCTAGGCTAAAGCAAATGTGTTTATTCAGTTCACTGATCCTGATGCAGTCTTTTCTTAATCTGATGCTTAGCCACACATTTGAGTTTCTGTCTGCAGCTAAAGGCCATTGAGCAGGTGTGAGATCATGTCTACTCTCTAATATGTGTGTTAAAGATACTATTCTTTAATCAGTTTAATGGGCTCTGAGTTATTTTGTCTTTCCGGCCACGAAAAGAAAATTCCCCTCATAGTAGAGGACTAACCCTAACCCAGTCATGACCTTTAACCCTGATCTCTACCCTTGGAACATACAACATACATCAACTGTCACCCTATAGAATAACAGCCAACACAGACAAACCACATTCAAATAAACACCAGCAGACGCCACGATCTGAAGAGAACTGAAAAAAAAAAAAACACAGCAAGCATTTCCACCCAGTTTTACTACATGTTGTGTAGCTTAAAAGATTTTTAGGTCTATTTTTGTCACGCCAGGCTGTTGATTCTTCACATATTTGGAGTCACTTGCAGATCTATTCTCAGTATGTGTGTGTGCATGTGTGTGTCCAGCTATGTTGTGAGATTTACAACCTTTTGTGCCCTTTGCTTTGTCATTTGCAATATGGGGGGCAGAAATGACAGGTGCCACACACACTCAAATACACGACCCAAAAAACCCAAATGGAAACCTCAAATAGCAAATGGACTACGTCCCTGCCATGAGGAGAAGGGCTTAATAAAGAGACTCATTTTTTTAATTAATGGAGACCAATTGTGCCCCTATTTTGAGTAGAAGCACGCTGTTTTCATGCATGACTCTTTAAATGCAAATGAGCTTCTGCTCCCCGCCCCCTTTTCCAGAATAGTACTGTGCCTTTACAGCTCGTACCTCAGATACTATGACAAAAAACATCTGTTTGGTTTTGATTATCATGTCTATCACGCTGAAATCAGGCGTTTTATACCATTTTAGTTTAAACTTCTTATATAAGGTTTTCTGAGCACACACATCCGAAGCGCCAGCACAGAAAGTGGCTGTCACACAGCATGTTTTCTTTCAAGTCTTATTGTGCCTGAACTGTCAAATACACAAAGTTTATGTTAAAAACACACAAGTTACAAAAACAGTCATTTATTTCTGTGAGGTAAACAGCTGGGAAAGAAATTGCATGTTTATATTAGATCTGTGTGGCAGCAGTGTAATATACAATAAATAAACCAATAAATCCACTGCTCAGTTGTCTCCTCTGAGGCTGGGACTCTAAGGGTGTGTTCACACTTGTTGCTCAGTTCATTTGGTTCATTTGGTCCAAAAAGGAAAATGATACATTAGGCCCTGGTCTGCTTAGCGTTCACACTCGCATTTTTTTTACAGCGAACCTAAAGATACTGAACCTATAGGCATAGTGATACATTCACAATTTGATTGTTCGTATATTTTATTACCGAACTCACTGAACACCCCAAACAAAGGTGTGTTCGACTGTTGCTGCACAGACCGATTGGTGTACTTATTCACTGATCGGTCTACTCAGCACTGCTTTAGGTCAAATTCACCTTATGCCGTCTGCTGGACTACTTTACAGGTTGGATATCCAACTTCAAACGGTGTTCCAGACGGGTTTTTTTCAAGTAGGAGGTGGGACAAATCCTAATTTCGAGTTGTCTGGAACACAGCATAAGCATGCTAATTGTTGCGTGTACATTAGATTTTATTTTCACCACCTGCAAACTCACGAAGAGCTCATAAAATGCACTTTACCTCCTCATTGCTCCACATTTGCCATCTGCTCATTTTGTTTTGGATTCACCGCTTGTTTTCTTCATAAAATCATGTCACCTAGCGCCACATCTTGTCATTACATACTGTTTTTGGTTCGTTTAGAAGTATTCGGTCCTTGTTGCATTCATATTTCATTCGAACCGCACCAGAATTTGTTAGGAAGCCTACCGAAACCCATCTTATTAGCGGACTCAGTCTGCTTGCTTGCTGCACACCAGGGTTCGGATGGCAGTGTTCACACTTACTCAAATGAACTGCACTAACAGAGCAATTGCACCAAAGTTTGTTTTAATCGAACCAAACATGACAAGTGTAAACATACCCTAAATAGTGTTCTGTGCTTGTCTGTGCAGCGAGCGACAGAAAAGTTAGCATGCTTTGCTTGAACTTTCGACATGACGTTAGAACTGATACACCATTGTCGCTTACAAAAACAAAATGGCGGCACCGTGGGTGAAAACGTGCATATTAAGTCGGTAATATTAATCCCCTTTTAATGTCACTATGAAATATGACATACTCGTTTTTTTTTTTTTTTTCAATGCTTGCAGAAAAAGGCTTACCAAAAAGTTACTGGGTTGTCCTTTTTTAGGTTTTCTGGGCTGGTAGATACATTGAAGACCCGATTATAGCACTTGGATGCAGAAAAAGTTTTTCATGATACATCAACCAAAACATTTTTGAAAAGGGAAGGTTTATGGCCTAGGTCGATGTTTAAAAAAAGATTTTGTCTGTGTGTGGCTCAAGCTGATAGTAAGAACTGAAGCCACCTACATTGTGAAGACCATCCGAAGGTCACCATAAGAAAAAACAATTCATCATCTGAGTATGAAACCGACAGAAGTCAATATAAAGTTCCCACTGTGACCGAAAAACAAATGTGTGTGTGAAAAAGAGGTTTGGATGAGTCTGTCAGCAGAGATCGGCGGGATTGTCCTGCATCTGTTTTCACAAACAGTCACTCAGCAAACAGCCACGCACTAATAAACTCTTCCTCAGACTGTGTGTGTAAATACTCATTGTGTGGGAGTGTGGTGTTATACTCTCAGTAAACAATACACGGCACCCGGTTGAATGAAGAGCCGCATTCCACAGAGATTCACACTAGGTGCACAGTCAACAAGGAAGAAGAGAGCATAATCTCATGTCGGAAAGACAGATCGATATTTTTAGACAGAGCAAGAAGTGGCATTATACTACTTCAGATATCAAAAGCAGCTCACACGCCTTTCTGCTGTCTATTGCTTCCTGTGGCTGATAAAATCCTTGTGATTAAAGTCTTCTGATAACCTTTCGTAAAATATCACTTAACATTTTTCTCTGTCAGTGTGTGTTTTATATTAACAAGGATCTTTAATATAAAATTTAAAGAGTGTTAAGTATAAGCTGTTGAGCAAACCTAAACCCCCTCCGAGGCTCAGCCCGGTCCTGTAATGAGCCCAGAAGTCTGTGTGTGCCTTTGTCTTTCTGTAACAATGCCCAGATAAAAATCAGGCAAATCAAAGGACAAAAGGAACTGCAGAACAGGTTAGCCCTCTGTCTCTTTCTCCCATCGCATCTGTTGAATGCACACTATCTGGGTTTTAAATCTCTCTATAGCACTGATATCCTGAAAATGTCTCTGATGTGGAGGAATGTTGATGTGGAGGAATGTTGATGAGAGATCAGAGAAAACATGCTCACGTTCACATATGGAACTGCTATAAAATGCGGATCAGATTCTGATTCTTCTCAAATCTGCTTTAGACTGACTGGAAGCAAAAAGTTTACAAAAAAAAAAAATTTAATTTCTGTCATTATATACACTCACAGTCATATTGTTCCAAACTGGTATGACTTTCTTTTTTGTGGAGCATAAAGGAAGATATTTTGAGAAATGTCTGTGTTTCTTATCTATACAGTGGAAGTCGATAGGTGCCAATACTGTTTGTTTACCAACATTCTACAGAATATCAGAAAATGGACCATTTTTGGGCCAACTAATCCTTAAACTGTTAAATGATGAAAAATAAATACAAATTTCACATTAAATATTTTTAATAAAATAAATACAAATTTCAATTTTTACAGAAAATGTACAAGTTTTCCCAGGATGAAAGGCATGGCCTTCATCTTTCGTTTCATGAATACAATTGCGTCATCAAACTCTTCATAATCAATACTGAGTGCATAAAACTTCTGAAGTCAACCAAACTAAAAGTTTGATTTGCATCTCTTGCTACTGTTTAACCTATGAAATTCATCTGACCAAAACAGATCTGAACAGAGTAAAGTAACTCTTTCCCAGCACAGTTCTACCCTCCCCCAAGTCTCTTTCTCTGTCCCGGAGCTGAGGAGTTTTGCTGTGAGCGGCCACTACTTATCACTCTGCTTTTCCACAGGGTGCCTTGAGGGCCTCACCGCAGGGTTCTTTGTTTACAGCCATTCATTATCTCTTTCACCATCCCGTATTCCTCAACTCCGGCTCTTCTTTCTTCACTTTCATGCCATCCTTACAGCACTCCAAGAGGATTATCCACTCACTTATGGCTCTAAAAAGATCATACGCATTCACTCAGCACTGCACCGTGCCTCTCTGTCGCCGAAGAGTCCATAAGGTGTTTTGTCACTTGCAGACGTATCTCTCAACAGTGCGATGGCAAGTTTTGCAGGACACGTAACAGCACCAGTGATATTTACACTGGCAGCGCTCCACCACTACCTCCGTATAGGCATTATACCCTCTTCCACAACACATGAGTCCACAGCTCTCACTGCCCGTCGCAGTCTTGTTACATTGCCTGCAGAGACGAAACAGAAAATTATTCACATATAATGTATTTTAATACTGGCAAATAACTTTGTGAGAATCAGTATTTGTGTCTCTGTGTGTGATAATGTTTAACCAGTTCTATTCATGTGCTTCTTCTCTTTGTGCTCTGTCCCATCTGTCAGATCTGTGATAGTCTCTCATTCATTACAGTGACTGTGAACTGATTGCTCCTTCTCAACTCATCAGTGATCAATAATCTGACTGACGATGCGTATCTCACCTGTCTATGGTTCCGAATGACCCCTGCTTGGCGTTCTGCAAGCAGTAATCGGACGAGCTGACCAGATAGACAAGTTCATTCTCTCCGACCGGCCTGACCTCCATCTCACGGGGGACTAGCTGTCGGCGGGTGCCGATCTGGCGTGGAATGACCTTGGTGGCAGACAGGTATTTAGACTTGAGGTCGGCTGAGATGCTGTTTATGTCTTGAAGACCCTTCCAGCAGGTCTTCACAGAGCATGAGCCAGAAACACCGTGACATTTGCACTTCATCTCTAGAGCATCCATGAGTGCCTATGCAAAAAACAACAAAACAAAGTTTATTTGTACAGATATTTTCACCATAGATTGGTAATTGCTAAATGAAAATTGAGCATGTAGCTGAGGTTACCTGTCTTCCCACTGCAGTGTTGTGTAACTGCATGAGTCTAAAGGCCTGAGGTCCTGAGCGCCGGTTCCTCATGGGTGCGTCTGAGAAAGCCGAGCCCATTTGCAGGCCGTAGCGAACGTTATCTCCGCACCCACCCCAGCGGAAGTCTGGGGCCGCCTGCTCTGAGGGCGCCGGCGCACAGGAACAACTGGGGAGCTCTCCGGAAGCACAGGCACGGGCAATGGCATGACTGACCACTGCAGCGGCCAGAGAGAACACAAACGCTGCCTCACGGGTCCCTGCGCAGAGATATCACTGTTAGAACGCCCAGAGTTTGCAAATGTATACCATTCTTTAAAAATAAAATTAATCACTGTTTTTTACACAGCTGATACTATCTAAAAAGTAGGGTGGATGTTGGCCAATCCAACTTTTTCTTTAATGCATAAGTAAGACTATGGGTGAGACTTCTGTTCATTATCCACTATAACGAGAAGAAACAGCGAGCAGGCTATATATTACAGGTTGTCTATATATGTATTCACCTTTGGCCAGGTCCGGGGTGAAGTGAGGGGCGCTCTCGATGGACGTGCAGTTCCAGCGCATGTCGCTGAAGGTGCTCTGGCACGCGCTTTTGGTGAGTTTGGCCGCGTGCACGATGCTGTGCATGAGCTCGAGATTCCGTTTGCAGAGCTGAAGCTGATCTGGCACGAGTCCGTCCAGGAGTTTACAGTGATAGGTCTGATTCCACCCGACCGAGCTTCCGTTTATCGTTAAACCACTGTGAACACAAACACCCTAGTTGAGCCAGTCTGTCGCAAATATCCCAAACATACATCTAACTTAATTTTATTCAATAACGCTAAATTACTAACATGACTCGGAATGTTTTCAACAAGGTAATCGACAAAAATCTGTTAAAATAATTGATCATGTTCCACTGAATGTAACTTTTCAAAGTTAAACCGAACTAAATAATTCATAATGATTAATCCAGAATCGAATCGAGCTTTTTCGGTTCTCGAATCAATGTGACATTCAGAGCTAGAATAAATTAGCTGATTTTCTTTTGTGAAACCTCACAAAAACTTAATTTAGTTTATCCCATTGGTCCATATTGCTACCCATATAAATGAATACTTACAGCCATGATATTCCTGTGCATGGATAAATCATGCTCGAAGACATGACGAAAAACAGCAGAAAATTCCCGTATGCTGTCATTTTGTTCTTATGCCGTTTAGAAATCCTAGTGAATTCCGGTTTGATGTCTTTCCCAGCGTTTAAGATGCGCACCGAACTACCTGATGAGCTCAAAATGTGTCGGAGTCACAGTGAAGCTCTCTCTCTTTCATAGTTCAGCTATGGGGCTCGACCCGCCCCTTCGCATGTGGGCGGTCTTTAAGATTCATATTCAAGAAGCCCGCGGAGAGATTACCTACTACAGCATACACCAAGTCTTTGCAGCTAATTTAAAGTGTATCAAAGCTTACTAAAGTGTTGCTAATAAAGCAGATCAAAACAATCAGCCATGTTCTTATCTAACGTTACTCTTGCCAGTCGACCAAGCAAACACTGTTTTTATTAATTCTCATGAGAGACTTAATGGTTTGTTTGTTGTTATTTTCCTTTGCGCATGTATCCTGGTGAGCAAACAACGTTTTAACAGATTTGTCCAGGTTGAGGGTATAAAAGCCATTAGCAACAGACTCATCCGTGAAGCTCAGCTTTTCAGGGTGTGCGCCTTCCCAAAGGAAACAATTGGGGTTTAGCCTTTTGAAGATTTCTGTCCAAACGGGATCAACAACCCGTTCATTTACATTAAAATCTGTTTGATTCGGCTTTTCCCCAAAGATAAGCCGGATTTCTCGTTCCTCAAGCCCTACAAGCGCAAACATCTCAAAACAGCAGTAGGTCACACTGTGGCAAAAGCTGCCGAAGGCAGTAAAAGACAATGATCCAAAATTCAGCTTTATTCTAAGCAAAATTTACCAGTACTAAGTTACAGTATTCCCAATGCTCAGATATCGGCTGTTTGGGGATTAACAAAGCCCACAATTTTACACTGTTGCACCGCTTTAAACGAAACCTGCGTCAAATAGTAATTTGTTAAGTTTATATATTAAAAAGAAGACTAAGATCAATCTAAACACAGCGTTTCTTACTTGTGGTCTGTGGCCATTAAATACGTGTTTTCCCGCCACATGAAAACAGCGCGGCTCGTTGGTCTAGGGGTATGATTCTCGCTTAGGGTGCGAGAGGTCCCGGGTTCAAATCCCGGACGAGCCCTTCTTTTTCATTTTTCAAAACAAAGCTTGATTTGATTGTTTACTATTGAGTGAATACATATACACGCACTAAATAGTGTAAATTGACTAAAACTGCTCAATAAACACACATATATATTTAATCGTATGATCAACCGATGCTTATTCAGTTGAGCTGAATGTGCCTCAGTGGCGGAATGCAGCCTGGCGCATGTGAATGGCGGCACGGAGACAGTGCTAATCACTCTAGTCTGATCATCACATAGGTGTGAACATTCACAGGTTCCAAAGCGGGCATACTCACCGAGACAATCAGAAATAACATGTCCCTCACCTTTGCGAGCAGGCAGCTCGGCCACTCTACGAAAAGGCGAGAAAAGCTTCTCTTTGATACGACTCGTCCTTGAATACAGTCCGCTGAAATGTGTCGGGACAAACCAGAATCACGAATAGACTGCTTATTGATCTAGCAATGGGCCATCAGCCGCCGAAACTGCATCTGGAATTTTAATTGATGTGCAGGCGAGTGCATGAATTAGTTGGGATTAGGATCAAACAAACCAGTTCTCCTTTCTTTAATGGAGTCCGAATAATACAAATGCCTTGCAGGGCTGCTAATCCGATCAACAAATCCTGCCATAATCGGAGGCCTAATCATCAGGTTTTATGAGCATTGTGTGCTGTAAATAAGCGACACCATTGCATCAATAAACAAACCAACGAACCAAGTTCTCTAAGGTTCATAAGTAAACGAAACGCGTGTGTATATTTCTTCGCTGTAGTGCACTGGGCTGTGCTTTTTAAAGAGACTGGGAGATAGACATAGACACTTTCAGTTAAATCTGACCTTTAGTTGACCTGTTGAGATCCCAGATTTTCAGTACAATACATGCATACATTTACACACTCTCAGAAAAAAAGGGTGCAAAATCTGTCACAGTGATAGTATCTTTTAGACACTAATATGTAGGTACTAATAATCACGGTTTGGTCAGTTACCCAGATGCACAGCCATATTGGTGATACTCGAATGTAAGCAACAGCATGGATTGTACGGTTACTGAATACCCGCTGTCTAAACCATGTTGAAGCTGCTAAATCATATAGAGGAGGACTTACTAAGTAAGAAAGGCCACAGTAGTTTGACAAACTAAAGTTAATAGGTGTTAAAGATAAATGCGAGCAGTATTCATTGTTATATTAGCCTAATATTTCACCTACCTGACCTGTGGCCAATCACAAACACCTTCTGTTTCTCAGTTTTTTGCACTCTTCTCCTTGATTTGTTATAACTTTTGCCAGTCTATAGTACTTCAAATGTTTTCCAGGTCCGACTGATTAATACAGCCTAAAACATGACAATAATTGAACATTTTCAGCAGCAAAACATGTTTCGTTTGGTTCAGTGGCATTGTTTATGTTCCGTGCCACCAATATGGTGGACTGATGTACCTTTAAGATACCAGTATTGAATTTTTAGGTACAAATGTGTACCTTCTGAAGAGGTACCACCTCAGTGACTGCTTTTGTACCTTTTTTTTTCCTGAATATGCCAGAATAAACTTACAGCATTAAATTCACATTATGAAACGTGATGAGAAACCAACAACCATATGGTTTGAGGAAGATGTTCCCTCCCAAATGCCATTTAATCACTTAATATTTTTGAATGTATTGTTATTTAAGAATTGTTATGGTATGTTCTCCACATTTCTATAGAGGTTTAGAAATCTAGTATGAGACATGAGAGAAGAGAGCCTGGTTAGCAATAGCAAATCATATTCATCATATACAGGACTTTAGCAATCTTTTGTCGCGAGGAATAACAGAAACATGAAAGAGCTGCGGACGGTGAGGTGTGAGATGCAGGATGGAGTCTCACCTAGAAACCCTTCTGTATAGAGGTCACCTGTTTGAAGCCTTCAGGGGGTCTGTAATGGACGAGCCCTTTGCTTTCTGTTTCGTGCTCTTTGACGTAATTGTCCTGAGATTTTAGACAAAAGCTTAGCACCAAGAGTGTATCCTGTCTTTTGCATTTGTTTGTGTGTACAATGTAGACAGTAAGACAGAGGAATGTGGAAACAGAGGTGACGAAACCTTCATGTTTGTGAAAGAATGACATTGTAAGGTGTTATTAGCCATTACGCCACCCTCCAGACCACTTAACACTGAATACACACAGGCAGAAAGGACGGTTCTGTTCTAGACAGTGTGGAACAGCAATGAAGCCGATGTATGTTTAGTGAAACTGGTTTGGTTTCTCCACTGAGAGCTTGAATCAACATGTCAGCCACATATGTGTGCAAATACAGTCATAGTTTTTAGATCTGATTAAATTAGGCCACAAGAATCTATATATGAGTACAATCATATGCTGAGGATCATATTTGAATTATATGTCTGAGTTTTTTATTATTATTATTATTGAACACTAGGTGGCAGTGCACACCAACTGCAGTTCGCACTGTGAGAACACATGAAACTGAAGCACACTTTAAAAACAAAATTTAATAGGACATTAAAAAAACTTTACAAAAGAGCAAAATATCTTATGTACATATATACAGTCCCTGTATAGTTTACAAATATACATTATCTTCAGTAAAACAGGACTACATACAGTATACAATTCACTTACCTACAAAGACACTCGTATCTAAAAACGCATACACACACCAGAAACAAAACACTAAAACAAGCTGTCGTCGGATGTGATGTTTAAGAGAAGAAAAAGAGATATAAACAGCAAATCTATCAGGACACAATGACATTCAGACTCTTCTGTTTTTTTACATTTCCGTGTGGAGACAGAGGGAACATGCAGAGGAAACCTGAGGCCAGATTACCAGCTCTCTTCAGAAGGTTCCAGATAATTCCCATGGTTCTGTTTATTCCAAGACCTTTGAACACACAATAACGCAGTTTGTTCTCACTGTGAGGATCTGGGATCTGATTCCTATTAACTGAACTACACGCATAATTCAGTTTTTCTCTAAAACCCATTCAGATCCACAATCCTGAGCTGTCAGTCAGGCGCTGGAGAAATCTCAAGGGCTGATTCATGATGCTGTGATTTACATCAGTATGTGTTGGAGTGAAATACAGGCTCAAATGTTTGGAAACAAATACTAGCTTACTGTATACTATGCAGTATATACTGAATACTGCCTACTGTTTTTAAAACGGGTATATGCAACAGAATAGACAAAGAAATGCTGTGTTTCAGTAGTATTCTACATTGTACTTCAAGTTGCATGCTCAATTCAGTGAGTTATATGTTTAATAGGATTTTTAAAAATCAAATTTTGTGTAGAACTGTCTGTAGTTATGAGGAAATCTGTGAAATTTGCATTGTGGGATATAGTATTCAACATATGCGCTACTGTTCAAAAGTTTGGGGTCTTCTGCTCACCAAGGCTGCTGATTTAATCAAAATACAGTACAAAACAGTATTTTAAAAATATATTTTCATTTTAAATAACTATTTCCTAGTTGACTATATTTAAAAAATGTAATTTATTCAAAGCTGAATTTTGACACCAGTCTCCAGTGTCAAATGATTCTAACAGGCTGAAAATCAGTTGGTGCCCAAAAATACTTATAATCAATGTATTGAATATTAAGATATTCTTGATTAAAAATTTGAGAGCTTTCTGACCCTGCATAGACAACAATGCAACTGAGCTGTTCCTAGATGTGCTTCATAAATCATTAAATGTCACATGGACTATTTTAACGATGTTCTTACAACCTTTCTGGGCCTTGAACATGTCAGTTGTGTTGCTGTCTATGCAGGGTCAGAAAGCTCTCAAATTTGATCGAAAATATCTTAATTTGTGTTCTGAAGATAAATGAACCACATGAGGGTGAGTAATTAATGACAGAATTTTCATTTTTGGGTGAACTATCCTACAAAATCTTACTGACCCAAACTTCTAAACAGTAGTGTAATCAACAGTATATACAGTTGATGTCAAAAGTTTACATACACCTTGCGAAATGTTAATTATTTTCGTACAAAATGCATTTACATATAGACGTTTACATATAGTCCACAAGAGAAAATAATAGTTGAATTTATAAAAAATGACCCTGTTCAAAAGTTTACATACACTTGATTCTTAATACTGTATTGTTACCCGAATGATCCACAGCTGTTTTTTGTTTGTTTCGTTTAGTGACAGTTTATAAGTCGCTTGTTTATCCCAAACAGTTAAACTGCCTGCTTTTCTTCAGAAAAATCCTTCAGGTCCCACAAATTCTTTGGTTTTTCAGCATTTTTGTGTATTTGAACCCTTTCCAACAATGACTGCATGATTTTGAGATTCTTCTTTTCACACTGAGAACAACTGAGGGACTCAAATGCAACTATTACAGAAGGTTCAAACGCTCACTGATGCTCCAGAAGGAAACACAATGCATTAAGAGCCGGGGGTGAAAATGTTTTAATTTAAAGATCAGGGTAAATTTAACATATTTTGTCTTCTGGGAAACATGTAAGCATCTTCTGTAGCTTCTGAAGAGCAGTACTAAATGAAAAAATATGATAAGAAAAATGTACACATCTTCATTCTTTTCAAAAGTTTTCATCCCTGGCTCTTAATGCATTGCAGTTTCCTTCTGGAGCATCAGTGAGTGTCTGAACTTTCTGTAGTAGTTGTCCCTCAGTTGTTCTCAGTGTGAAAAGATGGATCGCAAAATCATACAGTCATTGTTGGAAAGGGTTCAAATACATAAAAATGCTGAAAAACCAACAAATTTGTAGGACCTGAATGATTTTTTCTGAAGAACAGAGGCAGTTTAACTGTTCAGGACAAACATGGGACTCATAAACAACTATTACTAAACAAAAAAACAGCTGTGGATCATTGAGGTAACAACAGTATTTAAA
Organism: Garra rufa; assembly: GCF_049309525.1. Lineage (NCBI taxonomy): Eukaryota > Metazoa > Chordata > Actinopteri > Cypriniformes > Cyprinidae > Garra > Garra rufa. Next base: position 28,773,193 of record NC_133365.1, read on the forward strand.
ATCAAGCGTATGCAAACTTCTGAATGGGGTCATTTTTATAAATTCAACTATTATTTGAACTATATGTAAATGTCTTTTATATTCAGGTCAGTACTAAAAAAAATAACATGCATTCTGAATGATCCGACTTATTTTGGTAAAATAATTAACATTTTGCAGACTCTGCAAGGTGTATGTAAACTTTTGACCTTAACTATATATATATATACACTAGTAATACACGAGTATACAGCATGCATACTATATATTGCAGTAAAAATAACAGTAGTACAGTATTCTATTCCAAACACAGCCAGACTCCTCTGATCAAAATTGTCAGTGCTACATTTGCTATAGAAGTGCACTACTGTCCCCTACAGGAGGCATATGGTATTGTATTGCATATTCAGGGTGATGTTAAAGAGGACACTAAAAAACATGGAATAACATCAATTTCAGTGCCTGAACTACTGCCATCATATGCATACACTAGGTTTTCCCCACAGGTAAACACCATAAAACTGTACATTTCATGACTTCATATTAGAAATGGGTATCTTGACTGCATTAGAGATAACTGAACATAGATATTCTGTTTTATACATTGCCATTATCAGTGCTTAATAGAATAGTACACAGGTTCACTATTTACGTGGTGTTGAATCTATTGTAGTGAGTGTCTGTTATGGATTGAGCAGGTTGCTACCGGTGCATTGAATGAATAGAGTATCTCACTCCTTTTGCAGTTCCAGTCACTGCAATCATTGCAGGTGCACGTCCTCCCTGTGCCACGTGTGCCGGATACCACATACACACAGCAGCTGTAAGGGCGCTGAGCTCATCCAGTCGCACAAACCAGAACTGCTAGAATGGCTGAAACACAATGCATCTTGGTTATTCACCAGGAAGCCAGTCTGTTGATTTAATTTGTGTGATATGATGAATGTTGTTGCTAATGTTTGAAGAATTATGGAGGCTGTTTCAGTGCTCAGAGAGAATTGGATCATTTTGTCAGTGTTGGTGATGCTACATAGTCACATTTGCCCGACACTCGGCAGATATGTAGACGAGCCCGTTCGTTCATTCGTGTCCTTGGGGCGGGGCTAATGAGACATACTGGCTCAGTTGAGTTCAGTGGGCGTGGTCTGTGAGCTCATCAGCGTGATCTGTGTGTCTGATCGGGTCCATCTGCATGCTCAGGTGTGTCCAGCAGCCGGGGCGTCCCCTAGACGGATGCTGCCGAGGAAGGTGGTGTGGTTGCTCATGGAGATGGAGGTGTCCTCGTACACCATGCGGATGGAGATCCTCTGGCGGGCTCGCAACAAACAAACGCCGGCGGTGTAACAGGTGTTGAACTTACGCTGGCCGGTCTCGATGCTTCGCGTGCAGCGCAAGAATGGAGTCTTATCCACCATCACCTCGTAACTCGCTATGTCCGTGAAGTTCAGGTAATATACCTGTTGAACACACAGACACACACAGAAAGCAAATTACGTTTTCTAATATTGTTAAAATATGTTTTATTGTATTTGTATGAAATGTATATTGTATTTGTTTGTGTATAAGCAGTAGAGTTAGTCCAGGGACTGTACTCACTTCTACCTGACTATATATAAAGTATGTTCCGTCAAGTAGGACTTCCAGCTCTCCAGAGCGCGAGTGCATTTTAAACACTCTCTGGTGGATTGAGATCATTCTCCAATTTTTCAACACACCTTCTGACAAATCTCACAAACAGACACCAGTAAATACTCAATCATCTGTTATGATAGCAGCGATACATAGTTAAAACACACACAGCAGGGCTCAAATATAAGGAGGTTTTTTTCCCATTTCTACTTGCCTTGTCAACACTTTCACTGACCCTTACACTAATAAATTATATATTTCTCACTGATCATTTGTGACCCTCAACCACAAAACCAGTCATAAGTCACACAGGTATATTTGTAGCAATAGCCAACAATACATTGTGTGCCAAAAATCATTAGGATCATGTTCCATGAAGATATTTAGTAAATTCTATCGTAAATATATCAAAACGTAAATTTCAGATTTCAAATTTTCAAATAGTTTTATCTCTGCCAAACACTGTCCTATCATACAATTTAAAATAATGTTTTTATTTTAAAATGTAATTTATTCCTGTGATTGTAAGGTGAAATTTCAGCAGCCATTAGTCCAGTCTTCAGTAACACATGATCCCTTAGAAATCTTTCTAATATGCTGATTAGATGCTTAAGAAACAGTTTTTTTATTATCAACATTGAAAATATTTGTCCTGTGTAATATTTTGTATTTTTTCAGAATTATGTGGTGAATAGAAATATGAAAATAACAGCATTTATTTAAAATAACATTAAAATTAGATTAAATAACATTAAAATCTCTGCATTTTTTTATTCATCAAATGTTACTTTTATTTACTTTTTATTTTTATTTTAATTTTTTTTTACAAATAAGGTTTACAATAGCCAGTGGGCCATCCTTATATTTGAGTCCTTTATACAACCTCTAACAAATGAAAGGGATAGTTCACCCAAAAATAAAAATTCTGTCATTAATTACTCACCTTCATGTTCTAAACCTGTAAGACATTCTTCTTACCTCCAGAACACAACTTTATGATATTTTTAATGAAATCCCAGAGCTTTCTGACCCTCTGTAGAAAGGTTCAAGGCCCAGAAAGGTAGTAAGGAGATCGATAAAATAGTCCATGTGACATCAGCGGTCAGAAAACTTTTTGTGCGGCAACTGACCCAAAAGAGAAGAAATTGTTAAATAAATTCATTATTTTTGTTTTCTTTGCGCACAAAAAGTATTCTCGCAGCTTCATAACATTATGGTTGAACCACTGATGTCACATGGACTATTTCAACGGTGTCCTTAAACGTGTGTATGCAGGGTCAGAAAGCTCTTGGATTTCATCAAAAATATCTTAATTTGTGTTCCAAAAATGTGCTTGTGGGTCTGGAACGACATGAGGGTGAATAATTAATGACAGAATTTTTATTTTTTGGTGAACTAACCCTTTAAAGTCATTCCAACACACAATATCAATAAGCATTATGAAACATATGTATGCAGTTGTGTGTATGCGGGGGATCATTATTTAACTCTTACCTTCTTTCACTTGGATAGTAGTTTCCTGACCTTGAAGATGCACCACAGCTGGCTACAGAAACAAACACAAATCCAAAATAATGGACTCATTAGCATGTTCAAACTACATATTAAGCATCCTCTTGTTTACTGAGAGAATATAACGTGTGGCAGTGGAGATCAGGAGATGGTGCTTACCTGTGTCTCTCTGTGTCTGGCTTTCTCTCCTCCACCTGTTGACACACAGAGGGAAAGAAATTATTGGCTGTACACACGAAACCGCGAGGGTGTCGTTTTCAGATTTATCCACTTTGGGACCCGGTTTCAAAAAATAGCGGATTCAGTCTCCTAAAACGCCGGATCCGTGTGGATGAAACGCCAATACGATAAAAAATTTATACGTATACAGCGAAACGCGTCTCCGTGTGGACAGGCCCTTAGTTGCTTTTGGTCAATTATTAGTTGCTTATGATCAGCAGTGAATGTTTGCCACACATGTTTGCAGCAACAAGCCTTTCAATTTAAACAATAAATTTGTATGGATTGCAAAAACTTGCACAGCAATGAAGCTTAATTTCAGTTGATTTTGTTTTTCATTGAATTGTGTTGTGTTGCCGTTGCATGGATCTTGATGTAGGCAGGCCTTTAATTGGCATAATATGAAAGTAACGTTTTTTTCTTTCCTATATAAGAGTGAGTAGCTTCTCGAAATGTAGGACAGGACCTGATTTTGTCCACTGGGAACTGATTGGATCACTGTCGTTTGCTATTGCTGTGATCTCATGTAAGTGACAGTTTGCTGAAGGCAAGAGTTTATTGTCAAAAAAAAAACATGTTGTTGCAAAGTTTTGATTCAATTTTAATTAAAGATCATGAGGGCACTCCATTAACAAGATTTGTCCATTTTGAATTCATGATAACCTTAAAGGTCTACTGAAGTGCCTTGAAACGAAAAGTGTCTGTATTAACCTGAAGGTCCCTGTGGTCCAGGTGGACCTTGTGGTCCTGGTGGCCCTGCGGGTCCAGGAGGTCCAGGTGGGCCAGAGGGACCCATTGCGTTACTGCCTGGGATTCCTGGGATCCCTGGTATTCCAGGTGGACCTTGTGGACCAGGTGGGCCTGGAGGTCCAGGAGCGCCAGGGGGTCCTTTCTTGCCTGATAAAAAAAAAAGAGAGAGAGAGGAATGCAACGTCAGTCTGACACTAAACTAAAACATTAAAACACTAGAAACAATACACTTTAAATAAGTGTGAAAATAATATAATTACCCTTTTTCCGCTCTCCCTTCTTTTTTCCGTTAGCTTCTGTAAGAGAAATAAGCAGCAAGAAAAGACAATCAGAACTGTATCATTTTGCATTCACAATCACAAATGCAAAAAATGTTCCTCCTGGGCTTCTGGTTTTTGCTTCAATCAGACTTGTTTATTTGTTTCAAAGCAGCTAAACCGATAATGACACTCACATGACCACAGAAAAACAAATAAAATGTAATTTGAAGGACAATTGCTTCTGCTGGTGTCTATAAATAACACTCACACATCTCATCACACACAAATCTGTAATACTAAAGCAACAAACCTAGACACAAGAGTCAAATGATATCCAATAAGAGTGTATTTGTGTGTGTGTAATAAATCCAGCACATCCGTAATAAACAAGTCTGACAAAATCCACTGTTTTATAGTTTAAAGTCTAGCCTAAACACACACACACACTAACTCTCAGGAGACAGATCTGTGTTTCTAAGGCCTGAGGTCACTCTTGTGTTTGTGTTGGCTAGCATTTGGGGGTCTTTTTTTCGCAATGAAACTACTTCAAGTCATTTGTAAATGACTGCTGCTTTCGCTGTGTTGTCCGGTGGGCTTCGCACGCGATATCTCTTTTTCTCAAAACACAGAATATCAAAAGTGAAAAGAAACAACTTGCTGCCTTTAATCTTCCCCTTTAATCTTCCCTTTTTTCTCATTATATGAAAAACAACAGAAGAGGGGGGAGGAGGGCAGCATGCACATACATAAAATCAAGCAAGCGCAACAAAAACCAAACATGACACACATAATAAGCATGCAAAGAACTTGACCTGCCTTCAGTACCTCCCTGCAGATGTCCCTGTCTTTTTTACAAAACAATCAGGGATGAACTCACCAAATAGTTGTTTATTTCAGCCAAAACCATGCATCTTTTTCACATTCCACTTTAAATTAACACATTGGCTTTAGAAAGCAGATGGATAAAATGCTTAAAGAATTTATTTTAAGATGTTTGTGTACATTTTCAAGTGATTTGCGACTGTGCTAACAAGACAGTACTGGCACAATTGCCCATAAAAATGCATTTTTTCTGAAACTGTCAGGGGCTTCACACATCAAATGTTTAATATTTAAATCATATTATTTTATTACTTAAGTGTATTTAAGTTGCGGGCTTTCAAAACTAAACATGAAAATAAAGAAAACATGCAAATGCGCCATTTTCGGTGAATTCTGCTCTCAGTATGCACAAATCATCCAGACCACTTCACAAAGCCTTGGTTTGTTTTGTAAAACCTTTATTATCGACATAGTCTTTACTTCTATTCCCAGAAATCTCTTAATCAGAAAATGTTTACCAGATTACCACATGTAATGTTTGTTTTATAAATGCCTTTCACATTTATTTATTTAAACAAAGCCTTGCAAACTGTCCAAGCAGCTTTGGCTAATCCACTCACCTGATTTACAAAATATTTGCTAAACATAATGAAAATATCATAATTTTATTAATCTCAGCTTTCGTGAAATTCTCAGACCAGTGAATGAACTCTCTCTGGTTGTGACGGTAAGCCTCGGGAAAAGGTGCCATTTATACTGCAGTTGAAACGACTCATAAGCATCATTGATAAGCGTAAGTGCTTTCAAATGTTGAAATATAAATAAAATGTAAATATAAAAAACGGTCTGCATGTGTGCACACGCGTCTGTGTACATGCATGTATGTCAAAAGAACTCTGAGGGAGGGTTACTTGACATTGGGTATGTCTGTGTTTGTTTTAAAAGGGAGAAAAAAAAGAAAGAGTGTTAAAAGTCTTTAATGAATGGAACAAATTAGCATCAAAGACAGACAATATTGGAACCATATTTCACACCAAACATGCAGCTGCGCACACAAACACACCGAACACCAGCTGTACGTTCACAAAGTGCATGTTTATGAGGCCACAAAGTGAGCGAGTTTGTGTATGTCCATGTGCAAGTGCTTTGACCCATGAATCTGAAAATTGGGTAGAAGACAGCATGACTTTTGATCACAGGAATGGATTAAAAATGGCTTCCTTATTGAATCATGCATGTACCCACAGATACACACAGACAGATTGACACTAGATGGAGTCACCTAACACAATCTGATGCTTGCATTTTATTTTGTTGTCAACATTTCATGGAAATTTAGTTTAACAGAATTACAAGTAAGCCATAAAAATCAGCTACAACTTGAGTTATGTGTGTGGACGCTGTTCAAAATGAGCTCACAGCGATGAGTGAGGTCTATAGTTTCAAACACACACATTGAGCTGTATGCAATATCCTATATGTCTACATAACAGTATGTAAGGGATTTATTAACATCCATACACTGCTGTCAAATAGACAGAGATTTACAGCTCAGCATATTACAGGCACTGTTTCCACCAGAGTCCATCTGCAACACACCTGAGTGTGCCACTCTAAAAAGAATTTAGTGCACAGGACTCCCACACACAGACAACAATAATGTGAGAAATACTGGGTCACTCATTCACTAAATAAATCATTTCACTAATTTATTCTCAATACCAGCTGAAACACATTAATTGCCTTTTGTGTTTTAATTGATAAGTGCATTTGACCGTTCACACACAGTCACATTACAAGAAGTGAATATAATGTAGTTCCGTTCATGACAATTTATGGGGGTAAAACATTACAAACTGCTCTCAGGCTCTCTGGTGATGTCTGCTGACTTTTGCACCACAAAATCACAATTTTCATTTTCATTTGATCTCAGAAAAAGATGATGAGATTGCAGCGAAAACAGTTAGTAGTTGTGACATTCTTCACCAAAAGCCATCTATTTTAAGCTAATAATAACCATAATAGTAGTAGTGGTAGCAACAGTAATAACAATAATAATTTACTAGTACTACACTAAAAATTTTATATTTCCTCTTCTTATTATATATATATATATATATATATTCAGGTTGGCTTAAAGTTTGAATGAAGTACAATAAGACTAAAGTGGACCAAAGAAAGCAATGTCTTAAAGGGATAGTTCACCCAAAAATTAAAATGACCCCATGATTTGACTATGATATGTGCCTTTTTTTCAGATGAATACAATCGGAGTTATATTAAAAAAAGTCCTAGCTCTTCGAAGCTTTATAATGGCAGTGAACGGCTGTTGAGATTTTGAAACAAAATAAAGTGGATTAATCCATCATAAGAAGAGCTCCACACGCCTCCAGGTGTTAATAAAGGCCTTTTGAAGTGAAAGGATTGTGTTTATGTAAGAAAAATATGCATATTTAAAACTTGATAAACCATAATCTCTAGCTTCCGCTAACTGTCGTACAAATGTTCACAAGAGAATGGTGTTCTAGCGGATGACATAGGACGTTGGTGAACGTGGTGACGAACAAAAACAAGGATTTGTAAAGAAAAATTCTGCCAAAAGTAGACTGCACTGTAAAAAGTTTTCACCAGTTTCAACTTAAAAACTTAAGTTTAGCAGCTGCCTTAAGATTGTAAGTTAAATCAACTTAAGTCATTTAAACTCACAAGTTACATCAACTCATTTTCATTGTAATAAGTTAAAATGACTTGTAGTTTTAAGCTGATTTAACTTAAAAACTTAAGGCAGCTGCTGAACCTAAGGTTTTAAATTGAATCTGGTGAAAACTTTTTACAGTGTGGGTTTCCTTTGCTGTAAACAATACTTGGTTCTCGCGAGACTATCATATTATCACTGGAGCTTATGCTACGCATTCATCCTACGTCATCTGGAATGTCACTCTCTCATGAACACGTACAACAGTTAGTGGAAGCTATAGATTATGGTTTATAAAGTTTAAATATGGATATTTTTACTTACACAAATGCATCAAATCACTTCAGAAGGCATTTATTAACCCTAAAGGCATCCTAGGTGTATATGACTTCCTTCTTTTAGACAAATCCATTCGGAGTTATATTAAAAATTGTTCTGGCTCTCCCATGCATTATCATGGTAGTGGGTTAGAACAATGTCCATATTTAAAATGTAAGAATCACTTTAATCTAGCTTGCACTAACAGTTGCTCAGAACTGACGAATGTGGACGCGTAGCGGAGAGACCGGAACAAAACAGTGGTCACAAATTAGAAGTACAAAACGAGGATTTGTAAAAAAAAAAAAAAAAAAGGTGGAGGATTTCGATATAAGCCAAGAGGAGACTTGCTAAAGTCAAAAAGTCAAAAGTCAAACTTTGCTTCCTTTGCTTCTGTAAACAAACAAAGGATTTCCTCGAGACTCAACACCGGAACACTGACGTCTTACGTCATCCGCCCAGATGTATGACTGTTAGTGCAAGCTAGAATAAAGCGATTATTATATTGCAAATATGGATATTTTACTCACAAAAATGCATTGATTCGCTACAGGAGACCTTTATTCACTTCCCCCGGAGCCATGTAAGACACTTTTTTATTATGGATGGATGCACTTTATTAGACTTGTTTTGGACTGATCAAGCACCCACCCACTGCCATTATAAAGCTTGGGAGAGCCAGAACAAGTTTTCTGATTGGATTCGTCTGAAAGAAGGAAGTCATTTACACCTAGGATGCCTGGAAGGTGAGTAAATAATGGGTGAACTAATTTTCATTTATTTCCATACTTATCGACTGACACATCTACAGAAGTACATCTCGTTTGTTTACATTAAGCTGCACTATATCATCTACTTTACATGTATCATCATCAGTAACCTCTCTCTCCAAACATCTGCTTCAGCATCGTTTGAGATGGCATGCATGTGTAGTATGCGTGCAGATTATCTGTGTTGTATCGGTATTTGTTTTGGCACATGACGCACACAGGTGCAAAAGCTGAAACAGTAGAACTCCCGATCAGAGCCAGTGACTGCACAGCCATAATCAAAGCCAAAACCACCTGCCAATCAAACCGCTGCCAACTGGAGCCAATCACGGCTGTGGAAAGAGGAGTAGGTAACCAAAGCAAGAGTCGGCCAACGAGAAAGAGCGAGAGAGGAGCAATATAAGTTTGTTAGAAGCTACCAGAATGGAAAAAGGATAGGGATTTCACGTATAAACTACTGGTGCGCGCAGCATAGCCCAGTAATGAGTAAGATGGAAGGAATGAACGAGGGGGAGAGAGAGAGTGAGAGGTAGCATGATCAAATGAAGGAAATGCATCTCGTTCTGAACTCTAAACCACATCAAAGCGAAATTGTTGGCAATCTCACGGGCTTTATACTCACGTATACACACACACACACACACACACACACACACACACACACAAATTTCATGAATACCAACACACACAAAAGTTTTTTTTTTTACCTGAACGTTTGGTACGATGAATGACTCTCTCCAGCCCTCTTGTGTGTTCATCTCTCCATCTGCTCTGTGAAGATGAAGGAATAAGGTTTTTTTTAAATACAGTGCAGAAGAATACAATTAATTCATGGTGTTGTTTCAAAGCATTTTACATTTTAACTCCAAATTGACTTTGAGCCAGACATGATCAATGAAACAAATCAATTTCTTTATAAAATAAATGTCACCACATAAACTCAAACTACACATGCACGCACACACACCTCTGCTGAAAGACAACTCTGAACATAATGAACATAATGTGTGTGTGTGTTTAGAAACCCTGTGGCTTTACAGCAGTAAGACATTCCAATGGGATGATCAAGCACACAAACACACACAAAATCACATTAACTTAATGAATTATTTAGAAAGGAAATACCTTTCTTATCATTATCTCACATATGAACAGGGTAATAGCGCTGCAAGCCTTAAACACACACGTTGGGTTTCAATGTTTTATGAGGACATTCCATGGTCATGGTTCTTTAATACTGTACAAACTGTATTTTCTACCCCCTTACCCTAAACCTTTCCGTCACACAAAACTTTCAGCATTTTTAGATTTTCAGAAAACTTAATTCTGTATGATTTATAAGCATGTTTCCTCATGTGGACCAATAATGTCCACACAAAGACAAGGGTTTTGAATATTGCAATCTTTGTAAAGATATTCTGTCCCCATAACATAGGGTATACATGACCAATTCATACGTATTTTACGAGGTGACTAATTTGTACGAATTCGTACAACCTCACGGTTTGTGTATGTATTCCTACAACCTCACCTACAGTTTTGTACGTTTTCTGTAAAGGGTAGGTTTAGGGGTGGGATTAGGGGTGGTCATTCGTACAAATTCCTACGAATTAGCCACCTCATAAAACATGTGCGAATTGCTGTGAGATCGGGTTGGAACCTAGGGCTGAACGATTAATCGAAAAGTATTCGAAACCAAAATTCAGAACCTTTAACTGACATAATTTCCCCAGTTATTTATTTATTTTTTGTCCTGTTAATACTTTCCTATTAAAAACATACTACCGCATGTGTAGTCGGCGCTATACAGACGTGTATGACCAATGTTCTTGTCTCTTTTGCAGCGCCTTGTACGTGAGTAGCGCGTTAAAATAGGCATGTCAAGTTAACAGAATTTTAACTTTTACATGCACGCAGCACCGCTCATCAACAGCAATGTCACGCTACATTTACACTACTGTGTTTTCGTTTTAAAACGCATAACTTTTGCTATGGTTAAGCCTATCGTTTATACTACTCTGGCATTTTCGACCCCCGCAAATGGAGACTTTAGAAAACGCTGCAGATCCCGTTTTACTTTGAAAACTCTGGGGTTGCGTTTCAGAGTAAACGGACCAAAACATAGACTTTTGAATACAATGGTGTTGCTGCCCACATTCGCTCTGTGTATCCTTGATGACTATGTAAATAATAACATCATGGTCATTTTTTATTTTTTTTTACACCCCAAGGAAAAACAGTCAATTTTATTATGGTTACTATAGGTGTGCAGACCAACGGCTGTGCAGGATTGTGGCATTTCGAATATTCAGTCATTACTATGGTGAACGTCTAGTTGACCATTACAATATGGCAGACAGTTTACGTATAGCGACTCATAGAAACAGTCACTAATAAGGCATCTACGTATATATCTATGACATGTGTTTTCGGTTGTAGACAGAGATCATTTCTGAAACGCAGTGAAAACGCCAGTGTTGGTGAGAATCATTTTTATTTCAAAACACCATTTTAAAATGAAAACGCACTAGTGTAAACAGGGCCTCAGTTCCAAAACAGTGTACCAATCGGATGACTACGGAGATAGGGCAAGCGTTGCAAGCTTTTGTTCAGAGTAGCAGGTTGGCCTGGCCAACCTTTGTATATGACGCCATTATTTAGGATTTCTGCTCTGCGCTTTTTTTAAAACCATTCCTGAGCACGGTGTCTCGCGTTTTAGATACGAAGATGTGTTCTTTCTGAATGGCCAGTAAGAAACCTAGAGTAAATACTTGAGTGTATAGAGTGACAGGACAAGATCAATCATGAGTCAGATTCACATCTTTGAGGACAAAAAACAAACAAAAATAATAATAAAATATAGCTGCAAGCAGCAATTATGGAGCCAAGCACTAGGTAAGGGAAGCATCAGAACAAGTGCAGCAATGAGTAATTAAAGTTGAAAATTGATCATTTTAAGGTGATTTTAGCCAAAATGGGTGAAAAATCATAAAAACAACCACTAGTAATACAATATAATCGGTTGTCACTTTTGACCACAAGGTGGCACTGTTTCAAAACGTTTTTAATACTTTCAGGTCATGGTCTCGATAATATATACAAAGTGTTATAATGGTACACCACTGCATTCGTAAAATGTAGCATTTTCTATCATAATACTCTATTGAAGTCAATGGCAATTTCATGTTTTGTTTAATTATAGCACCACCGAGAGGCACAATCCCACCAAATTATGTATGTGTGCTTAGAGTGTGCCCATACATATGTGTGTCAAATTTGGTGAAAATGTCTCATTTTGTTTTGGAGTTATAGACTTTTTTTGCCACTTACTATCAAAATTTTGGCAATTGGGCATTAGTGTATAGCCGGCACGCTATGTTTCCGAATTTCCTACGGTGGTTTTGTGTCTATAAGAGTTTCTGAGATATTGGCAAATGTTAGCAATTTACTACAAACTTAAATATGGCCGATGCCCAAAATGGCTATGATGGTTTGACGGTGTGATGCACCAAATCTATAGAGATTTTTTGTGATTTTTGGCCAAACCAAAAAGTTATAAGCAAAAAAAGCCATTTTTCGTATCTCCTGACCACTAGGTGGCAGTGTCTCGAAACACTGCAGGTAGCCTCAGGTCTTGCCTGTTATAACACACACCAAGTTTGGTCTCAATATGCCAAACCGTTGCGGAGATATGGCCTCACATCCATTTTTGTGTGCTTTTCATAAAATTCGTTTAGGCGTTATTTCGAAAACGGTTCGACTAATCAACTTGAAATCCATAACTTTTTGCCAGCATGTTCTGAAGATGATCTGAGCCAATTTTGGTGAAAATCAGACAAACCATCTAGCACGTGTTCGAAAAAGTAGGTTTTATGAACTATTAAAAATAGAAAGAAAAAAACGAAACCTTACGATTTTTGAATTTTGGACTTCATTCGACTCGGCATGACCCAAGGATTCTGAGAAAAAAAATATTTTTAATTCTGTACCTTATGGTTCGAAAGTTATTAGCACAAACATGAGTGAAACTTTGGACAAGTGGTGGCGCTAGAGAGTTTGAGTTAGAGACTACAAATTTGCTCTGATTAATGTTGACACTGTCCTCTATTAGTGTGCACAACTTTTACAACTTTCCCGCAAGCGGTTCTATGGGCTGCCATAGACTTAAGAGCGGAAGAAGAAGAAGAAGAAGGAATTTGGATTTTGATTTTAGGTCATATCATCCAGCCCTAGTAAAACCACACATACATACACTCATAGAGGAAGAGATGTTTACTAAATTGATGTGGTTGTGAGAGTACAAACTCTCTTTGTTTGCTCTTTTCATTTATCTTTTATTTTATTTTAATTCTTTATTCTTTCTTTTTTTTCTTTTTCTTTTCATTCTTTAATTTCATTTTCCTTTCTTTCTTCCTTCCCTTTTTCTCCCATAGTTCCATTTTCTTCCTTTCATTTTTTCCCCTTCCTTATTTTTTTCACATTTCTTTCTTCATTCTTCCCATTTTTATTATCTTTTCCCTTCCATACATTTTCACCTTATTTCTATCACCTTATTTTCCCTTACATTTCTTCCTTCCTTTCCTTCTGCATTTCTTCAGTTCTTTATTCTTTGTACGTGTATAAAATACTCCTATTGTAACGGTGACCCTTTGAGATTGCAATAAAAGGACATTTTAGGCAGACGGTGGACACACACACACACACACACACACACACACACACACACACACACACACACACACATCATTATCATCTTATATTCAGGGATAACTATCAGGTCAGGACACTTCAGGTCTGGAGTTTCCATGCATGTTTATACACAGTGAATGAAAAGGTTGAGAAAAGAGTAACTCTGGGTCAGTTGCAGTAGCACATATCTGTGTCTGTGTCAGTAAGACAGAGAACATGACCCTGCTATTCTTCACAGTAGAATCACATTACAAGACCTAGACTGCCATTGTCATCTTCATAGCTTGTCTTTTTTTTTGATTGCAGGATTGTTAAAGGGAAAAAAAATCTGAATTCTCACACCCTCACTCTCACACACACACACACACACACACACACACACACACACACACACACACACACACACACACACACACACGCGCGCGCGCGCACAGACTCATACAGCAGGGTTAGTGGGGTCATGCAGCTGTGTCTGGGTAAAATTCAAGTTATTTATGTGATTAGAGAAGCCACTAAATCACAAAGTTCAGCCCAGAGTGCACTGGGTGTCATGTGTATTCATGTATCCATGTAAAACATTGACGCGTGAGTGTGAACGCGAGTATCTGTGTGTTTTAACCGGTAAGATGACACTTTTAGATCTGTAAACACCTTGCTGTGTCATACTTTTGTTTTTTAATCCACTGTGTGTTTGAAATCAGACACTGTAGGGCTGTCTTCCTGCCAGAGGATGTTCCAGCTTTTGGACATGATGTTCTGGCTCCGAGTCTGTATGTGTGTAAGAGAGAGATAGAAAGCACTGAAAAAAATTTCTTCAAGCTTACTGATCTGCTCATTTACAATTATGATAAGCAACAAAAGAAAGCGAGTATGCAGGTTTAATTACATGTACTTCAGGGACCAAACGGGGCCTAGAAGTTAGCCAAATCTGACAAAAATGGCCTTTGGGGACATCTGAGTCGCCATCAGACGTAAAAGGGATTTATAAATAAGGCAAATAATGTGTTTCTAATAATAAACATGCAAAAGGTTTTCTTCTAGATGTATGGTTTGGGTTAGTCCGCAGTAATTATAATTAGCTTTAAATATAAACAATAGAGGTCTACGGTTATGTCCTCATTTAGCAAGACGTGTGTGTGTGTGTGTGTGTGTGTGTGAGAAACAGCTCTGTGCAGTCTAGACCTTGTAACTCGACTCTAGTGTGAGACATCTCATCTGTCTCTCTTTTACACACACTAAACAAAACACTACCTTTTTCATCTGTACACCAATCTCTTTCTTTCTTAAAGGTCATTGCAAACTTTGTCTTACTGTAGTATCACAAGAGATGTACAGTAGGATTATATGCAGTTCGTTGACATTAGTTATCACGGACTAACACTGAACAATACGTTCAGTAGACATTTTTGAAATTATGAAATAATGAATCAGCAAGGATTCATTACACTGATCAAGTGTTACAGTAAAGACATTTTAAAGACTATTTTAAATAAATGCTGTTATTTTGAACTTTCTATTCATTATATAATATGGTTTCCACAACATTGATAATATAAAAATGTTTCTTGAGTATAGCAAATCAGCATGATTTCTGAAGGATCACGTGACACATGCCTGATAAAAATTCAGCTTTGACATCACAGGAATAAATTACATTTGAAAATATATTAAAATAGAACAGTTATTTTAAATTGTAATAATATTTCACAATTTTACAGCACTATACTTTTTTTTTGAAACATGGAAAAACCTTAAACTTTTGAATGATTATGTACCAAACGCATATGATCAAACTGAACCTTACTGTAAAGTCTTGCCAAAACACACAAGAGGACACAAGTTATAGTGAGAGAGAACTGTCTTTCTTTAGACCACCCACAACCTGATTGGTCAAATGCTCCATCAAGCTAAAATTGCTTTGCTCAAACGTGTGTCC
Source organism: Garra rufa (assembly GCF_049309525.1). Taxonomy (NCBI): domain Eukaryota; kingdom Metazoa; phylum Chordata; class Actinopteri; order Cypriniformes; family Cyprinidae; genus Garra; species Garra rufa. The sequence continues at coordinate 28,788,772 of NC_133365.1, forward strand.
GCATGTGTGTACATTTCTTTCATGCTTGTAAAACAAGAGATTGTGAACAGATAAACGCTGCTGCATGATGAATACGTTCGTGTGATTAGTTTTGTCAGTTGTCACCGAGGACAGATACACTCACACCCTCATACGTACACGTGTGTAGACTCACACATACACATGTGTTGCTCTGAAACAATATTTATAGTAAGGGTACGCGCTGTATGAGGCCTAATTTATTTCTGTTTGAATTGTATGACATTGCGTGTTGAAGAAGTTGTGTATGTGTGTGGTCTGAGCTAACGGTAGCATCTATTCCACTCATACTTATTTTGACATTTTCCATTCTTTCCGCTGACAGCCGGAGAAAAACGACCGTTTTAATCAGACTGACCACACACACATAATCGCAACACAAACACAGCGCAACACAAGAAAGCGTGTGTGTTTCACATTAATACACTACACTTCATTTACATTATTCTTGTTTTTCTGAAACATTAGGGGCAATTCTTTCTGCAAACTTTCCCTCTCCACAAACAGCTTTAACCTGTTGTTGACCTGTTTTGACACACGCACGCACGCACGCACGCACACACACACACACACACACAAAACACCTAATTTCTAAAAACTTCTCTCAAAATTTAATGTGTTTTTTATTGTGTATTTTGTGTGTGGGTCCAAACTGGAGTTCACTTCCACCCTTCTTCTTTGCCCCCGCTGGTCACTTTTCACTGTGGGTTATTAACTAGGTTTGAAATGCTTTAAGTTTGCATCATCAACATGACTACCACTGCTAGCACTCTGGAGCAGAAGATGTGTTTTTTGTGTCAAAAGTTTAATTAAATGATTCATACAGGCATATTTTGGTTGAAATGTCCATTTTGCTTACATATGAAAGAAATTCTCTTTCATCTAATAATGTAGGCTAAATGGGCAATTCTACAGAATTGCTTCACAGTCAGAGTTGGAAACATCTGGAAAAATTTGTCTTTTTCCACAAATTTTGTATGTATGCAAATTGTATAATATCCAAGGTTACATTTCTAGTAAGTGTACAGTTAATTCTCATATTATATTTTACAGAACGTTTTAGAATATTTGTCCTCTCCTCAAATTTGGCACTACTGAAACACAGTAATATATAATTTAATAAGAAGGATTATATTGATAAAGATTTTGCTTACATCTCCCCGTACATATATTTTTTACATACATTTATATTTTATTAAACAATATTTCAAGTGTGATATATGAGGTTTTTTGTATTTTAAATCCAGTTTTTCTTCGTTAAAAGGCAACAAGTTGATCATACTGATTTCAAACTTAAGGATTCATTGGTTCAATATACATTGAACCAAACACTATCATAACATCTTAGTTGATAATTCAGTATACTTTATTTTTAACAAAACATCCCATGCTTCGGTAATGAAAGTAATGTTTTGTTAGCGACCACATCACATTATAGAATTTTAACCCACACAGTAAAAAAAAACAAAAAAACAAAACAAAAAAAAAACTACTAAAACGTACTAAAATACTAAAAATTGGCATAACTGTACTAAAATTGTGTTTATTTCCCCCAAATAATGGATTATGTGTTCCTTTTTGTCACTACTGAAACAATGATGACTAATACAGCAGTCACTATTATATGGAATAACACCCCACCCCCCTCAAAAAAACAAACATAATGTCACTTTGACAATTTCAGATACTTTTGAACCTCAAAGATACCAACTAATAGCTAGCACAGTTCTGTACATTTGTACACATATAAAAACTAAATGTTATTAAAATAACTCCCAAAAAAGTGTGTTTAATTATAGAAAAATGGTGTTCGGTAGACATTGTTAAACACAGATTTTCAATACTTTTGAACACATTTACCTCAAAATGATGGGGCCTATCTATTCACCATGTAGATATGAGTAAAATTGAAGTTGAAGTTAAAATTCAGGGGTTAGAGTTCAGGACAACCACCTCCCAATTGCAAGTACCCAATAAATGATAATTTTATATATATTAAGCATACTGATATTTCAAACATTATTGTGGATTTCAGATAATAAAATCTTAGTAAACATCTAAGATTTGAATACTGCTTTTTAAATGTGTTTTTTGGTTGTGGGACCGCAGTTTGCACCAATTTTGTAGCCCATAAAGGAACCATTCTAATTTGGTACATTCTAAAAATATTAGTATCAGCATTTATTCAACTTCTATTAAATCAGCACAGTCCAAAAACGCTCTGTAGATATCAACTGATGTAATTACTTTCCTAACTGTTATGTGTAAATTACTAAATTCTAAACTCATGAACACTTCAATCATAAACCCTCATGAAAGAGTATGAAGTTTTATCCTATTGAATGATAATGAATGAACTTGTTTGAATGAACAGTTTAATAAGAGTCATTTGATTGTGAAGCAGATTACACATTATGTACTGATGTATGATGTATTTCATTTACGAAAAACTAATTGTTACTTAAAATATAGTTTCTTTCGAGCTTTGGGATTAAAGGGATAGTTTACCCAAAAATGAAAATTTGTTTATGTTTATCTGCTTACCTCCAGGGCATCCAAGATGTAGGTGACTTTGTTTCTTCAGTAGAACACAAACAAAGATTTTTAACTCAAACTGTTGCAGTCTGTCAGTCATATAATTGCAAGACTTTGTTTCTTCAGTAGAACACAAAGATTTTTAACTCAAACTGTTGCAGTCTGTCAGTCATATAATTGCAAGACTGTTTCTTCAGTAGAACACAAAGATTTTTAACTCAAACTGTTGCAGTCTGTCAGTCATATAATTGCAAGACTTTGTTTCTTCAGTAGAACACAAAGATTTTTAACTCAAACTGTTGCAGTCTGTCAGTCATATAATTGCAAGACTTTGTTTCTTCAGTAGAACACAAAGATTTTTAACTCAAACTGTTGCAGTCTGTCAGTCATATAATTGCAAGACTGTTTCTTCAGTAGAACACAAAGATTTTTAACTCAAACTGTTGCAGTCTGTCAGTCATATAATTGCAAGACTTTGTTTCTTCAGTAGAACACAACGATTTTTAACTCAAACTGTTGCAGTCTGTCAGTCATATAATTGCAAGACTTTGTTTCTTCAGTAGAACACAAAGATTTTTAACTCAAACTGTTGCAGTCTGTCAGTCATATAATTGCAAGACTTTGTTTCTTCAGTAGAACACAAAGATTTTTAACTCAAACTGTTGCAGTCTGTCAGTCATATAATTGCAAGACTTTGTTTCTTCAGTAGAACACAAAGATTTTTAACTCAAACTGTTGCAGTCTGTCAGTCATATAATTGCAAGACTTTGTTTCTTCAGTAGAACACAAAGATTTTTAACTCAAACTGTTGCAGTCTGTCAGTCATATAATTGCAAGACTTTGTTTCTTCAGTAGAACACAAAGATTTTTAACTCAAACTGTTGCAGTCTGTCAGTCATATAATTGCAAGACTTTGTTTCTTCAGTAGAACACAAAGATTTTTAACTCAAACTGTTGCAGTCTGTCAGTCATATAATTGCAAGACTTTGTTTCTTCAGTAGAACACAAAGATTTTTAACTCAAACTGTTGCAGTCTGTCAGTCATATAATTGCAAGACTTTGTTTCTTCAGTAGAACACAAAGATTTTTAACTCAAACTGTTGCAGTCTGTCAGTCATATAATTGCAATGGATGGGCACCAAACATTTGAAAGTAAAAAAAAAAAACATGCACAGACAAATCCAAATTAAACCCTGCAGCTCGTGACCATACATTGATGTCCTAAGACACGAAACGATCAGTTTTTGCGAGAAACTGAACAGTATTTATATCATTATTTACCTCTGATACACAGCAATATCCAGCTGTTCTGGCCGTGTGCTCAGTATCCGGTGCGTTACCTTGTGTACACGCTCTGGCGTAGTATACCCAAACGCCGGACGCAATCTGTCGCGTGTATATGACACTCATTGTTTACACAGTGCAAAGAGATTGTGGGTATAGCGGCTATTCAAAATAGTAATTACTTGCGCTTATCCTGATTGTTCAAACTGATTTAAAGCTGAAAGATTACATTTGCTTGCGCAAAATTGTTGACTGTTCACCGATTCCCAACTTCTGAGCCTGATCGCTTGGAGTTATGGTTGCTTGCTCTTCGGCTGGATATCAACACGCCCATACACTTAGTAAAAGTGTGGAGGGTCTGCGGCGGTCATTTTTCCCCTTCAGGTGTTTGCGTATACTACGCCAGAGCGCGTACACAGGTAACATGCCGGATGCTAAGCAAGCGCCCAGGACAGCTGGATATTGCTGTGTATCAGAGGTAAATAATTATATAAATACTGTTCAGTTTCTCACAAAAAAATTATTGTTTTGTGCCTTAGGACATCAATGTATTGTCACGAGTCGCAGGGTGTAATTTGGATTTGTCTGTGCATGTTTTTTTTACTTTAAAATGTTTGGTGCCCATCCACTGCCATTAAATGACTAACAGACTGCAACGGTTTGAGTTAAAAATCTTTGTTTGTGTTCTACTGAAGTCACCTACATCTTGGATGCCCTGGGGGTAAGCAGATAAACATCAAATTTTTATTTTTGGGTGAACTATCCCTTTAATTTCAGGGTGGTCTGCAAGAATTTTAGCTTGTATATGAACAAATTTTGTGAAAGAAAAATCACGCATTTAAGTTTAGAAAACTGCTCCAACCAAACAGACTAAACTCTGATGTCAAATGTACTCAGATGCGCACAAAAGATCTATTATGAAAGCACACAATGATTGTGTTTTTAGCAGTACGAGTTTGTTTTTTTGCAAACCATGTAATTATCACTTCAGGGATGAAACCCTCAAAGATCAAATGGTCAACCGCCACAAGATACCAGATGTACAATAAACGACTCTAAAATATTTCAATAAACCATCCACGTATTGTTGAATGTCCATTAACATAAATTAAACGCCGATGGGTAGAGATCTGGTGACAGAATGGTGTGATAAATCCTGAACGTTCTAGAAGAAGAAGGGGAATAATGTCAGGATGGATTAAAATGCTTGATAGTTTGACATTATGACCCAATCACAGAGCAAGACAACACTCGCTTTGAGCAGATGTTCTCATTGTTGAGAATGACCGCAGTCCTCTAGGACCAATGAAGCTCACTTGACATCATACAATTAAACTCCTACTGAGAGATACAATCCTCTAGAGACTCACACATAAGTGTGTGTATGAAAGTGCGGCGCTGAATCTGCATGTAATCGATAAACACTGCACATGAAGACATTTCACTGACGTGGGAAGAAAGGACATATGCCTAGAATCAAGTGGAGAATCTGATGAACTGCAGTGGTAGTTTAGTGGTTAAAGATCTGGGCCTCTAGCTAAACGAATGGAAGATATATTCCAGGAAATTGAGAGTTTCTGAGATCACAGCCAGCTCTATCACCATTACAATGTTGTGAGAGGCAGTTAATCCTACGCTGCTCCAGAGGGACCATCTCTACAAACGGTCAATCATAAATCTCACGTCATCACCATCATTAGACAATCATTTGCAGCTATTTAAGCCAAGAGTTTAATAATAAAAATTACATAGCTGGAACCCTTAAGTAATATTGATAACTAAGTTGTTTTCTCTCCTTTTCAAAGGGCACAAAATCTTTCAGCACTTTAGGACATTTTTATGTACAAAGAACAGAGCACAAGATAGGTTCTTCATATATCACACCAAGCACTGTAATCTGAAAGCATGTAAGAAAAGGCTGAATTCGGGTAAATCAAGGCACATTTTGACAGGCATCTCAAAAACTGTCTCAATTTACCAGAAATTACCTGAAAACAACGAGAGGCTGAATTTTCAATAGTTAAAGATGGTTGTGAAGTATTCTAGGTTGGTAAGAGGGTCAATGATGTGATGCTCAATTTTTATTAAAAACCAGAGGTGGGCGATATACCGGTAGACATGATTAACCGGTTGAAATTTGATTTTGGACTATTGTCTTTATTGTGGTTACAGCTCACATGACGACACTGTGCAGAAAACTTATTGTTTGCACGCATTTTTAAGGATTGTGGTTTAAAAACAAGTGTTTTTAAGCAGTTGAGACGCAATCAGCAGTGAAAGAGAAGGCATTTCGCTATATGTGCACACTGTCTGAGAGACGAGAAGACGGTACTCGTAGAGCGTGGGAGTTATTTTCACTGCTTTATAGGCCTTAAACGGTTAAATACACACACGCTTGTATTTGTCAAAATGCCTCTCTTTGGAAGTATTCTTGTAAACACAATAATTTAGGTCTTAAGTGAAAGCAAACAGCTGAGAAAGAAAACATGTGTAACAAAATATTGGATCCGGGCAGCTATTAAAGTGACTTTTGTAACTTGAAAAGAAGAAGAAATATATATTTAATTTACACATTGAAGAATATGCACTGTTTTTATACATTTGATTACTTTGTATAATGCATGTAGCATTTCTTTTTTTTTTCTCTTGTAGTTTTTTTGTCCTATTGCTTGTAATTTGTTTCTTATTCTTGTTTACTTGTCTTCAGTGAGCTTGAGTTTATTTAGGCTAGTATTAGTTTTTGTGATACTGACACTGGTGACATGAATACTGAAGTTTCTATGGTATCAAAAATGTTTATTATTTAAAAAGAAAATACTACACTGTATTGTGATACATACTGTTACCGTGAACTAAAATTACTTATATCATGACATAAGATTTGGACCACAAAACCAGTCATAAGGTAAATTTTTTACATTTTTTAAATTAAGGTATGCTGTATTAGATTACGCTGAATAAATAAGCTTTGTACTGATGTATGGTTTGTCAGGATTAGACAATATTTGGCCGAGATACAACTTTTTGAATATCTGGAATCTGAGGGTACAAAAAAAAAAAGAAAATCACCTTTAAAGTTGTCCAAATAAAGTTCTTAGCAATGCATATTCCATATTATTCTTAATGTCCGGTGGGTAATATATACAAAATATCTTAATAAAACATGATCTTTAACTAATACCCTAATAATTTGTGGCATAAAAGGAAAATTTATAATGTATTTTTGGCTATTGCTACAAATCGACCCAGGTTACGTATGTAACCCAGGTTCCCTGAGGGAACGAAAGCTGCGTCAAGCGCTATGGGGAACGCCAATTGCCAGAACAAGAGGGAAAATTGTCTCTGTCTAGATTAGGACGAGAGGACAGAAGAACCATGAGTAACCCTGAGGTCAAGGTCGTAAAACCTGACGAAGGTGAGAGGTGTGGACCATCCCGCAGCTTTGCAGATGTCCTGAATCGGGACACCTGCCAGAAGGGCCTTCGAGGCAGCCATGCCTCGAGTTGAGTGAGCCTTAACCCCCAAGGGTGAAGGGAGGCCAGAGGACTCTTAGGCAGTAGAAATGGCATCTACGATCCATCTACTGATAGTTGGTTTAGAAGCAGGGCACCCCCTCTTGGGGGCCATAACAGACAAGGAGTTGCTCCGTCTTACGCCACAAAGCAGCTCTGTGGACGTATGTGTCCAGTACAGTTATACTTCTGCTGGTCAGGCTCCAGAAATGGAGGAGGATAGAAGGCCTGGAGTACGATGGGGTGTGGTGTAGAGGAAGGGACCTTAGGAACATACTCCGCACAGGGGTACAGAAACGCTTTGGCCATTCCGGGCGCAAAGTCTAAATAAGAGGTTGCCACTGAAAGGGCCTGAAGGTCACCAACTCTCTTTAGAGAAGCAAGGGCAAGTAGCAACACAATCTTGATTGTGAGCATGCGATCAGAGATTTCCTCTATAGGTTCGAATGGAGGTCTACAGAGGGCTTCAAGCACCACAGCGAGGTCCCAGGTAGTTACCCGAGGACGTACTCGAGGTCTCAACCTCTGCGCACCGCGGAGGAAACGTATTACTAATGGGTCTTTTCCCACAGAAAGTCCACCAAGAGAGGCGTGGTAGGCCGAAATTGCCGCCACATAAACCCTGCAGGAACTCCAGGACTGTACCAACCGGGCAGATCACTGGGTCTAGCTGGCGGTCTCTACACCATGAAGTGAAGAGTTTCCACTTCAGGGCGTAAAGTTTCCTCGTGGAGGGAGCCCAGGACTGAAGAATGGTCTCAACAACCTCAGTTGAGAGACCTGACACCCACAGTTTCCATATTTCTGGACGGAGGTGCAGGATGGAGCCCCCCGCTTGAGAGAGAAGGTCCTTCCTGATCGGTCCTTCCTGCTCCCACATTGAGATGGCCAGGAATGTGCAATGCTCTTAGTGAGTGTATTTTCCCCTGGCACCACAAGAGGAGCTGGTACGCCAGTTTGTACAGAGGACGCGAGCGCAGACCCCCTTGGTGGTTGATATAGTAAACAACCGCTTTGCTGTCGGTGCGCACTAGCACATGACGGTTCCGTAGGTCTGGGAGGAAGTGTTTTAAGGCTTGAAACACGACCAGCATCTCTAGGCAGTTGATGTGCCACAGTAGATGGCGGCCTGTCCACAGACCGTGGGCTGAGCGGCCACTCATGACCGCCCCCCAGCCAGTGAGGGATGCAACTGTCGCTAGCGTTATGCGGCGGCAAGGAGCTCCCAGCACTGGGCCTTGGGAAAGGAACCAAGGTTTCTTCCACATTTCTAAAGCACGTAGGCAATGCCGCGTGACCCTGATTGTGCGGAATGGATTTCCCCTCGGGGAAAAACCCTTGGTTTTGAGCCACCATTGTAAGGGCCTCATGTGCAGTAGTCCAAGAGGTATTACGTTGGATGCTGGACTCGATCCGAGCAGGTGACATTCGTCCCTGCATCATGGTCGAGTCCCACACCACGCCTAGATAAGTGGTTCCCTTCCGGAGGGAACTCTACGCTGCGTCCTGGTTCAGGACACTATGGGAACTGCCTTCAGCGTGACCGGTTCTGAAGCTCTTATAAAACAACGGCAATGAACTTGACATTGACCGGCGCCAGCCCATGACGTCATTAACAAGGCGCCTACTAGTATAAAAGGGCGCTTGTGAATACATCAACCATCTTTTTGTTCTTCAGATCACCTTGTTCTAAGCGTGAGTATGATGGCAATGCCCGGAGTTAAAAAATATAGCAAGTGTGCTGATCCGTGTCCGCGGAGTCTGACACCGGATGATTCACACAGTTTGTGCGTCATATGTTTGGGTGAAGAGCACGCGCGCTCTGTCCTTGCGTTCATTGTGAGGGCTTTTCTATCAAAAAGCTCCGCTCTCGTTTGTCCCTTTTCTCGAGGGGATCGGGACATCCACCTGCCCCACGCGGTTCTGGTCCCGCGGCAGCCGAGGCTGCCCGGCGGCTGAGATCGTGGGGTTCGCAGGTGGAGCTCGCTGACGAGTTTGAGAGAGGTGTGTGTCTCTCGCGCTCGCCAGCGGGAGACGAGGGCGCGCTGCTGGAAGAGGATGTGTTATCGCTCACATCCTCAGATCCAGCGGCGAGTGCTCTGTTGGCTGCCAGCCAGGGCGAGCAGGAAGAGGTTGAGATGGGCGAAGATGAGTCTTTTGAGCCCGTCCAGCCCTCCTGAGGCCGTATGAGGAGTTGATGGACGTCATGGGGCGTGCCGCCGCGAGATTAGATCTGCCGTGGCGGCGCGCGCAGGAAGAGGTCCTTCACGGCAGGCTCGATGAGAGATATCTTCCTGGCCATGTCAGGCCACCTCCTTTGAGCCTCCCATTCCTTTCCGACCTCCATACTGAGGTCGAGAAGGCATGGGATAAACCTTACTCGGCCCGCATTAACAGGCATCAGCATGTTAACTATGCTGATGTCCAGGGAATGCGCGAGCACGGGTACGTGTCGATGCCCCCGGTGGAGGATACCCTGGCGGCGTATCTTTCATCGGGAGCGACGTCGACACTCACGGCTCCAACCCTGCCGAACAAGCCGCTTAAAGAAACATCGCGGCTGAACGGCAGGGCATACGCGGCAGTGGGTCAGGCCGGTGCCGCCCTGCACACTGTAGCGGTGTTGCAGGCGTACCAGGCCGATCTACTTAAAGATCTGGACCAGGGCCTGGGGCTTTCCCCAGAGGAGGTGACTGAGCTGCGCCGCACCACTGATCTCTCTCTGAGGGCCACCAGACAGACAGCGACCGCGGTTGGTCGCGCTATGTCTGCTTTGGTGGCCACAGAGAGACATCTGTGGGTGAACCTGACGGACATCGGGGAGAAAGAGAAGCGCTTTCTCCTCGATGCCCCGGTTTCGCCTTCCGAGCTCTTCGGCACGTCTATAGAGACGGTGGTCGAGAAGTTCAGGGAGGCGAAGGCGCGCTCAGCGGCATTCAAGTCGTTCATCCCTCGCCGGTCCGCGCCCGCACCCAAACGCCATGGACAGCCTGGCACGTCCCGGTCCGAGGACCGGAGACAGGGCCAGGTGGCTAGTGTGGCCACTCGAGGCCCCCCACCACCAAGGAGTAGGTCTCAGAGGAGGCGTGACGCGCGGCATAGGAAGCAGGATCTCAGGGAAACGATCCAGCGTAGGCGTCAAAGCAGGCGGGAATCGGATACCTGAGGTCCCCTCCTTCTGCCCCTCGCGCTCGCTCGGCCGCCTGCCTTCCTGTCCTCTTAAACTCCGGGGCCGGGCCTATGATGAAGTTACTAACGCACTCTGACGGCCCGGTATACGAACTGACATATATGGGTGTTATGTGTGTATGTACATGTTTGTCTACCAGCTCCGCTTGGGTGAGACTTAGTTTGGGCTCCTTAATCTGAGCCCCTCTGTTCTCGAGTGTTAAGTGTAGCCAGGTCTCCCCTCATTCTGAGATAGTGTCTAGACCTCCACTTCTGTTAACTCCTGTGGGGTTAAAAGCGTTGTTAGGCTCCCTCTCACGAGTGAGAGTGTTTCTCGCCTGGAGCCTCCGCCGTTGGAGCTCGATGTGGCAACCTGCATACGCATGTTCACCCACCCGCTGGGTGCGGCAGTCTACCCCGTCCCGTGGTAAGAGTCCCTCTAGACTCCGCTCGTCTGAGTGTGAAGACCGGGAGATTTGGGTAGGTTCCCCACTCTCTTTTTAAGAAGATAGGAGCAACCTAGGGTTGAGCGCATGGGCTGCCTCTCTTTGTGAGTCAGTGCACTGAAGGCCCCGCTCCCCAGGGCCCTGTCTAAAAGGAAAGAAGTTTCTTTAGTGAGAGAGGAAAGTTTAGAACCCCCCCCCCCCCAAGCGTGAGGATTTTTTTTTTTCAGGCCTCCTCTCTCTGAGAGTCGCGCTGACGAGATTCCCCTCTTGGAGGTTCTTGTCTAGGCTGATTTCGCACAGTTCTATCAGATTTGGGCAGCTCTGGTAGCTGGTAGGCTCTCGTGAGCCTCGCTCTCCACCGAAGCGTACAGTGTTAGGTCCTCCTTGGCGGAAGCCCTGGTTTGGACCTCCAGGTTTCACCTTTGAACCCTGTATAGATGCTTACAGCTCTGTCCAGATAGCATTTAGTTCTGGGGTTGAGTGTAGTAGGTCTCCCCTCATTATTAATGAGCTCTGTTGGTTAGCACCTCCACTCCTAGATTTTCCTGCCACGGTGAGCGTTGTCAGGGTGCTGCAGGCTTCCTCTCGATTGAGAGTCCTTCTGTAGGATCCTCCGCTCTTCGCTGCTGCTGTTCAGACCTCCTTTCGCCTAGTGGCGTCATGATGTAGGTCGGGTGACTGGTCTTCCCCATGGTTTAGACTTAGAACGGTTAGATGTGTTCTCCTGCATGAGAACCGTCCAGTTGCAGCCTTCGCTCCCCTCAGTGCTCCGCTTACAAGTACATACTCGTGGTATTTAGCTGGTAGGCCTGCTTAGGCCTCGCTAACTGCTGTGCTCTGTGCTTTGAGCCCTCTGCCAAAGCTGAGTATTGTTAAGGCTCTCTCTTTCCAGACTTGAAGCCTCCACTCTACAGAATCCTGTGATGTGGGTTCATGTACTTGTAGCATTGAGTGTAGCCAGGTCTCCCCTCAGTGGGATTTTCGTTAAGACCTCCACTCTCGAGCATCTCTCGCTAGGGACTATTAGAATACCGCTCACCCAGACCGAGTGTTGTCAGGCTTTTTCTCTCTGTGAGATTCGTTTCAAAGCCTCCACTCTACAGGGCCCTGCTCTCAGCATTTGGGCCCTGCTGTGAGTCCCGGTATTCTCTAAGCGTTGAGTGTAGCTAGGTCTCCCCTCACTAAAATATTTGGGAGAGATCTCCACTCCATAGAGCTAGGAGATTGAGTGTTGCTAGGCTTCTTCTCATCCGAGGGTCTCTGTGAAGCCTCCGTTCCCCTGAAGCTCCGCTTCTGGTACTTTCAGACGTGAGTGTAGCTAGATCTCCCCTCTCTGAATATTTGGTGTGAGATCTCCACTCTTTAGAGCTGGGAGGTTGAGCGTCGTCAGGTTTTCCTCTCATTCTGAGAGTCTCTGTGAAGGCCTCCGTTCCCCAGAAGCTCCGTTTTTAGTACCTCCAAGCGTGAGTGTAGCCAGGTCTCTCCTCACTTAGAGTATTGAGGCCTCCACTCGTAAAGAGCTGGCGGATTGAGCGTGGTTGGGCTTCCCCTTTGGTGAGGCCCCCGTTCTCCAGAAGCTCCGCTTCCAGTCTTTCCACCTCCAGGCGTGAGTGTAGCCAGGTCTCCCCTCACTGAAGGGTTATTTGAGACCTCCACTCCTAAGAGCTAGTGGATTGAACGTTGTCAGGTTTCCTCTCTTTCAGAGAGTCTTCTGTGAAGCCTCCGTTCTCCAGAAGCTCCGCTTCCAGTACTTCTAGGCGTGAGTGTAGCCAGGTCTCCCCTCACTGAAGGGTTATTTGAGACCTCCACTCCTAAGAGCTAGTGGATTGAACGTTGTCAGTTTTCCTCTCTTTTTAGAGAGTCTTCTGTGAAGCCTCCGTTCTCCAGAAGCTCCGCTTCCAGTACTTTCAAGCGTGAGTGTAGCCAGGTCTCCACTCACCAAGAGGGTTTGTGTTTGAGACCTCCACTCTTACAGAGCTCCGAAGCTCCGCTACCAGGCTTTGCTGTCGCCTGTGATAATGATATGGTGATTCCCTCACTACGCTCTGGGCACCTCCTCAAATCCACAATAGTGGTGAGTACTCACGTGAAGCTTTGAGCACTCCCTAAAACCCACACGAAGTGGTAAGTGCACACGCAAGTCTTTGGGCACTTTCTGAAATCCACATGAGTGGTAAAGATTACCCCCCGAAGGTTGGGTTCTTTTCTAAAATCCTATATGGTATGGGTTACGCAGTATTTCTCCGTTCCCATTCTAGAGTTGGTTCTAAAAACCCCTGGGTTTTTCCAACCCCACTGCAGACAGCACTACTTATAGGATCGAGTGTCGCTAGGCTTCCTCTCATCTAGAGAGTCTTCTTGCAGAAGCCTCCACTCTCCTGAGAAACTCCACTTAGGTGGTTCTATTGCTTAGGCTCTTGGAGCCTCATGAATCACCTCCAGTGTTGAGTGTAGTTAGGTCTCTGACCTCCACTCCCAGAGTTCCCCGCAAGCACAGAGTGTTGCCAGGCTTCCTCTCGTCTAGAGAGTCTGTTTGGAGCCTCCGCTCTTCAGAACCCCCGCTTAGTATGAAGACTTAAGGGTAAGCTTCACTAGCGGTGAGTGTAGTTAGGCCTACTCTCGCTTAGAAGTTTCAGGCCTCCACTCATAGGAGTCCGGTGCTTGGGTAGCCGAGCTAGCTGTGACGTCGGCCCAAGCGATTCTCGCCGGTAGTGGGGAGTGATGTTCCTTCTTGACTCCTCAATCAGTCAGTTGTTCACTTACTCCTCAGCATGGCAGAGTTGGTATATCGTTCCCATAGTGTCCTGAACCAGGACGCAGCGTAGAGTTCCCTCCGGAAGGGAACGTCTAGGTTACGTATGTAACCCCTGTTCCCTGAGGACAGGGAACGAGACGCTGCATCTCGTAGCCATGCTTCGGGCCCCACTTACGTCTCCATCAGACAAAAAGATGATTGATGTATTCACAAGCGCCCTTTTATACTAGTAGGCGCCATGTTAATGACGTCATGGGCTGGCGCCGGTCAATGTCAAGTTCATTGCCGTTGTTTTATAAGAGCTTCAGAACCGGTCATGCTGAAGGCAGTTCCCATAGTGTCCTGAACCAGGACGCAGCGTCTCGTTCCCTGTCCTCAGGGAACAGGGGTTACATACGTAACCTAGACGTTCTCTGTAATGGAGATAGCACACTTTCTTGGCATTTAGTCTCAACCCCAAGTTTTTCATGTGAGCAAGAAAAACATCTCGTTTTTTGGGCTACAATGTCAGTAATGTCAGCGAGATGTAATTGTCTTAAAATAATAAAGAAGAAAAAAAAGGAAAAATGTTTTACTATCATTTAAAAATGTATTAAATGTAAAAACTTTCTCTGCCAATGTCATAAGGACATATTAAATTCAAACTTTTGTTGAAAATGATGTAAGTGCTGTCAAAACCATATGAAATCAACATGCATACAGTAATACGCTGGGTTTTTATGATTTAAGATTTTCTTTGTCCTTATCATAGACCCTGTCATCGGTCGTTAGCACAATAACGACACGCATACTTTTTTGTGATTATGTTATATCCAGAGCATTTAGATAATGTTACGGTTCATTTACAGAGCACAGAGCACACGGCTTTAACCAACTTAGCTGACTTTCTAAAAGGGTTTAAAAGAAAAGCCTGGTAGAGTTTGAGCAAAGCATGTCAAGGTTGTCGAACGGTTTGTGTCAGGTTGCGAATGAGAGTGAGAGACCTTCACAACAGTTAATGATGTCACTCCCTCAGAGGAGGGATCTTTTTACCGTGGCAATCTGATTACAGCTCTGCTTGCTTTGGCTAAAGAGCACATCAGAAATCAAATGTTCTCTGGCAAGAGTTATATTTTCTCAAACACACACACAAAAAAGTGCGTTTCCGAGCACACAATACTGACTAGCAGGTCAGAGCGGTGTTTGACCTGATAGGAATGCAGACTTGAGTTTGGTACAAGACAATTTATAAAGAAAAGCACACACATCCGTTGTATAAGATTGTATAACCGCAACGCTGCGGTGGTGGTTAAAACGGCTGGTAGTACTGTAAAACACACGCACACATAAAGAAGAGCACCAGACCTTATGTGACAGTGGTCTCAACATGTTCTCACCTCATAAGTGGTGAGTTTCTCCAGTTAGAGGGCAGTGTGACACACACAGCACGGACAGCTGGATGTGTGGTTTTTACTTATACAGCTGGAGCCCATCTGGGACCAACACTGGATGAGATGTGCATACACGCTCACAAACACAGACACACAAGATGCAAACTGTGATAAACTCTAACTGGCCTCTTCATCAATACACCTCTTTCTTCTCTCCTGTTATATCTACATATCCTCACATCACCTTGTCTTCCACCAGGAGGAATGCTCGTATTGTTATGAAGATAAAATAACCAGATAGACTATTACTATGATTTTATTCATAGGTTTTAAATCCAAACTATGAGCTAACCTTTAGAGAAATCTGGATTAAAGAACAAAAATGGAAACACAAGACAACCTTCTGATGACCTACTTGCTCTTCGGTCTGCAGATTTCAGTGTTGAAGCTGATCAAAGCATGTGTTCCTGCTTTGATACTGCTGTTAGTGTTGGATTCATTTCCCTCTGTCTTTTCATCTATTATTGCTCTATTTCATGTTACATCCCATGGGAGAAAAAAGGCATTATATCATCATTCCAACATGCAAACAATAAAATAAAATAGAAAAAAAACATTAATCCCCAATGCAAGCTGATCACTATAAATGTGTCACGGACATGGCAATAATAGCTTGACACAAATCAAAAGTTGGCGAGATACTATCAGATCAAATCAGAATGTTGACTGAGAGTGGCTCTTTCTGTACTTTCTGTAATTTTTATGAAAATCATTTTTATTACTACAACAATAGGCTCCTCCTTTTCCCTCTAAATATAAATTCTGCTCATTTTGAGGGCTGCGTAACAATACAAATTTCCAATGCAATTGGGATTCACAAGTTCTCGATTGGATTAGATTCGAATGTAGAGGGGGATTTGTCAGACTAACCGAAACAGAATTGTTCATTAAGTTCATGTTGTTCATTGTTTGTTCAATAAGTAGACTCCACTGTTCATGCTGTATGATTCTGATTCACTAAAAAGAATCAGTTCCTAAGAGTCATTTGTGTGTAAATCGATTACACCAGTTTTTACATTGTTAATTACTGTATGCGGCTGGCAAGGAAACCTAAAACAGAACAACTTAAGTAAGATGCATTTTCTTGACATTTTGCAGCACATAAAATAAAAACCGAACAACTGTTCAGGCACATGACCTGTTTGTCTCAAAAATACGCTCTGTTTTCACTTAAAATGTAATTTCTGCTCATTTTAAAATTAATTACTATATTTGGCTGGCAAGGTCAAGGAAAACTAAAACGGAACAACTTAAACAAAAAAGATGCGTTTTCTTGACATTTTGCACCACATGCCCTGTTCATCTCAAAAATATGCTCCATTTTCCCTTAAAATACAAATTCCGCTGATTTTAAAGTTAAATACATTTTAGGGCTGGGTATCCAAAGTAGAGAGGGATTTGTCAAATTAACTGAAACAATAAATCACAATTTAGTGGTCATTCTGAATGATTCATTAAGACGATCAGTTCAAAAGAGTCATTTGTTCATGAAGTAGACTTCACTGGTTGTGCTGTATTTTTCTGATTCACTAATCAAAAATAGGGGTTTAAAATTGTACCTTTTGGGGTACAGTAGCTAGTCGCTGGAGCAGTGCCCTTAAAAAGGACATCTTTGTACCTTTTTTACCCCTAATAGGTACATATTAGTACCTAAAGGGTGCGTATTACTACTCTAAAGGTACTAATATGTACCCTATAGGGGTAAAAAAGGTACAAAGATGTGCTTTTAAGGGTACTGCTCCAGTAACAAGCTGTTGTACCTCAAAAGGTAAAAATGTACACCCATATTTTTCTGTGTGTAAGAGTCATTTGTGTGTGAATCAATTACACCAGTTTTTTCACTGGTAAGGTCAAGTAAAAAAACTAAAACAGAACAATTTAAAAAAGAAAGATGCATTTTCTTCACATTTTTGCCCTGTTTCTTTCATAAATATACATTTTAAAGATTTTAAAGTTAAATATATTTTAGGGCTGGGTATCCAAAGTAGAGAGGGATTTGTCAAATTAATTGAAACAATAAATCATAATTTATTGAGTCATTCTGAATAATTCTTTACAAAGATTGGCTCAAAGGAGTCATTAAGTAGACTTCACTGTTTGTGCTGTATGGTTCTGATTCACTCAAAAGAATCAGAACCAGAACCAAAGTCATTTGTGTGTGAATCAATTACACCAATTTTTACTGTATGCGGCTGGCAAGGAACAGCTTAAACAAGAATTATGTGTTTTTCAGCACATTCCCTTTTTGTCTAATCACAGTCACGGTGGAATGCAAAATAAATCTTAAAATATGATTTTTTTTGCCATGTTAGCTAAAACCAGTGAGGGAAATGCTGGCATAAGTAAAAGAATGCTCTTAGAGTGGATCTCCAGAGGATCCTGTAGCTTCACTGTCTTACACACAGTTCAGTAAACATTCACAAATGAGCTAAAAAGCAGGCTTTCCCATCCTAAACATTTAACAACACACCTACATGTGACCAACACAATGCTTAATATAGACAGTATGCTTCTAAAGTGAATGACTTTGGCTCACTATCTGTGGCCTGGGCAGAAGATCAGTCTGTTTCCCTTCTGACAAGACAAAACACCAAATGAATTCAACAAAAGCTCTAAAAAACACACAACCCCAATTAGAGCTTTGTTCAGCAGCAGCAAATGATTCAGCCGTTAGATTTCAGGGGACAGATGCAAGAAGAAGAGAGCTAAAAATTGAGAAAAAAATCTGTTTTGAAGATGTAGTCAACAAACTGACAGAGCTGCCATTTCTGAAAAACACCCATCTTACTCAAATTCACACGCACACAAACACGAGAAGACAGATGCTTCGGGTTCCACTGATATTGTTGGTTATAAATATACATTTACTCACATTACCCAATCTCACAGTGCATTCTCGCACAGTACGGCAGCGAAACACACCACATTAAAGATTTATCACTGGGCTGCATATTTGTGGGCAACCAAACATAAGAGTTCATAACACAGTAACAAAGGAATGAGAGGAACAGCCATTATGCCCTGTATGACAGTAAACAGACCAATATCCAATTTGAAGAAGTCTGTTTTCTAAAAAAAAATACCACTCGGCAGAAATTTGTGGTTCTGCAAATACAGTTAGAAAGCAAAATAAAGCTGATTGAGAACTAATTATTTTTCCTCATTTAACAACCCATATCCAGAATTGATAATTCTGAACAATTAGAGTCACTAAAACAATTGCCCCGTCATCATTTTACATTGTTGCCTGGACCAAATTCACTCTATTGGTCGAGCCAGAAGTTGACACATTAGACCACTTAAACAAACAGAGCAATGTTTGAATATGCCAAAGATTCAAGTGTTTACACATTTCGGGAAGTCATCCTCGGAGTTGTCTCTGCATATTATCCTGGGACAGCAGAAAGTATGTTAACAGAAAAAAAAAAGAAAAAAAAATACACAGCAGCTTGAACTAGCGATGAAAGAAATACTAAAAATATATTTATAGCTTCTGCACTGAACCAAGCAAGCAGCAAAACTGCAAAGTCTAAATCGTAATTTTTACCTAATTGCCATATGAGCTGGCTTGCACAAAACTTTTACTCCCAATCCAATCAACCAACACAGTTTCAAATCAATACAGGAAATGCGTGGCGACATCAGTGAACAAATGTGATTAATGCATTCCATATTAATGCAAAACAAACTACAGATGTGTGTCAATAACCTATTGGTTCCAGTGTATCAGACACACGCTCTTCACTCTCTCTTTCATATCATATTGCGTATCGCTTGCAGTTTGATTGTTTGACCACATCGTGCAGAACTGTTGTTTATTCACACACATGTATGTTATTTTGCTGAATGTCCTTTCCATAGGTGAATAAAAGTTAAGCTCCAAAAAGAAAAAAAAAACTGTAAAAGCAGTCCATATGACTAAATGGTCAAACCAAAAAGTAATTAGACCCCAGATATAATTTTGGATATTTTTTACTAGTGGGTGCAGCAGGACCCTATAGCTCACTTATGTAAGTGAGGATAGCAATAAACTTAATTAATAAACTAAAATTTGGGACCAAAAATTATTCAGACACTTTGACCTGATCAGTGTTTTTTTCTTTAATTGCTAATGCAAACTTTTTACACCACAGACTGAACAAAATTAAGCATTGCTTGGTATTGATAGTTATGTAAATATTGTCATATAACATTGTTCTGAATTTTTGGTTAATTTTTAATCCATTACATTTAATACACACATGAACAAATGATATTGTGTAATGTGAGAAACTCAAGAAAATCTTAGTATATATCTCATAAAAATGCCAGATTTGAGGTTTGACAGCTATCATAGCATCAGAGGACCTAGCATATGAATAATACAGACTACATTTATGGTAATATTTTATCTTTCTGGAGCATGACAAACTCAGTTTGTATTCACTTTTTCAATTATGTTTTTAGACATTACGTTAAATTTCTGTTTATATGATTTGAAGAACAGTATAAACATGAGCTGGTTGAGAGTACAGTCTGCTTTGGTCCCTCATGAGGGTGGATTTTGGTAAATCTAATATGTATAGTAGTAGGTTTGGGCGATGTCTACCAAATTGGCATCAGACGATGTTTACAGTGAAACATTGTGATGGATGATGGAATCAGGCTGGGGGATTGGACAAGGAGTGTGGATTTGGAATTTGGAAAAAGGCACGGAAAATGAATAACCCCTTCTTCAGAGCCACTAAAGGGACATGGTTAGATGCTTGCTAGTGGTAGCCTGTTACATTACAGTACATAAAGTTTCACTTGCCACATAAACAGAGTAAGAAGAGATGACTTATAGGACGATGATGAATGATTCGCAGATCCTGAGCAGCACTGACAAACATCTATTCTTGTAGAATGTGTGCAAAGTAAAAAGCAAGCGCACATTCAAAAGCAATTTCAATGCCCCGCATAAAGTGAAGAAAAAGTTATCAATTGATTTGTATTTTAATGAGTGAAATATGTATTTGATCCCCTAAGAATCAGCAAGATTTGTCTTTTATACAGGTCACTCTCTTAAAGGGAGAACCCAGAGGAGAACTGGGTGAAATTGTTGTGGTCAGATGAGATCAAAATTGAGCTCTTTGGCATCAACTTAACTCGCCATGTTTGGAGGAGGAGGAATGCTGGCTATGACCGCATGCCTAATGAGAAGTGTATTTTTGATTTATTAGGAAGTTAACAATTAATAGGAAACACTGATTTCTTGAGTCAAGACTACCCACACTATACTGGTGTGTTTTTGTATTAAAATGTCCAGTGTGCACAAAGAAAATTGATGAAAAATCGGTAATCATAAAAATAAAAACCCCAGAAATCGAAATAAATTCCCAGTAAATCTGGTAAAATAAGTAAAAGCAGCACATCTGACTACACTCTGAACCCGGATGAGTTGAATTTACTTAAAAAACTGGTTGCCCTAAAAAATGTAAGTAATGTGAACTTAAAAAAATCTGTTTATTTACCTTAAAATGTTTAGTCATATTAATTACAAAGTTCAGTTCATTTAACTTAAAATATTTTGTAATATCAATTTGCAGTTAGTATAGCTACTAGGGGTGCAACGGTTCTCGGTAAAAACCGGAACCGTCCCGTTCTTCTCCCACGGTTCGGTGCGCACCAGGACCGCGGTTCAACTTGAAACTGACAACGCATCTGTAATATGTTTTAAATAGCAACAAGTAAAACAAACAGGGTTCGGCTAATGCATGTTTCTGTTGATGGATGGGCATTCTGGCTTCCCAATACGTTACAACAACAGCGATTAAATAAAAAACGTGGACAAACTATTCTTGTTCAATGCGAGTGTCGCATGCTGTAATATGAGCAGCCCGTTGTCTCCCGGGTGCTGATAGCGCTCGTGTGCAGGGGAGACCTGAACAGCACACATTGCTATCTGGATTTAAACTAAACTCATTTAAGCTTTGCCAGTTTCAACATTTAAGAGACATATTACATAACACGCAAACCCGCGCGCGCAGTGAGAAGTGAGAAGATCTGTGTGTGCGCTCAACCGAAGAGCGCAAACCCGCAAATATTACTCCCGCAGAAATATATGTTATTTCGTCCTGCTCCCGCCCGCAACATTTATGTTTTGCCCCACTCCCGCCCGCAAAAACTGCATAAAACTATAGCTATAATACTAAAACTAAAACTATAATACTAAAATACTGCATAAAAGTAACCTATACCCCCGCGGGAAAACAGGTCTCTACTTCATCTCTCATCTTCAATTTGCGCGTAATGTATAACACTCTTGTATATCGGAGTCTAGGCACGCATAAGTCCACTATTGATTCACAAACTATTCATGCTTTCGGGGCTCTGATCCATAGTATTTTTGCGTGAAATTTTAAAGTATTTTCATAGATGTCAAAATGAATGTCCTGTGAGTGTTTTATAATGAATGCTTAAATGCTTAAAAATACTCTGAAGTTGTAAAGAATCTCTGAATTAAAGAATTCAGGAGATTGAAATCTGTATATATGTTAAAAAGTTAGAACTGAGCAGAACTGAGGGTTTTCTTTTAAATTCAAAAGTATAGTTTTAATTTAAAGTTTGTTTGTTTGTTTGAGATTTTTTATAACATGCATTAGAAGAATAAAAAGACAAAACAAATGTTTTGCTTAATAAAAAAGGTTTAAAAATAAACACCTTTAGAGGAAATGTCAGGCGTAGGGGGGACTTGCAAAATTGACCCGAGAAGGATGTGGGCACAGTTTCTGTACCTAAAAACTAATGTTAGACCTACCTAAAAAAACCCCGAAAAATCAGTTTATTTTATTGTATCTTTACTCTATTGTATTTATTTGTGCTGTTGCTTCTAGTTAGTTAGTTCGTATTTCTTTACTTTTAAATTTTTTTCCCTAAACATAGCACATGTACCGAAACGTATCGAAATCGTGACTCTAAAACCGCGATACAAACCGAACCGTGAGTAAGTAGAACTGTTGCACCCCTAATAGCTACTCACTGACTCCCAGAGTGCATTGCGGCATGAATAAATTATGCAATTGCTTTTTTTTACTTTTGTTTTTTTTTTTGCCAATTTTATTTGCAGTCTTCTGTCAGTAGCACAACAAAAAGATCATATCAAATGGTTGTTGTTACAAATAATCAAATAAACAAAAGTGAATTGTTAGCACTGTTGTGATTCACGTGCTGATGGTTAAAGTCTGTGTGTGACTCGAGCATATTATTACAAATGTTAAAGGGCTGTATCAACCCAATTAAAAGTTTTTTCAAGGTGTTTATAAAGAACTTTAAATTAGTAAAGACTCATTATTATTATTATTATTATTATTATTGATTTCATGATACATTTCTGCATCAATAGAAAGAAAGTTATAACAAAATAAACAAAGTTCCAAGTCCCCAAACAAAGGGAACACTAATCACTATAATAGTAAGTTTATTTATTTTTATTTTTTAAACAACCAATATATGAAGTCAGCTTATGTGATGTTCCCTCAAATATTTCAGTTGTATTGAAACTTCAACATTCAAGATGACTTTGGGAAACTAGTAAAGGAAAGATAACTGCAAAAGTCTATTAAGAATTGCCCCACCTCAAAAACCTTTCTTTTCTTCTTTTTCTGTTGTTATTTTGCACAGTACCAACATATTAGTGCACTGCTGCCTCTCACTGGTTTATTAATGTTGCTGGTTCCTTTGTGGCTACTTGAATATTTTAAGTAAGCTTTACTCAAAGCTGCAAGTAAATTGTTTTGCTTGTCTTGAAAGTAGCTGTAACTCAATGAAACCTAGTAAGTATAGCAACTAAGTAAAGATAACTAACTCTAAGTAAGGTAAACTATTGGGTTTTACAGTGTAAGTGAAGATAACTAACTATGTCCAAGTAAGGTAAACTATTGGGTTTTACAGTGTAGTGTAATATATTTCAAGTCCTTTGAAGCAACACAAGTTTGTGTGAAGTGAGAAACACTTCCAGATTATGCAATCGAAGAAAATCGTACATAGGGCAGATTTGAGGTTTGACAGCTATCACATAGCTTCAGATGACTTTGCGTGTAAATCATAAAGACTACATTTATGGTACTTTCTGATCTTTCTAAAGCTTTTTTTTTAGACATTAAGTTAAATTTCTGTTTACAAGAACAGTATGAACCTCTATGAGAGTACAGTCTTCATAAAATGCTGTGGTCCCTTCTGAGGGTGGATCTTGATAAATCAAATAGGCATAGAAGTACATATCTGGCTAACTTGTCCATATAAAACTGAGTTCAATATGAGAGCTCAAATCTTTTTGACAAATGCACTGAAGAAGCAGCCATCCCAGCTCCTGCTGCTATATACAGAGCTCAGAATGGAATCCTCCGAGACCTCCGCTAAACTTGAGCAACATCTAAAAGCTGTTACACCCTCCCATGAATACTGCCAAATGAGAGCAGAATGTGCTCCAGAGGTTGCAATCAGATCAGGCCATGACATTAGACTGAGTTATTGGATTCTCAAAGGAGCGAGCCAGTGAGGGTTATGTGTGAACACCGTAAAACATCAGATCACGAGCATTCCCAGAATAAAGACAGAATCTAAATATGAATCTAGAAATGTGACAGGGTCAACTGGCAGCCTTACGCACATTCTCAAATTGGGTTAGTTTGTCCTGACATCGATCACAGCTTGTCTGAATAAATGCCATGGAAATGGCTCAAATTTGTTCTTCTCCTCAGTTTTGGCACATTACTTTGATATCTAGAAGATGGCAAGTGATCAACAGTTCAACAAAACCGCAAACGAGTGTGTGTGTGTGTGTGTGTAGTCACAAATCCATTCGTCCTATTAAACTTTGTCTCATCCGTGCGCAGTCAAGCTATTTCTGCCTGTCATCACTGTAGCTAAGCGACAACTGCTCCAGAACCAGCACAAGTGTGTGCATGCGAGTTTGTATGTGCTTGCATACAAGTATTTGCCCTCTTAACTAAAACCAGATCCCGGGCTCCATTTCCTCTCTATCTCTCTTTCTCTCTCACAAACACACACTCCAAAGGGTCGTGTGTCTGGTGCCATAAGTGGTTTGTAAAGTGAGGCGTTCCCGTTTGTCTGAAGGATCCTGAGTGTTTGGAAGGATTAATACCAGCTGATGAACAGAATACAGCAGAAAAAATGAACAGCTGCAAAGAGAAAATCAAGGACAACTCAAAGAAGTCGGTTCTGTCATCTGTTAGTCTTCACCTCCGAGCCTCATCAAAACCTCTCTGGGTACACAGTCTGCTTCTTTACAAGCTAAATCAATAACATACCACAAAATTAGACACACCACAGTATACAAACATGCACACATGTTAATACAGACATGTCACACATGTACACACACATGCGCACCAGTGTACACTAACTACTATAACAGATTTGTTCTCAACTAACCACTTAACCATAGTCACCCTCGCTTTCACCTGTAACAAATGACAAGAAACAGTGTTTCGTTAGTGTGACCAGAGGCTACTTTTGCATTTTCTTCAGCATTTTTTGGGGGTAAAAACAACAAGAATACTACACTCACACTGGTAGCTGAACGCATAATCATATTATCCAAAATATTTAAGTAACAAACATGCAAGGGGTGGGAATGTGTCAAGCTTTTGTGGAAATCTGCTGAGCTTTCTGTGTAGTTTTGTGCGTGCACAGATCCCATGTGGGCCTGGTCATCGGTAACAAACTCTTGCGGCTTGGACAACACACACAGACTTGTACGCATACATCACAAATATTTATCCCGAACTTAAGACGAGAAACATGTAAGCAAGAGATCACAGAGGCCTCCACATATTTCTGAAGGATTACACGTCTCAGCGTGTGTGTTGTATGCAAACCGTGACAGCTTCAAACAAAAGCCTTGGCTCATCAAGTACACAGAAGAATGAATGTCCCTCTTTCTCGCTCCTATTTTTGTTTTTCCTCAATCCTTCGCTCATTATTTCTCTTCTCCGATACTTTTTCCTGAATATTCATCCTTCTCATTCTCATGTTTGTGGCGTGAGTCACTAGAGCTGGCTTTAAACTAGAGAAAATTAACCTTTGTGTAACACTGAAATCCCAGTATACATACACACACACGAGGTCTCGTAATGAATTCATGAGTAATGCATAAAATCATGAGTAATGGCTGTAATACAATAGTACCAACAGATATGGCAACAATACTGTACAGAGCAAATAATTTTGATTATACTTCACTTCAACTTTCTATACAATGTTATTTTATTACAATCCATCCACGGCCATTTCGATCCCGAGGTTCTATGCAGGTTTCATTTTAAACACATTTTCTTTGTCTTTGGAGATTTGACAGCAGGCTTATGACTGAATGCAGAGCACCAGCCTAAATAAAAAAAAGTCAAGACACAAATGCTTTACTCAGTACCTAATGCTGGCGAAAAGAAGGAAAGAAAAAGAAAGAATGGTTGAAGGAAAGAAGGTAGAAAGAAAGAATGTGGCTGGATGGATGGACAGACAAAAGTGGTACAATGTTGATCTTTGATTTGTGAATAAATTGTAACCCTGGACCACAAAACCAGTCTTAAGTAGCACGGGTATATTTGTAGCAATATCCAGCAATGTATTTTATGGGTCAAAATTAGCGATTTTTCTTTTGTGACAAAAATCATTAGGATATTAAGATCATGTTCCATGAAGATACTTTTTAAATTTCCTACCATAAACATATCAAAACCTAATTTTTGGTTAGTAAAATGGACTGCCAAGAACTACATTTGGACAACTTTTTTTTCTTAATATTTGCACCCTCAGATTCTAGTTGTTCAAATAGTTTATCAATAGTTTCTCAGCCAAATATTCTAACAAATATCCTATCTTAACAAACCATATATCAATGTAAAGCCTATTTATTCTGCTTTCAGATGATGTAAAAATCTCAATTTCAAAATATTTACCCTTATAACTGGTTTTGTCTTCCAGGGTCTAAATGATTCTATTTCTAGAATTTTGATAATACAATGATCCAGTCACAGTAATAAGCTGCTTGTACGAGGGGAAGATAATTAAGGCTACTATATAATCCATATAATAATAATAGGGCTGGGTTTTGACACAAATTTCATAATTCAATTAGATTCTGATTCACAAACTTGCGATTCTATTTGATTTCTGATTCAATTCGATATAAATTATATTATATATATGTTAGGTACAGTACATGCCAAATTTTCTCAGGAAAAAAAAATTCTCTCAACTAATGCTGCAAAATATATATGAGTCAGTTGGTACTACATTAATACTGAAGGTTAAAATTAACGGATTTGTATAAAACACTTAAATTACACTCAAAGTTTTTATAATAATAAAGTTACAATTACACAATTATATTTCTACTCCAATTTATTTTGGAAATATAAACATTTAAATGCTGTCATAAAAATGAACCAGATTTACTCAAACATAAATTAACCATTGAAGCACAGTAAAAAAAAAAATGAATATGTTATATGGTGCATATAGCAAAATGCAACTCTTTAATTTATAGTCATCCAATGTGTTTTTTTCTGAGGTAAATGGGATGTTAATTGTTTACAAGCTGTTATATTGACATCTTTCCATGGTGGAAACACTCAATGAGTGATTACATGAGACAGGATACAGATTTCGGTAAGTTGTACTCTTCTTTTATTATACCTTTGGATGTTTTTTCATGTTTATTTTGTGCAGAAACTGGTATTAAAGAGGAGGAGACCTGAACTGAGACGCTACAGCGATCTCTCACTCCACATTAAACAGCACCAAAACAGCATTTATTGTTTGAATACTGTAATAAAATTTTAAATTAGAGACTTTGTTTCATATCAAAAGTAACAAAAGCACAAAGCTCATTGTGATTTAGTGCATGGGCGGTGCGCTATAGTGTTTCATTTATTAACTGAAAACAGGCAAGACTAAACAACTCATGGAATTTAAGAACTAATATCGTTTCGTAAAAATGAGAATCGATTAAAATCAAGAAACCAATCATTTTACCCAGCCCTAGTTTCTCAAACAAAATTATCGTATGGGACACAATATAGGACATGCCATAAATACCAACCAGGACCGTCCTCAGAATTTCTTCTGTGTTCCACTGAAGAAAAATAGCTTTATGGAACAAACTGTTTAGGAACGAATCTGGGTGAGTAATGACAGAATGTTAATTTTTGGGTGAATTATTCCTTTAAAGGGAGACAAAGACTGATATTGCCACATATAAAAGTATGTCTCAGCAGCAAACCCACTTTTTATTTATGAATGTATAATTTTAGAGATGTCATTTGGTTCTCTGAGATTCTTTTTAAACATGCCAGATGATTTTTGCGCCAAACACCCACCCACCAACATGCACGCACACACACACACACACACACACACACACACACACACACACACACACACACAAACACACACACACACACACACACACACACACACGCAAGCTTTGGCTATCATAATCACTCATACATTCACACCATCATCAGTCTGGCTTTTTAGAACAAACATTAAATTAACATGTGATCTAGTGCCTTTCAAGAAAAACGTGTGCATACGATCACGCACATACGCACGCACACATGTGCCTGGAACGTGTTCAACATCTTGTTCAATGCTGGAGCCGCTGCTCCACCTTTTCAATAGATTTTGTGTTGTTAATGCCAGACTTTAATGGCTTCATTAAAACACCTTAAAAAAAAGAAAGAAACATTCTTTACTCTTGAGACATAGTGGGACATGGGAGACCTCAGGATAATGCTTTAAAGTTTCATATTAGACATCAAACTTGAAAGAAAACGTCCAAAAGGCATCACTTCACTAACCAACTGTAACGAGAGAAAAAAAAACACAAAATCAACCATTAACAGGCATTTCCTTGTTCGTCCTCCAATTAGAGAGTTGCCACTCTGACCCCTGACCTGAATGGGCAGATGATGCCATTGCGGTCTTGTCAGGTGGTCAGAAAGAGCAGCGCTGATCAAGTGGTTAGTATTTTATGTGCGTGCACAGCGAGTGTATGGTGACTGTCGAGTGCTTGGTGTCGAGTGCTTGGTGTCGAGGCTGGGCCGCACCTGTCTGCAATTTGGCACATACTCTTCTCCACCTGCTCTCTTGATTTATTCTCTCTCTCACTGGCTTTGTTCCCCCCTCCTTTGCTTTGCCTGGTGTAAAGGGCTCTGTGTTGTGGCTTTTAAACAATTCCAATTTGGGACAAACCACAAACCACATGAAACAGAGAGAGCAAGAGATAGAGAGGCTAGTGAGAGAGAGAGAGAAAGAGAGAGAGACATCTGCTCAACAGCTTGACGCACACTCAAACGAACATACAGCTTTTGGACAGA
This sequence comes from Garra rufa, assembly GCF_049309525.1. Classification (NCBI taxonomy): domain Eukaryota; kingdom Metazoa; phylum Chordata; class Actinopteri; order Cypriniformes; family Cyprinidae; genus Garra; species Garra rufa. Next base: position 28,817,284 of record NC_133365.1, read on the forward strand.
AGAGAAGGAGAGAAAGAAAGAAGGTGAGAAGGAGAGAAAGAAAGAACGAGATGAGGGGAGACATACGTATTTGTGTGCACGTATGAGTGCATTTATAAAAATCACTGATGGTTTTTTTTTTTAACCATTGATCAATCATGACGTCATGATTCCTTTATCAAATGGATCTCACTAACACAATCACTTCATAGGCTCTACATATTTATACACCAGAGAAACTTCCTTATATAAACAAATCCATTTTAATTTCTGTAGCCTTGCTAGATATATGACGCAGGCCATCGGTCTAACCAGAAAAACATGAACAATCATCTAATCCGTCATAAGTCAATGATACAATCCCAAAGGGCACACCGTATTCAGATTCATATCATTACTGTCAGCCTCACTCAAATGTCACCATATGTAAAACAGCATACTGTTCAACAAAACCGATTCATGGACATGTCCGTGAGGCCCCTTGCAAAGTACATAGTGTTTTTATAGCAAAAGGTCAACCATTACATTTACACTAATTTCCTTAAGCTATGCCAAAATGACCATCACAGAAGGTGGTCTTTAGAGAGTTTGTTTTAGAGAGCAGGGTGAGAGCACTGCATTTAATTCAACTTTATTTATTTTACATAATAGTTACTAAAATATTAGGATATTTAGGATTCTTTATTCTGTTTTCCAATTAGGGCACTTTTCAAAAATTAAATTTACACTGATTAAAAGAAAGTAAACAGTAACCAACAGTGCACTTAGTACACTTTTAAGCACTATGTGCATTGGGAATCAAACAGTCTTGAATACTGACTAAGCAACACTAATTTAATTTTAGATACAGTACACAATGAATGACATAAATAAAACATGGCAGTAAACTAGATATAGTGAAGAATAGTTTGAAGTTGCTCGCTCATGGGTGCCTCCAAAGACAGCCAAACTCTCCCGTTGACATTCATTTCACATGGCTTCAATCATACACAAATTTCACATGGACTAACCATCAGGCATAAAGTACACACATTTTTAAACAGGATACAATGCACACTTTAGGAGATCTAACAGCTGGATTGTCAAAGTTTGAGAGATTTGTGGAATTAAATGTTTGTTAAAGGGATAGTTCACCCAAAAATTAAATTAAATTAAAAATTAATTGTGTCATTAATTACTCACCCCCATGTTGTTCCAAACCTGTAAGACCTTTTATTATAAGACAAATTATCATATTTTTGATGAAATCCGAGAGCTTTCTGACGCTGCATAGACAGCAACATAGCTAAATTGTTCCCAGGCCCAGAAACATAGTAAAGAAATCGATAAAACAGTGTGACATCAGTGGTTCAACCATAATTTTTGAAGCTACGAGAATAATTTTTACACCAGGAACACAATGCATGTGTGCATCTCTCGATAATGGCGGAAGACGGTGACTTGGAGGAGAAGAATTGGTAGCAATTTACTTTAAAGTCCTGTTCCTTATGTACATACAATGTACTTATTCGAGTATTTTCAATAACTAGATACTAACCCTGAACCTACCCCTAAACCTAACTCCACCCCATGTAGTTACTTTATATTACCAGTACTTTCTTAGATAAGTCCACTTTAATTACACTGTAAGTACACATACTGTAAAATAAAGTGCATCTGAAGAATTGTTAAATAAAGTTGTTATTTTGTGCTTTGTGCACAAAAAGTTGACCGTAGCTTCGTAAATTTATGGTTGAACCACTGATGTCCTTAGTTTCCAGGCCTGGGAACATTTTAGTTACGTTGCTGTCTACATGGGTCAGAAAGCTCTCAGTTTTTATCAAAAATATCTTAATTTGTGTTCCAAAGATGAACAAAGGCCTTACAGGTTTGGAACGACACGAGGGTGAGTAATTAATGACAGAATTTTCATTTTTGGGTATATTATTAAACATTATAGCATTTACTGTTGTATTATTAGAAAGAACGGTTAAACAAAGACAATAAACTAATGAAGAGAGAGAATAGGAAATCTGGTCAGTGTTGCCAAGTCCACGGTTTTCCTCCCAGAATTGGCTTGTTTTTCATGTTCGACCCCAATAACGTGACATTTGGCCCCTGGAATGCTAATTTTACCTAGGGAATCCCACAAAAAAAAATGCAACTCTTGACCCCCTGGAACGTGATTTTTACTAGTCATTTTGAGTAGCAGTTGGGTGGGTTTTGTTATGAAAACCCTGGCTCTAGTGCATCTGCACTCAAGTGCTGTGTTCTCAGCGCTATCAAAATAAAAGTCCCACTTACCAAATTTATTGGCCAGACTGCAAAAAATTACCTGCTAATCCAATGATTTTAAACAATGCTGAATGTCAACCAATATAATGGCTTTAACAGTCAACCACTACAAAAGTGAACCAAAACATATCATTTCACTTCAAAGAAGTCAGAATTGGAACTAGAACCTGCATATCTGAATCAATCCACGATAAAAATACACCTTTCACTGATTATTAATGAGACATGCAAGATATTAACCTTTAATAAGAAAACATGTTAGGCTACTGAATTAAAAATGTGCACAATATGGAATATTAATCTGGAATTTTAAGTGAATCTTGACATTATAGTCTATTCAGAAACAAAGAAGCTCTGAGCAAGAAATTAGAAATAAGGTTACAAGAGCATAGAAATAAAGTAATCTATGTATGATTGTGAATGTCACCTTCATCACTCTTACTCCAGCCTCATCTGGATCAGTCTCTTTTCAAACACACCCCATACAGATGTGCACGTCCACACACACAGATTAGAACAGGTTTAGATTATGAGCATGTTATCACATATGGATTACATTATTGAGAACAACATTTCATACGATTCTCAAAGGACCATCAAGAATATGCTGGTAATGACTCCAAAAACAACACAAGCCTCTGCTCTCATCTCAAACCACAGGGAGGTTCACATATCACAGACAGCGAGATAGATTGTCCTGTTTAGTCAGGCTTTCACTCATCTTCCCTTCTTTTTTCCCTACCTCTCCAAATGGACGGAGGTTTGGTCAAAGGCAACAAATGATCAAATACACCCACGCAGCTGTGCTCAAATTAATTTAACATACAACATCTAAACTGCTTTTATTCAGAGGAGTCATTTCAGCAGAGTGATAACAGGAGGCCTTGCCAAAATATACACACGCTCACGCATGACCTTTCGACCTCTACGCTTAATGACAGATCATAGCCTGGTCACAGACAATGATGTTTGTCTGGAACTCTCTCAGTCGGTGAACCTCAGGGCGAACCAAACTCATTTAGGAACAGAGGGAATTACATTCCCGTGTAAAGAAACACACACACACACACACACACACACACTCACACAGATGTCAACAAGGACGGAAACCACCAGGAAACACAAACCGCTGCAAAAAGTTTAAATCACCACAACAGAGACAAAATACAATATTAACAGATACAGACACATACACGCATACACACACCACAACAGAAGGACAAAGCATTCTTCACAAATACCAAGCAGGACCAGAATAATGGGTGTTATTATATGTACAATGTCAAACATCACATACAAACTCTTACAGACAGACTGATATGCACACACAAACAGACAGGCAGCAGACACACACACTGGGTTACTTGGGGACAGCCATGCTACAAATAGGGCAGTGTGTTCAAGACTCCAGTCACAACCAATATAAACTCACATTAATCAAAAAGAAACCTTTTTAAATTTCAAAAGCTTTATTTATTGACGGAGGCCATTGAACTGTTTCTAGTTGTTTTTGAGGTGGCAGGACTTGTGTGAAGGGTCAAAGGTCATGGGTCAGTTAGCATCTTCCTTGGGTATCCAAGTCACAGTGAATATAATAAAAACAGGAAGTAAAGTCACACCCACCAGAAGTAATGCGAGGAACAGGACAGTGACTATCTACTGATTTATTCATTGTTTCCACCACTGAATAAAAAAAGTAATTGCGAGTTTGTATCTTACAATTTTTTTTTCCTCTGAATTGCGTAATACAAACTCACAATCCTAACATTTTTTCTCAGAATTGTGAGATATTAACTCGCAATTGCAAGTTATAGTCTGAATTTTGAGATATAAACTCACAATTCAGACTTTCTTAGAACTCGCAATCGCAAGATATTAATATGATATGAATTTCGAGAATTAAGGTTTAAGACTTTTTTTCTCGCAAATGTGAGTTTGTATCTTGCAATTCTGCCTATTTTTTCTTTGCAATTTATATCTCACACTTCTGACTTTTTTCTCAGAATTGCGTGAATTAAACTTGCAATTGTGAGTTATAAAGCCAGAATTGCAAGATATGAACTTATAAAAAAGCAAGAAATAAAGTTATGCAAGTTTGTATCTCACAATTCTGCCTTTTTTCCTCACAATTCTAAGTTTATATCTCACAATTTTGACTTTTTTTCTTATAATTCTGACATTTTTCTCTAAACTGCATGATATAAACTTGTAATTATGAGTGATAAAGCCAGACTGAGTTTATATAAAGAAGACTTTTTTCTTGCAAATGTGAATTTGTAGCTCATAATTTTGACTTTTTTCCTCACAATTCTGTCAATTTCTCACAATTCTTTCTCAGAATTGCATGATATAAACTTGCAATGGGCAGTTATAAAGCCAGAATTGCGAGATATAAATTCACAATTGCTAGAAAAAAAGTACTTTTTTTCTCGCAAATGTGAGTTTGTATCTCACAATTCTGCCTTTTTTCATGCAATTCCGAGTATATATCTTACAATTCTAACTTTTTTCCTCACAATTCTAACAATTTCTTACATTTTTTTCTTAGAATTGCATGATATAAACTTGCAGTTGTGAGTTATAAAGCAAAAATTCCGAGATAAACTTGCAATTGCAAGAAATAAAGCAAATGCAAGTTTGCATCTCGCAATTCTGACTTCTTTCTCTGAATTGCACGTTATAAACTTGCAATTATGACTTATAAAGCCAGTTACATACATTTTTACATACATATACATATTTACCACAGATTTATGTATACATTAAATACAAATAAATAAAAAAATAGCATAATTTATATAACAAGGTCAAAATGTTTTAAAGTCTCTAACTATATTTTATTTTGTACAATTATTTTAGACCGTCTACAATTATAAAATACGATGTGTAATGTTGTGTGGGCATCAAAATGAGGGCCGTGTTTCAATGACTTGAAATTGTTCCAATCAAACTGATTCATTAAAATGATTTCAATTTCTAAGTCTATACTGAAAAAAAACGATACTGTTATACTGAAAAGAGTTGAGCTACTCTCACACCACAGAAAACTGAAGTCACATTGCTTTAGATCTATCTAGCTTGTAAAAATAATAATGTGCCTGTCTGATCTGACCCTTAAAATGACCTATTGTAGTCAGGTAGATTCAGTCCAATCCAACCAGCCAGCCATCCATTCATCCAATCATCATGCCGCTCTAAAGTGTAATTTTAAAGCTTTGGTTCCCAAACTTACACACACATCTGTGTGTTGGCTGTTGTCTGAGACTCCTTAAATAGTTCCAGCTGTTTAAAGTAAAGCCATTAAAGTCATGCAAACATTCTGTTTCTTCAGAGCACAGCTCTCTAACACCTGTTTGGCTGAGGTGAACCCGCTCTTAGATCCCTCATTAGCACACACATACACACACTTTTGTAATCAGTCAGACAGAGCAGCGCTCTGGGATATATGGCTAACACTATATCAGATCTAAGATGCTGATCAACAAGCGCATTCCTTACTGCTAACTCCTCACTGCTAACTCAAAGGACAAAGGACTCGGGCTAACACACCGAGTGCATGTGAGAAACTTGTGTGTGTATTAGTTACAGCGGTAAATACTTGAATGGAGAGTAATTAGAGTGTGGCTGACTCCATCCATTAATGTAATATCCTGTCGAGGAGGAATCCCATACCTACAAAGCTTAATAAGGAATAGTGTGTGTGTGCATTAGAGGGCTCACACTGCGATCTGGCCACTTGCCATAATGCCTGAGAGAGAAAGAGAGAGAGGTTGATGGGGAAAGTATTCCCTTCGTTTTCCCATACTCTCTCTCACACACAAACTCGAACAAAGGAAAGCTCTGATCTACACTGTAAAAGAAAAGCAGGTATGACTTTCACTGAAACACAAACTGGATGTGCTATAACAAGACATCAATAGCATCTTCACAGCTGATACAGAGTATTTCATGTATGGACTTACAAAGAGATTGTGCTATTGTGTAATTGATAATATTGGTAATATCAACCAAGCCAATATGGTACCATTATATTGTGGCCTACACTTACATCAAGACTGGTGATACCATGATGCTTCAGTTTTGTAAAAAAAAAAAAACTACCGCAACCATGCAACACACCAAAACAAAATAAAAATAACTTTGGTTGCTTTTGTTTTCTTAAGTAAACTATATTTTACACGACAGCATGTTGCACACACACTTTCTCTCGCTCTGTGGCTTCAGTGCATGTCATTTTTACTCTGACAGACTAACCACGCTCACGCCTCCGTCCATCAATCAGAGTCGTCATGGTTACACGTCTCTTTTTGACATGCATCAGTGCAAAACTCACAAACACGCATATATGCACGCACATGCACACAACACCTCCACCACACACACATATTTAACCTAAGGCAGAAAATTTGTTATGTCAAGGAGTTTTGGATGTTTATATTACACCATGCCTAGCAACAATATCACTATATTTGGTGGAAACACTGATGCACAAAATAGTTAACAAGGTCAAGGATCACAGGTTTGAGCCTTACACTCAAAATTTGACCCTGGACCACAAAACGTGCAGGTCGTAAGTAGCACTGGTATATTTGTAGCAATAGCCAACAATACATTGTATAGATCAAAATGATCCATTTCTTTTTTTATGCCAAAAAATTACGTAAAAAACAAGTTCTACCAGAAAGACTCGGGAGAATTTATACTATACCGATTACATTTATGTAGAAGCTCAGCAAGCAATCCGGTTCTTTGGCGTAGGCCCCGTTCGTAACTCGCATTCCGAGGGTACGGAAACAGCGAGTCCCGCCTGAAGACGAAGGCGGGGGCGCCGCTAACCCCCCCGCGGAGTCAGGAAAGGGGCCAACTGGTGATGGTGAGGATTGAGGAAGACAATCTGAGGTCTTCGTGAAGAAGGGGATAGCCTGATTGATGGATGTGGTAATAGAGGGATGACCCAGCTTGGTAGAATAGAGGAGATGGAGGAGAGATTCCATCTTGGGGGAGGTGGGGAGGATGGAGGTGCTGGAGCAACAGCATCTGCGAACTCAGACATGGTAAGCGCTACCCTTTAAAGCTACAGTAATGATATGATTGGAAGATGAGGAGGTAATTAGTGACGCGAACGATTGAGTCTTCCTGCCAGAACTTGCGCTAGCTTCATTTCCATGAAGATATTTTGTAAATTTCCTACTGTAAATATATCAAAATTTGAATTTTGATTAGTAATATGAATTGCTAAACTTCATTTGGACAAATTTAAAGGCTATTTTCTCTACATTTTGATTTTTTGCACCCTCAGATTCCAGATTTTCAAATAATTGAATCACGGTCAAACCTGTCCTGTCAAACCATACATCAATGGAAAGTTCATTTAATCAGCTTTCACTTGACCCTTATGACTGGTTTTGTGGTCCAGGGTCACATTTTTAAGTGCCCTTAAAGATGAGAAGGAACAGGTGGCTTATTTTGCATTTTAAGCTTTTGCATCTGTTTATGACAAATTCTTTATCTGAGTTGAGGCAACTCTGAGTGCCTAAAAATTAGTAAGATGACTGTGACTGTGTGTACACAGCAAGCAAGCAGAACAATTACTACAGCCTTTTCCACTAACTTTTACTGTACCATTTGTTCGCACCAGGGATGAGATGTCTTCGCACCCTCATATTCACTTCAGAAAGGCCACAGTCATATGCTAGATTCATTCATTCATTCATTCATTCATTGTAGGACTTTGTCTGTGTGTGTAATTCTACCTCCAGAATTCACCTCTAGTTATGTCTAATAAAACGCATCCATAAGCCAAGCGTCCTGGATCCAGCACTAACGCACTGCCCGCGGGGTGAACATCAGGAAATGCTGCGACGAGCCTGGCCTTTTGCCAAAGGAATTAAACACGAGTCCGGGCCAAACCGCAGCAAAGGCTAAATAAACAGCGACCTGTGCCGCCTGACAGTAAAAGTGCGTCTGATGAAGAGAGCTCGTAAAAAGGACAGATGTTGTTTAAACAGAACAAATGTACCCCGCAGGTGAACGATTCACAGTTACGAGAAGCGCGTCACTCACGGGCTTTTGACGCACAATGTAAGCAGGAAGAGACAATGCTCACCTAAATCAATGACTGATGCAACCCAGGTAGGTTTCTGTCATGCCTAGGGGTTAAAGAGTTATAGATCCTCACAGGAAACTTAATGGTTGCAGGTTCAAACTCTTGCAAAGAGCGATTCATCAGCAAAATTGAAATCTGTGCTTGCTTTATGTGACCCTGGACCACAAAACCAGTCATAAGGGCCAATTTTTTGAAATTGAGATTTATACATTATCTGAAAGCTGAATAAATAAGATTTCCATTGATATATGTTTGTTAGGATAGGACAATATTTGGCCGAGATACAACTATTTGAAAGTTGTGCATATGAAGTTCTTAGCAATGCATATTACTTAAGTAAATACAATTTAAGTTTTGATATATTTATGGTAGGAAATTTACAAAATATCTTAATGAAACATGATCTTTACTTAATATCCTAATGATTTTTGGCACAAAAGAAAACTTTATAATTTTGACTCATACAATGTATTTTTGGCTAAATTGTTACAATATACCCATGCAACCTGAGACTGATTTTGTGTTCCAGGGTCACATATGTGGAAAATTAATTAAATGCTACTATTAATTACAGTAAATAACATACAGATAACACATCTGTTAAATACTGATTGCTTTTTGTACCTGAATGTGCATATTATATGCATATTAACATAATAATAACAACAGTTAAAAACTACCTTTGTGTGAAACATTTTTGTTTTCATTACTATAGCACAAAAAAATATGTAATTACCCTGAATTTTCAATATTCCAGCTTAATTTTTTTCATTGGCAATGTAAAAAAAGTGCAATGACATAATTGTGGAGACTGTAACTTCTGCACCACTTTGATTGTATTTAAAGAATGAAACTTTATTAGCTGCTTTAAAGTTTTATTTTAGTGGAGTGATGGAAATTTTGTATTGTATCCTGGTCTCAAAGACCAAAGCACACCTGATATAGACCATCATCTCATTAGTAGAGGCTCCAAGACCTGAACTGGGTGTGTCAAATAAGGGAGACCTCCAAAATGAGCAGCACTGGGGTACTTCAGGGTCAGGCTTGAGAGGCATTGATCTAAAGGAAGTGAACTCTAACAAAAGGTCTCCAACAAAACAAACACACACACACACACACACACACACACACACGCAATCAATAGCCAGGGAGGCAAGACAATAAGAAATTCTCTTCTCAATAAGCTGAAGCCAAGTGAGCAGGAAGGAGGTTTCTGCCCTTTGTGTAGAACAACAGATAACTCAGTTTACCTGGTCGTCTTTTGTTGGGTGGTCGGTGTCCGGTAACCGGAGCACTGGCTCTGTGGCTTCATAGTGCGGTACTGGCCCCGTTGATGACACCTCATCTTTGTTCTTCTGGGATATTTCTCGTTTGAGCTCCGAGCGCAGGTCCAGGTAGCAGAAGAGCGTGACGAGGTGCAGAGAGAGCGAGAGGATGAACAAACTCAGGAAGATTTTGCAGTTGTTGCATTGGCTTTGGCACTCACACGCTGCCTGCGTGCGCTCTCGCTCCTCCAACTTTACCGGTTCGCGCTTCGGTACCATGGCTGCGTGCAGGTCGGTCATCATTGCTTCTGCATGCCGAACTTCCTCGTCCTCTCAGCGACTTTTGGCTTGGACTGGTCGCGGTGAGCAAGCGCTTCTCTGCGGGCTCATCTGGCTTCCTGACCCCGGACTGCGAGGATTCAGGCTGATAACCTACTACGGCCAGTTCCAGAGACCGACCCCTAGCCGCTGATTGGCTGCCCGGCGTGACGTCATCTCATTGAAAATCCTCCCGCGGAAAAGCGCGGCACTGTGACATTCATCAAGGCGCAAACAAACATTAATCACTGCAGCGCTAACAATAGCGTCAGACGTTCGCTGCCGATTACACAATATTTCCTATTTCGTAAGCCCTGAAAGGAAGAGTCTGTAAATAAGTTGGTGAAGTCAAGAGAGTTTCCTAATTCGTTTTGCTTCGTCTTCACATCAGGGTTTTTCAAACCTCACACACCTACTGCACACCTACACTTGTATATAACTGGCATCATCCATTATTTAGAACATTAGACATAAGTTACTAGATATGAACATCACAAAACTCCTGTCTGGAGATCCTTAGGAGACCCACAAGGACCCCTAGAAAACCCGTCTTTCTTGTCAAACTTTCCCTGCCCACATGCTTGTACATTAGACTTGGTGTGTGCATATGTGAACGTGCAAGTGTGTGAAGTTCCACATCTTTAAAGTGTTAGAACAGAGGACTGGTAGTGTAATTGTGGCATATGTTGAGAATCAGAGCAGACTGAGTGTTAAAAGCGAGACAGGACTGCCAATCAAATAAAAACATCAAATGACACACACATGCACAAAAACACACATGAGCACACACTGCTTTTCAAACAACACAATTATACACATACATGCACTCCAGCTTACACACATTTATCATACTGTCAAAGTGCCAAAGCGCACACACCATATAAATTTAACTCTAAAATACACAGTTATTTATTACTATGACACAACTATTTTGCTTTGTGTTGTGTGAGGTTTCTATGGAAACCACTAATTGATAATATTTGGGTAGTCTTTTTTCTTTTTTTTTCTGGCAGATTTTGCAGTACTGTCACTCTCATCCAATACTGTGAAAAACAGTGAAAGGGAGGAAACAGATAGATTAGTAGAAAAAGAAGAATTACTAGGAAATCAACAGGGCTGGAACTTCTGTTTTTCTAAATAAACATTGTGCAGTATCATAACCTGAGTCGGCTTTACTGCATACTCGTAGTCTATAAGTAGCTATAGTGGTGGCCAAAATTATTAGAACACTGGTATTTTCACCAGCTAAAAATGTTAAGTCAGTTTTTTCTATGTTTTGCTGTAGTGTGTCAGTAGAAAATATCAGTCTGCATTTCCAAACATTCATTTTGCCATTAATTGTAATAATCCAGTGAGATTTTTGTTTGCACAAGGAGCCTGACAACAACCAGTGCTCCACACAGAGATCTGATCTCATGATCTTCCAGTCTGTCTAAAATGACACAAAGAAACAGAACAAACTGAGACAGACTAAATCCAGAAGAACTGTGGGAATGTCTCCAAGATGCTTCAAAAAATGCTACAAAACTGTTAAAAGTTTCAGGCACTTGTGTAAAAATGCTGTAAAATGAGGATGCTGTCAAAAATAATGTCATAAATAGATTTTCTTTTTTGTGCCACAGCAATTTGGCTGCCCACTGCTCTCTGTGCGGAGCACTGGCTGTTGGCAGACTCCTTGTGCAAACAAAAATCTTAATGTTTACAAATGTAAACTGATATTTCCTAGTGACACACTACAGCAAAAGATAGAAACAACTGACTTAAAACTATTTTTAGCTGGTGAAAATGCCAGTGTTCCTAACATTTTGGCCACCACTGTATGTAATTCAGAGAAAAATCTAGCCCAAGATGTTTGATGGATGCTATCTGACCCCTCTCCGTTGCTTTTTCTCTCTCGTTCTCTTCCTCTGTTCTCGCTCCACTCACAGCTGTGCTCTGTGTACTGCAGATCCTCTGTGACCTCATAAAGCTGAGCCTCTTTAATATGGTTTTATATTAAATCTGTGCCGCTTTTATTCGGCTCCAGACTCTTTAATCTTAAATCACTTAAATATTCACAGCTACACTGCTGCTGAATCGATTCAGCGCCACACACACACATGCACACGGTCTAGCAGTCTCACACTCAGACAATGTCCTCTGACAGTTCATGATAGATCTCTAAACACAGACATCACTAAATAATGTAATAAAAGCATCATTACAATAGCTAAACCCACCCAGAACGTCTGGAAAGAGTTCTAAAAACACGCACGCAAACGCATTCAAGCACACGCATGAACAAACAAGCGCATGAGAACGCGCAACAAAAACATTTGCCAAACCACTCGAAGGCGTGCACAAACACACAAATGCACCAAACCAAAAAAGCAACGCTGCAATGCATAGACAGGTATGGTCTGAGGCCCTTGGGCAGTTGAAATTAAATTATACAAATTAACTTAACAGAAAATCCAGCCCATGCGGAGCCCAGAGAGGCTGGAATCAGAGTGCTAAGAGTTTAAGAAAACAGTAATTACACACACACACACACACACACACACACACACACACACACACACACACACACACACACACACACACACACACACACACGTTTGTTTTTGTGAATTGTGGGGACATTCCATAGACGTAATGGTTTTTATACTGTACAAACGATATTTGCTATCACCCTACACCTTCCCTACACCTAAACCTAGCCCTCACAGGAGACTGTGCATATCTTTACATTCTCAAAAAAACGTATTCTGTATGATTTATAAGCCTTTTGAAAAGTGGGGACATGGGCAATGTCCTCATAAGTCACCCTCTCCTTGTAATACCTATGTCATACCCATGTTATTACACCAATTTGTGTCCTGATATGTTACAAAAACAAGGTACACACACACACACACACACACACACACACACAAAAATTGAATGTAGCTTGTACAAAAATCAGGAAACAATAATAATATGGCAATAAAACAATATGATAATAACAAACGGCAATAAAAACATTGATTAAAACATTGATTAAATTGATTATTTTAGTGAGCTGTTAAACGCAATTTTACGGGTAAGAGGATTAACTAATGATCAAATTATACACTGTTTCCATTAGTCATCCTTTTAAAATGTGTTTTTTGAGCTTTTTGGAAGAAAAGACACTTGTCAGAAGGCAGGGAAGTGGGTCAGTGATATTGATAAATCTGCAAGATACAAGCTACCGACATTCAACACACTCACACTGAGAAAACACTGCCTCCTACTGGCTAAAATCGTGTCACACAGGCCTATTAAGGATATGCACCAATATAGTTGAAGGGTAAATAATGTAATAGGAAAATGATATTCATATCTTATTGGCATGCTACAGTACAGTCTTAAAGTCTGTACACGAAGAACTGGCATCAAAATCAGACAGATTTAAGTCTGTGCTCATGCAGAACATCCCGGCAGGAGTTTAGATGGTGCAGGAGTTAATCTCAGGCGGAAAAGGCCAAAATGAGCACAGAAGCAGCGATCCAGTGACTCAGCTCAAAGACTTTATCTCTCAGACTCCAACACATCACTCACCCGCTCACAGAAAACGGATGAAGCCACTGAGATGAGCTGCTAAACGGCTTCATCTAATGGATAAACAAGCCCAGCTGCTGTTGAGTAAATTCTATCTGACATTTAACAATAAACACTCACATGAGTAGAGGAAATAGTTTTGATATGTTGGTTGTCTTTTTAGACTACCAAAAATAAATTAAAATAAAACAGTATGCTCATCATGGTCTCTGAAGTAGCGTCTGACAGCTGCTGTCCCTGTTTAACTGCTGTAGTTACTAGGCCCAGTCACAATCGAAAGTGTGTTCATTCATGGCCTTGAAACAAATTTTACAAAAGTTTGATAGAAGCATGTCAATCCTGTCAATCACAAAACAATGTTTACCTCACTCATATGACAAATTTCTGTGCATCTGTTGTGTTTGTATTTCTTTGTATGATGTATTTAAGATTGCCATGCAGAGCGATGTTGTTTCGTTAATCTCAGCTGTGCTCATATAAATCCTGGGTAGGGATTTCTAAATAAATCAGAGTTTCTGTACGAATTGGTTCAGTAAATGATTCAACAAATAATTCCTAAAAACAGTCACTTTGAACAAACTGGTTGAATTAATTTTTCAATGAGTAACTCAAATAGACAAGTTCCCGGCTAAGAATTACAACTACAGTTGAAGTCAAAAGTTTACATACACCTTGCAGAATCTGCTAAATGTTAATTATTTTACAAAAATAAAAGGTATCATACAAATGCATTTTATTTTTCATTTAGTACTGACCTGAATAAGATATAAAATACGTGCATATATAGTCCACAAGAGAAAATAATAGTTGAATTTATATAAACGACCAAATGTTTTAGTAAATGTTGAAATTAACATTAACAAAGATTAATAAATGCTGTATAAGTGCAGTTCATTATTAGTTCATGTTAACTAATGTGGTTAACTAATGTTAACTAAGGAACGTCTTGGTTACGTATGTAACCCTCGTTTCCTGAAGGAGGGAACGGAGACGTCACGTCGGAGACCGACGAACTGGGATATCGCTTTAGAGATACCAATCCTCTTCGTGTGTAAACTAAACGAGCCAATGGACATTGGCATGCATGATTGCATCCAGCTGTCGCTGATCACAGCGTGAGCATAAATACACAGCAGGTGCAATGCATAGACAGGATTTCGCTGAGGAGCCGAGCTTGGGTCCGGCAGCGGTGGTACAGCAGCTGAGGCGACGGGACGTGACGTCTCCGTTCCCTCCTTCAGGGAACGAGGGTTACATACGTAACCAAGACGTTCCCTCTCAGTCGGTCTCTTCGACGTCACGTCGGAGACCGACGAATTGGGATCCCTAGCAAAGCGCCGCAGCTGCTGCCCCCCCCCTCCAGTGTCCTGAGCAAGCCTCCTGGCCTCCAATTTTTGCTTAGGCCAAGGGCGGATCAGAAAAGACCAGTCATTGTATAACATAGCACTACCTACTTAAGTCTCTCATGTATCCTGAGCCTTCTATCGGTTCTAAAGATTCATCGAGAGAGGCCTGGCGCCTAGACGCTCCGCTACGTCTGGAGCCGAGGAAGGAGGAACTCGACAGGGTCTACATGGACACTCTGGAGAAGATAGCAAGCCGACCTGAGCCAGTGCCTCTCAGTGTTTCTACCCGATTGAGGTGAGAACACAGGAGGAGACAGGCTCTACACAAAGGCTATAAAACCTAACGAACGTGTTGGGGGTCGCCCAGCCCGCAGCTCTACAAATGTCAGATAGCGAGGCGCCACGAGCCAGCGCCCAGGAGGATGCAACACTTCTAGTAGAGTGAGCTCGCAACCTGAGCGGGCAGGGCATGCCCCTGGTACGTGGCCCCCCAACCGGTGGTGGAGGCATCCGTGTGTACCACAGCGTGCCTGGAGACCTGTTCTAAGGGGACTCCTGCCCGAAGAAAAGCTAGGTCTGACCACGGGATGAAGGTTAGGCGACAGGCCGAGGTTACTTTGACCTGGAGAGTGCCGCGCTGCCACGCTCTCCTCGGGACTCGGCCATGAAGCCAGTGCTGAAGTGGTCTCATATGGAGCAGTCCAAGCGGTATAACTGCCGTAGCCGCTGCCATATGCCCCAGGAGCCTCTGAAATTGTTTCAGTGGGACCACTCTGGTCCCTGTGTTCGCATAACTGCTCTCGAGAGTGTGCTAGTATCAGCCAGTCGTCGAGGTAGTTGAGGATACGAACGCCCTGTTCTTTGAGGGGAACAAGGGCCACCTCCGCGACTTTCGTGAAGACACGGGGCGAGAGGGACAGCCCGAAGGGCAGGACCTTGTACTGATATGCTCTGCCTTCGAACGCAAACCGCAGAAATGGTCTGTGGCGCGGAAGGATCGAAACATGAAAGTACGCGTCCTTCAGGTCGATCGCTGCGAACCAATCCTGGGGACGAACACATCGGAGCATGTGTTTTTGTGTGAGCATCTTGAAAGGTAGCTTGTGAAGAGCTCGATTCAAGACGCGCAGGTCCAGGATCGGTCGTAATCCACCGCTTTTCTTGGGTACTATGAAGTAAGGACTGTAAAATCCTGTCTTCATATCGGCTGGAGGGACCGGCTCTATTGCTTCCTTCGCCAGCAAGGTAGCAATCTCTGCACGCAGGACAGGGGCATCTGCTACTTTCACTGTAGTGAAGTGGTTGCCCCTGAACCGGGGAGGACGCCGGGCGAACTGAATCACGTAGCCGAGTCTGATGGTTCGGAGGAGCCAGCAAGACGGATTGGGAAGCCCTCTCCAGGCTCCCAACCAACGTACAAGAGGAACCAGCGAGACCACCGACGTACCCGCGGGGGGGGGGGGGGGGCAGCGAAGTGGAACGCAGGGACCCCGCTCGGGCGTCTCTCTGTGCCAGTCCGAAGCGGGGTCAGAGTGTCTGTGTGTGGTGTGTGCGAGACATTTACCTGCGTTCTGGCAGCTGGTGCGTGAGTAGTCCATTCTACAGCACTCTCCAACCGCTCAGTGCCGTTTGCTGGCGGGAGGGGAGAGGGGGTGAAGCCCGGGGATGACCCGTGCAACACCCGCTGTCCCCTCTGGGGACCCAGAGATAGTGGAAATTGCTCTTTTATTGAAAATTTGGGAGTCACCGGCCGTGAGGCCGATGATGGGTTTCTTAAAAGAAACAAAGGGAACAAAAGATTCTCCGCCCGGCCCTCCTCCGGGGGAGGGAGTGGTGCGTTCACCATCTCCCGAAGAGCAGCTTCCTCCATCTCTGGATCGCCCGTCTCAGGGACGCTTGTTCTTGCGTTTCCCACTGGTCTTGGTGGGAGCCTGGACGGGCGGGGCGGCCGCCCTGCGATCGGCTCCACGGCGCCACTATGAAGGCTGCTGCGCTGGCTGCTGTGGAGCGGGGGCGGAAGCAGGGGGCCGCCCTCGGCGACGAGCAGACCGAGGTGGGTGGAGGCAGCAGCGGGAGCACGCCGGGGCAGGATGTGACTGATAGCCTCAGTCTGCTTCTGGGCGGCCGAAAACTGCTGGGCGAAGTTTTCTTTTTTTTTTTTTCAATATTGATTTTTATTGGTTTTATTACAACAACAACATACCAACGAGAAACAAAACAAAACAAAAACAAACAAAACATACACACCCACACAAAAAAGGGCCAGAGTACATTGCAAATGACATAAGTGCCTAACATAATTACGAAGGAGAAAGATCAAACACACAAAAAAGGGGAGATAAAAATCAGCGTAGAAATTACAGTGTTATAAATGCGTCAAAGTCCATTACATACTACTGTTATTAAGTTGTTGGAGGAAGGGACCCCAGATCTTAGAAAACTTATTAAGAGACTTTGCTTCATTAAACCTCATTTTCTCAAGATGAATGACAGCAGCCATTTCAGCAAGCCATCTCTGAAAACATAAGGGAAGAGTGGATTTCCACTCCCTCAATATAATTCTCTTAGCCACCACCATACCCAGCATTAATGCCAATTGCACATAATAAGGAAACGATGAAACTGTGCCAGAGTAGCCAAAGATGGCCAATTCTACTTCAGGCAAAACAGCCAGTTTATATGCCGCAGAGTACCACGAAAATATATCCTGCCAATACCTATGGAGTTTTGGACAGAGCCAAAAAGAATGAGATAAAGTTCCCTCTGCGCCCTGACATCGATCACAAACTGGAGACACTTCTGGGTAGATCTTGTGGAGTTTGACTTTAGAATAGTGCAGTCTATGTACAATTTTGAACTGAATTAACTGAAGTCTTGCATTAACAGAACAGCTGTGTATTCGCTGTAAGATTTCAGACCAGAGGTTGTCAGATATGTTGATTTCAGCATCCTTTTCCCAAGCTACCTTAAGATAATCAGAAGAAATGTTTAATTGTGAAGAGAAGAGAGAAACAAATTGCGAAACCATATGCCTAGATTCAGGTGCTTGTCGCACTAGGTTAAAGAAGCGGTGTTCTTCCTGATGGGTCCTATAATCACAAAATGCTTGCTGAGCATAATGCCGAATCTGCAAGTATCGATAGAAATGAGAATGAGAAAGACTATATCTACCAAGAAGGTGATCAAAAGAGGCAAAGCGACCATCTGTGTATAGATCATTAAATGTGGAGAGACCCTTGTTATTCCACAATTGAAAAATTCTATCGCTCAGACCAGGTGTAAAATTATGATTCTTACAAATGGGAGAATGTACGGAAGGCCGTGTGATACCAAGAAATTTCTTAATTTGTTTCAATATTCTCAAAGAGCTATGTACTACAAAATTATTAGTAATAATCTTTAAAGGAGTATTTAAATTAGAAAGTAATAAAGCAGGAAGAGAGCTCTTGATTACAGAATGAGATTCCATGTGAATCCAGGTAGGAAAATCATCAGTCTCATTACAACATAGCGAATCTTTACTCCAATACATCAAGGCTCTTACATTTGCAGCCCAATAATAATGTTGAAAGACTGGCATCGCCAGTCCCCCAATCTCTTTAGATTTTTCCAAGTGTGCCTTCGAGATACGATGAGTCTTAAAACTCCAAATGAACGGGAAAATAATAGAGTCTAGATTTTTAAAAAACGATTTAGTAAGATAAATGGGTAGGTTCTGAAACAAATATAAAAACCTTGGAAGGACCATCATCTTTATAGCATTAACACGGCCTATCAATGATAAAGGTAAAAGCCTCCATTTTTCAATGTTGGATTTAAGGCTCTTTATTGCAGCAATAAAATTAAGTTTAAATATATCTTTGGGATCTAGGGGAATAACCAATCCTAAATACGTGAAATGATCACGAACAATTTTAAAAGGGAGGGACTCAAAAAAATTGGTTGAAAAATTATTTCCAAGGGGAACAAATAAACTTTTATTCCAGTTGATAGAATACCCAGAAAAAGAACCAAAATGCTTTATCAAATCCATTATTGGAGGTAAAGAGTCAACAGCATCCTTTAAGAATATAAGTAAATCGTCTGCGTATAGAGAGAGCCTAGTCTCTATTGGCCCAATTTTAATGCCACTAATAGAAAAATGATGTCGAATACTTATAGCCAAAGGCTCCAAAGCCAAATTAAACAGTAAGGGACTGAGGCAACATCCCTGCCTAGTCCCACGGTAAAGTGGAACATAGTCAGATTTGTCTAAATTAGTGACTACCGCAGATTTTGGGTTTGCGTAAAGCATCTCAATGTATGTACGAAAATTTTTACCAAACCCAAACTTATCTAATACTGAGTATAGATATTGCCACTCGATCTGATCGAAGGCCTTCTCGGCATCTAAAGAGATAACAGCTGCCTTAGTCCACTGAGGATCTACATTATACATAACATTTAACAAGCGACGAACATTTGAAAAAGAAAATCTACCTAAAATAAAACCAGTCTGATCATGGTGGATTAATGAAGCCATGTGTTTACTCAAACGAAAGGCCAACACCTTTGCAACAATCTTCTGGTCACAATTTAGCAAGCTTAATGGTCTATAGCTAGAAGGATCAGTGTCATCCCTATCTTTTTTTAATAACAAGCAAATATTTGCTTCATAAAGAGAACGAGGAAGTTGTTTATTTTCAAAAGAATGATTTATCATTCTCAGCAATAGTGGAGCAATAATATCTGAATGAGCTTTATAGAGTTCAATACAAAACCCATCGGGCCCTGAAGCCTTACCATTCGGAAAAGACTTAATAGCCTTCAAGATTTCATCTAATGTGAACTCTTTATCTAGATCACTTTTAGCCTTCTCACTAAGCTTCGGAGTGTCTATTGTATCAAGAAAATCAGAAATATCTGAAATGGGCACATTACACTTAGAAGTAAAAAGATGTTTATAAAATTCCAAAAAACGAGAATTAATTTCTTTTGGATTGGTTAATATTACACCAGAGTCTGATTTAATTTGAAAAATAGCTCTATTGGCCTGTATTCCTCTTAACTGCCGAGAGAGTAATCTTTCAGGTTTGTCACCCAGCTCAAATTGCTTACGTTTTATCTTAAGCATCATATTACTGACTTGTTCACTCAAGATATTATTATACTCGTACTTCAGTTTTAGCATTGCATTAAGATCTGACTGAGATTTAGTTAGTCTATAGGCATGTTCCATAGTTGGAAGCAAGGTTTCAATTTCAGCAAGCCGTTTACGTTTTGCCTTTTTCCTGCTCGATTCATAAGCAATTATATTACCTCGCAACACTACCTTAAAGGTCTCCCAAAGAGTGGAATCAGACACATCACCTTTATCATTAAAATCAAGAAACTGCTTGATGTGAGAAGAGATGTATGCGTGAAAATTCTCCTGCAATAGTAAACAAGGATTTAAACGCCAATTGTACTTTGACTGAGACATAGAAAGGTTAAACACCATCGAAAGCGGACTATGGTCAGAAATTATAATATTGTTATATTTGGTCTGTATTACGTTCGAAATAAGTTTAGAATCAATAAGAAAATAATCTATTCTAGAATATGATTTGTGCACAGGAGAAAAGAAGGAGTAGTCTCTGTCGGATGGGTGTTGTAGTCTCCAAATATCGACTATATTAAAAGACTTACATAAATTATTTAAAGTACCAACTGAACGTAAAATGTGAGGAACCTGCGTGGAGGAGCGATCCAAATAAGCATCAAGATAGCAGTTAAAATCACCACCAATTATTACATTTGTAGTACTGGGGTCAGGAAGCAAATCAAAAATCTTTTTAAAGAAATTAGGATCGTCAAAATTTGGACCGTAAATATTTACACATGAAATTGGGAATGAATTTATATGACCAGATACTAAAATATACCTTCCCGAAGGATCAGAGATGACAGCAGACAAACGAAATGGGACAGATTTTCTAAATAGGATAGCAACACCCCTGGCCTTTGAGGAAAATGAAGACTGATAAACTTGCGAGATCCAGTTAGATCTAAGGCGTCTCTGATCTGTTGGTCTGATGTGAGTCTCTTGCAAAAAAATAATGTCAGCAGAGAGGGACTTAAGATGTGCAAATACTTTGCCTCTTTTAATCTGGTGTCCCATACCTCTAACATTCCAAGATACAAATGTGACGTTGGTCCCCCCAAAAGAACTATTTGCATCAACCTTCGTCATCGAACTTGAATATCACCGATAAAGGAACAAAGAAGGCAGTAAACACTGTACTATAAATAGCCCAAAACACCCCATTACAACTTACCCCCCTCCCAAAACCGTTTCCCCAACTGAAACAGTAAAACACACCCATTACCAGGAAGGTAGCGGAGCAAAGGGAGAGAAAACAACAAAACAAGGGACTTACTCAGTAAGCTGTAGAGAAAAAAAAATATCACTCGTTCTCCCCTGCCGCTGACAAAATACCAAATATAGACAAAAGTGCCGTCAAAACAGAAAGACTCAGGAAGAATTTAAAATTAACAATCCGCCCTAATCAAGCCATTGCATCAGCACCATAAATCAAAATCAGTAAAGAGAAGTCATTTGTTAGATAGAGAGTCCGCATATTTCCGTGCTTCTTCTGGTGAATCGAAAATCGATATGGAGTCTTTGTACTTAACTCGCAACTTTGCAGGAAAACGAAGAGAGCAGGAAACCCCAGCTTCCTTCAAAGCTTTCACCACCGATCCGAATGCACGACGTTTGGAGGCCACCTCCGCTGTATAGTCCGGGAAAATATGCACCTGTTTCCCCATGTAATGCAGCGGCGCGTTGTCACGGCTCAGCCGGAGGATCAGGTCCTTGTCACGGTCATGATGCAGCTTCGCAATAATCGGACGCGGCCTCTCGTCTTCTGTAGGCTTAGGTTGCAGCGATCTATGGGCGCGATCCACTTTGACAGGTTTCGAAAACTTGTCTTGGCCGAACAGCGTAGAGATAAGCTCAGTAACAAACTCCGTAGGATGACCTTGCTCCGCTCCTTCTTTTACTCCCACAAATTTCAAGTTTAGCCGACGTGAGCGGCCCTCCAGATCATTTACTTTAGCACGTAGAAATCTGTTATCCGAACGCAGTTCGTCACAGATTCTCTCCACTTCGTTCAGACGTGAATCGCAACCGGTCATGGCTAATTCCAAATCTTCAACTTTTTTCTTAACACCTGACTGTTCGGACTGTAGATTGGCCAGCACTGCATCCAACGCGTCAAGGCGAGTGTTGATAGACAACTTCGTGTCCTCAATGAGCCGTTTTAAATCTTTGCCTTGCGTCTCAATGGCTGCAAGTATAGTGTTGGCGGTGGCTGAGGAGAGGGAATCACTCATGGCGTCGCCATCCTTACTCTGCTGCGCGGCCTTCGAAAGCTTCTTGGAAGTCATTACTTCGTTAACTGTAGCAAGAAATTTAGCTTTGGACACACTGGTGCAATCAGCAACAATTGAGATAGAGGCTGTAACATAAAACTTTGAGCTAACTGATATAATGACGGATATATTAAACAAAAACAGGAGTCAGCTTGAGGAGACTTAAAAAGAACGTCTACTCCATTCGCCGCGCGCTAGCGCCCCCTGGGCGAAGTTTTCTACCGTAGCGATACGGAGTTCACGTAGAACTTCCGGGTCATGACCACCCTCGTACAGGTCCTTCAGTGCCTGGGCCTGATGGACCTGTAATAACGCCATAGCGTGTAGGGCGGAGCCAGCAGCCCCACAATCAGCCCCCGATCAGAGCCGACGAGTGCCTACAGGCCCGGGAGGGGAGCAACGGGTTGCCCCGCCAAGTGGAAGCGGCGCCGGGACACAATTGCATCGCCACCGCACGCTCCACCAGCGGGACAGCCGCGTACCCCCGCGCTGGTCCGCCATCAAGGGTGGTGAGGGAGGACGTGCCACTGGAGAGGTTTCTGGCAGTAAAAGGTTCCATTCAAGCCCTACCTTCTCGGCGGCCCGGGCAAGCATAGCCATCATCTCGGGGTCGGTATCCGGCACCGCTGACCACCCAGCGGACGGCAGCGATCCAGAATCGTCCTCCCCTGAGAAGTCTGGATCACCCCCCGATGCAGTGATTGACATCTGGTCGTCAGGGGGAGCCCCAAAAGTAATGAGCGGTTCCTCACAAGGAGGACCAGAACACTCTTCTGGGAGCTCCAGATGGAACGGACTGTCGGTGGAAGTCTGGTCCGCAGCTTCGTGATGGACATGCCGCCGCAATGACGGCATGACTCATCCACAAACGCCGCCCGAGCGTGCTCAATACCCAGACACGTCAGACAGCGATCGTGACCATCACCTGGCGTCAGGTAATGACCGCATCCAGAAACACACGGGTGAAACGGCATTGTTTCAAACATCTCGTCTTTAAAAATACGCTCACCCGTGGCACTCTTTTAGAACTGCTCTTAGTGCTGAAGCGCAGAGGGGAGATGGCCGCTGCGACACAGAAGGTAGTGCAATCCTTGACTGCGTGCTTTTCCACCCACAGGAGACCACCACCGCTGACTCGCCGTGCCGCCAACACTGCAGTGAAGAGTTCAGGAATGATACAAAAATGGCTCGTTCCGTCTTTCCAAGAGAAGATCGGCTCCGATGCGAAATGCTGTCTATGCATTGCACCTGCTGTGTATTTATGCTCACGCTGTGATCAGCGACAGCTGGATGCAATCATGCATGCCAATGTCCATTGGCTCGTTTAGTTTACACACAAAGAGGATTGGTATCTCTAAAGCGATATCCCAATTCGTCGGTCTCCGACGTGACGTCGAAGAGACCGACTGAGAGGGAAACCTTATTGTAAAGTGTTATCGGAAAAACAATGCATTAAGAGGCGGGGGTGGTCAGGATAAATTTAACTTATTTTGTCTTCTGGGGAACATGTAAGTATCTTCTGTAGCTTCTGAAGGGCAGTACTAAATGAAAACAATATAATATTTAGGCAAAATAAGAAAAATGTACTCATCCTCATTCCGTTCAAAAGTTTTCACACCCCAGCTCTTAATGCATCGTGTTTCCTTCTGAAGCATCAGTGAGCGTTGAACCTTCTGTAATAGTTGCATATGATTCCCTCAGTTGTCATCAGCGTGAAAAGATGGATCTCAAAATCATACAGTCATTGTTGGAAAGGGTTTAAATACACAAAAATGCTGAAAAATCAAAAAATTTGTGGGACCTGAAGGATTTTTTTGAAGAACAGCAGGCAGTTCAGGTCAAACAAGGGACTATCACTAAACAAAAAAACTGTGGACCGTTCAGGTAACAGCACAGTATTAAAGGAGTATTTACAGATAATGTACCCCTTGTCATCCAAGATGTTCATGTCTTTCTTTCTTCAGTCGTAAAGAAATGTTGTTTTTGGAGGAAAACATTTCAGGATTTCTCTCCATATAATGGACTTCTATGGTGCCCCGAGTTTGAACTTCCAAAATGCAGTTTAAATGCAACTTCAAACGGCTCTAAATGATCCTAGCCGAGGAAGAAGGGTCTTACCTAGCGAAACGATCGGTTATTTTCTAAAAACATTTAGAATTGATATACTTTTTAATGTCTACACAGAGTACACACAGAGTAGTCAAGATGAGCATTTGAGGTTAAAAAGTATATAAATTGTAATTTTTTTTAAGAAAACAACCGATCGTTTTGCTAGATAAGACCCTTCTTTCCTCGGCTGTAATCGTTTAGAGCCATTTGAAGCTGCATTTTGGAAGTTCAAACTAGGGGGCACCATAGAAGTCTGTTATATGGAGAGAAATCCTGAAATGTTTTCCTCAAAAAAAAATAATTTCCTTACGACTGAAGAAAGAAAGGCATGAACATCTTGGATGACAAGGGGGTGAGTACATTATCTGTAAATTTTTGTTCTAAAAGTGAACTACTCCTTTAAGAATCAAGGGGATGTAAACTTTTCTCCTGTGTACTATATGTAGTATAGTCAGTACTAAAAAAAAATAACATGCATTTTGTATTATTTTGATAAAATAATTAACATTTTGCAGATTCTGCAAGGTGTATGTATACTTTTGACGTGTCCAAGACCGCAGGGGAATCATCTGAAATGTTTTGTCTGCTTTGGCTTCAGTATATCCCCCTCTTTCTTCAAAGTGGAAGTAAGCATATAGGTGAGACTTGCAGTTCATTACCTGCTATAGGGAAATAAGCAGAAGAATAACAACAACGTGAAATGGTAAAACTGTTTGCACTACAAACCAGTGTGTTTATAATTAAGATAATACATTAAAATAATATGGTAAGACATCAATTTGCAATATCAAGCTGTTTTTTACAGCTTAAAATAGCTGGACGTGGATGAGAGCGAAAGCCACACTCATAAAATTTACAAATGGCATTGCCCACTCTTACAGGAAAAATAAGGTGGATTGCATAAATGCACAAAGGCCAGGCACCAATAGGCCAGGTGCTCTTCTGAAAACGCTTGAGACTCTTTGGTTGCTATGATCCACGACAGTAATGTATTACTGTAGCTCATTTTTAAGAATATTACTGAATATAAAAAATGAAGCAACCACCAATATTAACTATTCTATTGTTGTTCGGTTGTTGTACAAGATGGTAGTGTTTGGGCGGTATAGTATTTTTTCCCGCCCCTCCTCCACTGATTGGATAGCTGGGTAAAAAGTTACATTGACGAGCACTGCATTTTACCAAAAAAGGTGAACAGTGACACAGTATTAAATATTAATATATTATTATAAAATTCAATGTCATCAGTTTGCCAAAAAACTAAATGTATTACACACCTTGTACACGTGGTGGGGAGCAGGTGTACATTTTTTCGTACTGTCTAAGATTTTGAATATACGAACATTTCAATGAATTTGAAAGTGTATGTCAGAGCAGCTTTACGAACAATTTACACAAAATTGCTGAAATACTGAATGTCATAAAGACTTGAATCATTCGAACGAATGATTCAGTGGCTCACCCATAAAGCCAGTCACTAGATTCGTTTCTGAATGCATCAGTGTTTTGAACAAATCATTTCACTGTCAGTCTGTCTGGAACACTTAAACACAGCTTATTTTTCTCCCACCACTGCTTCTGAGTCTGTCAGCTAGAGCAGAATGAAATATATATCCACTTACTATGAAAGTGGATATCACTGACCATTATGTAAATCCTATGTGCCTGAAACGTCCCTGTCTGAATGATGTAATAATTTTAAACTCATTTTCATGTTGTGATTGGGGAGTTCGTAGATCTGTGACAGACCACATGGAGTAAATTTGTAATGTTTCCGAAGCTTTTCCCACAGTATTTTTTCAATTAGTGCACTGTGAGTTGTTTTGGAAGAAAAGCATCTGCTAAATGGTAACTACCAAAAGCCCCCTTAACAGCCCCCAAACATCAAGACCAACATAAAACCCATGAGTAAATGTGAGAGGCGTTAATAGGCTTTGGCTAAGGCAGTGTGTGGAAGCCTTTTAAAAGAGAAAGAGAGAGAAACAGTCATGAAGGGAGCATAAAAAGAAAATAATACTGAAGGAAGTACAAAAGAACACGTCATTGAAAATACCAGCAGCAACCAACCTAAATTCAAATGCAATCTTAAAAATGAAAAACGTCTCCAATAGTGTTGGTTTTATTAGAGGAGAAATGTAACAATGTCATCCGTTCATTCTTCATACATTCATTTTGCTTCCAAGAACGTTGTCTAAAACAAAATAAGATTGTCATTCATGAACCGTGTTTTAACATGTGCAATTAGTCCTGATAAAAGAAACAAAACACTGAAAAACAGTCCAAAACATTCACTCCCTCGCACAAACACACAGATACATGCACGCTCATATCAAGCCAGATGTTCCAACTCTCAAAAGACAGGCACAGATGCTTCAGCGGTGGTGAGACTTCCTGTGTTTTCCAGGCATTTGGTAAGGTTCGTCTCATGCACGGCAGACAAAAAACACTTTCACAGCACGTGCGTCTTCCAATAAAGAGGGAAATGTTCCAGTCTCTTACTCCTCCCTCATGGGAACGTCTTCTAGAGGTACTATTGCCTCCAAAGAGCCCGTGCTGCAATGCTGCAATGTTGTTATGGAGATAACAGTGTGTAGTAAGAAGAGAACAAGCACACACAGTTTCAATTTACTGCCATGAAGTCGATTTGTACATGACACCGCTCCTGATGATAACCTCCTATGCAAAGAGAAGGAGCCCGGGAGGCGTGTCAGAGCACATGCAGCGCCTACAGTGGAGTCGCACCCGCTCCATCTGACATCACAGCAGTCTGGACCCGGACTGCTCAGATACTCCTCTTGAAACCCTGATGACAAAGAGGCAAACACTGGGTTAACACAGGACAGAACTCTGTACACAGTGCGTCGACTCATTTCAGTGAATCAAAACACTTACGGATAAGTGGAGCACAGTGTCATTAATTTCATCAAGTCCAACTCTATTTTAGTATTATTTACAGTCAAAAAAGTTTATTCAGACACCTTAAACATTTCTCACATTATTAGAGAGTTTATTCGCTACAGTTTAGAAAATGGTAATAAAATATGACAAGAACTCAGAGTTAAACTGTGTCAGAACAAATTCATCATGATAATGTCAGATTTGTCAGATTCAACTTTGATAGAAAGAGAAGTAATAGATTACAATCTACCAAAAATTCAGGCGACTGTTGGTATGACAATATTTACACAACTATCAATACTTTGTTGACCAATTACCAAGCAATGCTTAATTTGGTGTAAAAAGGTAGCATTAGCAATAAAAGAAAAAACACAAGCCAAAAAAAAGTGTCTGAATACTTTTGGTCCCAAATTTGTAGCAATTTTATTGGTAGTTGACTGTATGAAGATTTTTTGGGTATAATATGGCTACAGTTTACTTTATTTTGCTATCCTCACTTGCATAAATTAACTATAGTGCCCTGCACCCACTAAAATATCAAATATCAAAAATTATATCTGGTGTCTGAATATTTTTGGTTCCGACTGTATACCCTATTATAGTATTTATACATATTTTAAATTAGCTGTTATTTTTATAATTTTAGTTTTCATTTTAATTTTGAGTTTTGATTATGTAAAGGTGCTTTATGGTTTTTATTGGTTCTTGCTTTCTATTTAGCGTTATTTTAGTTTTAGTAATTTTAGTATTTTAGCTTAAACTATTTCAATTAGTTGCTAAGCCCACATTTCTATTTTTCATGTAAACTTTAGTAATAACTAATATTTCTTAAAACAATATTTATATTTAAATAAAATAAGTTTTATTTTAATTAACAAATGTTATTTTTAATGATTTTTAATAGTTTTAGTTAAAGGAGTAGTCCACTTTCAGAACAACAATTTACAGATAATTTACTCACCCCCCTGTCATCCAAGATATTTACAGGTCCTTCTCAAAAAATTAGCATATTGTGATAAAGTTCATTATTTTCTGTAATGTACTGATAAACATTAGACTTTCATATATTTTAGATTCATTAAAACACAACTGAAGTAGTTCAAGCCTTTTATTGTTTTAATATTGATGATTTTGGCATACAGCTCATGAAAACCCAAAATTCCTATCTCAAAAAATTAGCATATCATGAAAAGGTTCTCTAAACGAGCTATTAACCTAATCATCTGAATCAACTAATTAACTCTAAACACCTGCAAAAGATTCCCGAGGCTCAAAACCGCAATCATGGGTAAGACTGCCGACCTGACTGCTGTCCAGAAGGCCATCATTGACACCCTCAAGCAAGAGGGTAAGACACAGAAAGAAATTTCTGAACGAATAGGCTGTTCCCAGAGTGCTGTATCAAGGCACCTCAGTGGGAAGTCTGTGGGAAGGAAAAAGTGTGGCAGAAAACACTGCACAACGAGAAGAGGTGACGGGACCCTGAGGAAGATTGTGGAGAAGGACCGATTCCAGACCTTGGGGGACCTGCGGAAGCAGTGGACTGAGTCTGGAGTAGAAACATCCAGAGCCACCGTGTACAGGCGCCAGGTCAAGCCACTTTTGAACCAGAAACAGCGGCAGAAGCGCCTGACCTGGGCTACAGAGAAGCAGCACTGCTTGTCATGCATGTCATTCAAAAATCAAGGTGCCAGAGTCTGGAGGAAGACTGGGGAGAGGGAAATGTCAAAATGCCTGAAGTCCAGTGTCAAGTACCCACAGTCAGTGATGGTCTGGGGTGCCATGTCAGCTGCTGGTGTTGGTCCACTGTGTTTTATCAAGGGCAGGGTCAATGCAGCTAGCTATCAGGAGATTTTGGAGCACTTCATGCTTCCATCTGCTGAAAAGCTTTATGGAGATGAAGATTTCATTTTTCAGCACGACCTGGCACCTGCTCACAGTGCCAAAACCACTGGTAAATGGTTTACTGACCATGGTATTACTGTGCTCAATTGGCCTGCCAACTCTCCTGACCTGAACCCCATAGAGAATCTGTGAGATATTGTGAAGAGAAAGTTGAGAGACGCAAGACCCAACACTCTGGATGAGCTTAAGGCCGCTATCGAAGCATCCTGGGCCTCCATAACACCTCAGCAGTGCCACAGGCTGATTGCCTCCATGCCACGCCACATTGAAGCAGTCATTTCTGCAAAAGGATTCCCGACCAAGTATTGAGTGCATAACTGAACATAATTATTTGAAGGTTGACTTTTTTGTATTAAAAACACTTTTCTTTTATTGGTCGGATGAAATATGCTAATTTTTTGGGATAGGAATTTTGGGTTTTCATGAGCTGTATGCCAAAATAAAAGGCTTGAACTACTTCAGTTGTGTTTTAATGAATCTAAAATATATGAAAGTCTAATGTTTATCAGTACATTACAGAAAATAATGAACTTTATCACAATATGCAATTTTTTTGAGAAGGACCTGTATGTCTTTTTTTCTTCAGTCGTCAAGAAATTATGTTTTTTGAGATAAACATTTCTGGAAATTTCTCCATATAATGGACTTAAATGGTGCCCCGATTTTTGAATCTTCAAAATGCAGTTTAAATGCAGCTTCAAATGGCTGTAAACGATCCCAGCTGACGAAGAAGGGTCTTGTCTACGGAAACGTTCGGTCATTTTCTTAGAAAAATATATTTTTACATACCTTTTAAGCACTGAAACTCGTCCAGCACTAGGGCTTGTAGTGCGCGTTCCCGACTTTACGTACTGCGTCCACCGTGCTCTGCAACGCAGCGAATGCTTGAAGCAGTCCCATCACCTGACTCGCCGATTGTTTGTAACATTGGAACAGATGTGGTCCAGTCGTGACAGCACTGAGATTCCTGCTCCGTTGGAAATGGCTGGCATTTTCCACACTTGCACCACCATCTCGTCTCGTTTGAACGCGGTCTGCCCGAGGCTTGTGTCGCCGCCACGGCTGTCGCAGTTTTCTCTCTTTGACAGAGTTCATCGTCTGTGTATTCCGGCTCAAAAAGGTAGGAAACGGTGAAAAACACCATCTCATGTGCTCCTCCAGCTTCAAAGTCGTCCGACATCATTGTACTTTATGTTGTACCTTGTTGCTAAAGAATGTTTGATTGCGTTGCACTTCTCTCTTCTCAAGTTCGCTTTGTAAACACTGGGTCTGTAGTTTCGCATACGTCACGCGTGACCTTTCGACGTGAGTACGTAAAGTCGCGAACGCGCACTACAAGCCTTAGTGCTGGACGAGTTTCAGTGCTTAAAATGTATATAAAAATATATTTTTCTAAGAAAATGACCGAACGTTTCGGTTGACAAGACCCTTCTTCGTCGGCTGGGATTGTTTACAGCCATTTGAAGCTGCATTTAAACTGCATTTAAACGGCATTTTGAAGATTCAAAAATCGGAGCACCATTTAAGTCCATTATATGGAGAAATTTCCAGAAATGTTTATCTCAAAAAACATAATTTCTTGACGACTGAAGAAAAAAAGACATAAACATCTTGGATGACAAGGGGGTGAG
The DNA here is from genome assembly GCF_049309525.1 of Garra rufa. Classification (NCBI taxonomy): domain Eukaryota; kingdom Metazoa; phylum Chordata; class Actinopteri; order Cypriniformes; family Cyprinidae; genus Garra; species Garra rufa. The sequence goes on from NC_133365.1 coordinate 28,848,071, forward strand.
TAAATTATCTGTAAATTGTTGTTCTGAAAGTGAACTACTCCTTTAACAATATAAACCCTGCATTAATTAATAAATGATATTGAAAACTTTGGTGACTGAAATCAGCGTAGTTACTAACTAATTGTTCATATGACAATGTTTAGTCAGCAACACATATTATGAATTGTAACAGTTAATTGTCTAATAATAATAATGTCTAATAATACTCTAGACTCTAAAAATGCTGGGTTAAAAACTACCCAGCGCTGGGTGAAATATAGACAAACCTAATGACTGGGTTGTTTTGACCCAGTGGATGGATTAAATGCTCAACCCAGGCTTCTGGGTAGTTTTATTTAACTCAACTATTGCTTAAAAATAACTGTTTCCAGCTAAAAATGTACCCAAATTAGGTTGGAAATTAACATTTATTAATATGTTCAATAAATGAACATTCATTAATAAGTTGAACAAACAATAATTACAGTAAATAATAAACATTTTTTTTAACTGCTAATTAATAAATGTTCACCTTTTGATTACTGCTGATGCCTCTAGTAATTATGTGCCTGGTTTTTAATTTACCTTTTTTTTAAGCCAGCTATACAGTAATTTTTAAACAATAGCTGAGTTAAATGTGACCCTGGACCACAAATCAGTCATAAGGGATAATTTTTAAAAATTGAGATTTATACATCACCTGAAAGCTGCACAAATAAGCTTACTATTTATGTAATATTTGGACGAGATACAACTATCTGAAAATCTGGAATCTGAGGGTGCAAAAAAACTAAATATTGAGAAAATCGCCTCTAAAGTTGTCCAAATGAAGTTCTTAGCAATGCATATTACTAATAAAAAATTACGTTTTGATATATTTATGGTAGGAAATTTACTAAGTATCTTCATGGAACATGATCTTTACCTAATATCCTAATGATTTTTGACATAAAAGAAAAATCACAAATGTTGACCCATACCGTATATTTTGGCTATTGCTACAAATAAACCTGTGCTATAAATAAACCTGTGAATGGTTTTGTGGTCCAGGGTCACAAATAAAACTAGCCAGAAGGTTGGTTTAAACATTTAACCCAACTGCTGGGTCAAAACAACCCAATCGCTGGGGTCTGTCCATATTTAACCCAGCATTTTTTAAAGCATATATAGCCAAATATATGTGTAATTCCAGTCATTTCTGTGGGGATAAATGTTCTTAAGAACTGTACTTTCAACAGTCTGAAGAATTTCCTCTTTTATTTCAGGATAGCAATGAGCCTGTGCACACAGCAAGTCTGAACACCTTTGGGATGAACTCTATGTTCCAATTCATCCCAAAGGTGTTCAGTGAGATTTGTGCAGGTCAGACTGTTGCAACAAAGTTGGAAGCACCCAACCTGATGATTAGAAGGGGGTGCATATACACGTTGGGCCATTTAGTGTGATTTACCTGCACAGAGAAAGCTTGGCAGACCGGCATACAGCAGACGGTCATTGTCAGGTAGGATGAAGGGGCAGCTGGCTGTGACCTCACCACAGTAGCGCCTGCATGGGAGCCACCGCACACACTGCCGCTGAGGAACTGGAAAATATTCTGCACAAAGCCAGGCTTTATACACTACCTGAAAAAGAAATATTACCACAGTCTTATTCAGATTTATGCTGAATGTTGTACTCAAGCTCGAGGATGTTTAGCATTACTACTAAAAGATCTTCTCACCTGACACAGGTGTGTTTCTGAGCGCACTGAGTAGTCATCCGCCATGTATTTGCGCGTAAGGATTTGAAACTCGTCATATTTTTCCTGAGCGTGTTGGTCGAGTCGGATGTACGCGTGAACACAAGCGCTGCACAGGTCCCCGTCCTCCGGTCCGCCGCTGAACAGGTCACGAATGACACGCGTCAGACTGCAGTTGAGCCCGTCAGGACTGCTCATGCTCTCCAGTAGGTCCGCTATTGTGAGCGCGTCGCAAAAGGACAAGCTGAAGTTCCGGAAGTACTCCAAAAACGCGTGTGGCGACACCGTGGGCACCGGCACGGAATAGGAGGAGCTCACCAAGCTGCTCTTTTGCCGGTACAGCGTAGAACACGCGGACTCCAGTGGCGCGCGGCGCCGCGCGTCAGCCTCCACGCACTCCGGCCCGTTTTCTGTCAGATTGCTCAAGAGGACCCCGCAGTCCTCATCGCGAAGGCCCGTCTGGGCGTCGTGACTCGCGTTGCTCCACGTCCTCCGTTGAGTCCGGTCTCTCGAACGGAGCTTGCCTCCCGCGCAGAGCCAGAGGTGATCGGACAGTAGCGCCGTGAAAAAGAGCAGCGACGCCAGGCTCATGCGCCATCTCTGCACCTTCTCCGGCTCCGCGCACGGCTTGTCGATGGGTTCGGTCACGCGGCAGATCTCTAATTTGGCGTCAAGTTTCCTTCCACACCGCCAGGCGCCCGTGATCATATTTTAGAGGGGGAGACAAAGAGCGAGCTCACACGGGCGGGTCTCCTCCGCAAGATTCCCCACCGCGCGACGTTTACATGATGGCTCGAAGCATCCCTTTCACCTGCTGCTCAAAATTAAGCTGCACTGCAAACACCTGCGTCTGAATTAGCGAGACAGTGCATGATAAAGCACATGCCGCGAGACTCCATCACCTACCCCGCATCTCCTTGACAACACATCGTACGCAGCCGAGTCTTACTCATTCACGGGCATCTCTGAGGCGGCGGGGTGAAGAGCTCGTGCGTGTTCGTCTGTCTGTAGGGGGCTTGTCATCTTTCCGTGGTCTCCTTCACTCTGTCGCCATCTTCGCTCGCACTCAGACGAACCCTGAGATGTTTTAATTGAAGGCGGGGGTGTGGCGCGTGCGCTGTCGCGCGCATCCGTGCCTCCTCCATTGAAACTTCATTCACTATGCGCTCACCATTCAACAGCGCGCATTGTTGCCCACCCCACCCCTCGAGGAATCACCCCGCGCGCCGTCCTCGGGCACACACCGGTTACGAGCGTAGAGCATCACTGAGGCAATGTGTGTGAGAAAATATATAGACTATAAACATTTAAGCCGTTTATCGTCTTCTGGTCATTTTGATCCGTTTTCGGTATAAAGAATGCGCTATAAATACCACATCGTTTTAGCAGTGGAACCAGGCTCTGTGACATGTCAAAATAATTGACAAAAAATTACATATCTATCTAGTAACCGATTACATGCAATCTGGATTACAAAAAATGAATACTTGCAATTAGAATAAATTATTATTTTTTAAAATTTAAATTAAATTATTTTTTAAATACTCGTAATTAGACTGCAGTTACTTTTTATGGATTACATGATTACATATTATTTACACAATGATTTTCCCTAATTCCTCTTTTTCATCTTTCAAATTTTCCTTTCTAAAATAGCCTATATACATTCACAAAGTCTTTAAGTTTTTTGGACATTCACACAAAGATCAGTCATTATTCAGGTGGCAACACAGCATTTGACCACTGCAAAAATCATTTCAGGTTTAAGAAGCGTTTTGACTTTGCATCAAATTTGAATTATCACTCTGTATTTGGAAGGCTTTTGTCTTTCAAACACATTAAAATGCACAAGTTCACAAACTTTTGTCATCTAGTCAATCTATATTTTACTTGAAGTAACCGTGAGATTTTAATATAATTTTTTTTATTAAATATCACATTTGAATGGTCAATGGTGGTTCTGTGACGTTGGTTATGGCCACATGACATGCAGGTAAACTTAAATTATTTAATTTTATATATATATATATATATATATATGTATTTGATGATTTAAGTAATTATTAGTTTTATTTAACTAATGAACCCCCTGCACAAAAACCAGTTCTATCTATCATCTATCTATATTTAAATATAATTTATTATATTAAAAGGGGTAATGACATAGATTTTTAAAATTATTTTAATATGTTCCTTGAGGTTTACTTATTTTAAAGTTTTTGCACGAAATAAACAATAAATATGTGGAAAAATTATTTTCAACTCTCATTCTGACCCTCTAAAATGACCTGTTTTAAAGGGGCATGCCCTTTAAGGCTTGTCAGGAATCTGCCACTGTTATCAACAGTATCAATGCCCCGACCCCCCTCACTATTGCATGTGAGTGTTTTGACAAGATGATCAAAATACAACTCATTTACAGACAAAGCATTATGAAATCATTTACTTATGGTTTGTGATGCAGCTTCATTCACTATGCGCTCACCATTCAACAGCACGCATTGTTGCCCACCCCACCCCTCGAGAAATCATCCCGTGCGCCGTCCTCAGGCACACACACACACACACACACACACACACACACACACACACACACACACACACACACACACACACACACACACACACACACACACACACACACACACGGATCATGGTTACGAGCGTCGAGCATCACTGAGGCAATGTGTGTGAGAAAATATATAAAGTAAAAATGTTTAAGCCGTTTATCGTCTTCTGGTCAGATCTAGTACACTAAAAAAATGTTATGTTGAATTTACTTAATTTTATTACGTCAAGGGGTTGCACGAAATAAATTTATCTAAATCCAGATATATTTTTTAAGTTGAGTGAATTTATATTTTATAAGTTGAGTTTACTTATATTTTATAAATTGGTTGTACTTATATTTTATACATTGAGTTTATTAATCTCTTTCAGTAATTTCAGATTAATTATATTCATAATTTCAGCTAAACTATTTTGAGTAGAATTTACAAACATGATTGTGCATTAGTGATAAACACCTGCTGTTATCGAGAATTACAGAGGATCAAATGTTGATGTTTTATTGGTTAAGATGATGCTACCATCATGGAGATCAGTGTTGGCTTTAGTTGGGCTCTTGACCCTTGACTTATTATCCGGTAGTGGCCTGATTATATGTAGAGTAACTACTATTGTGTTCAAGTTTAGGTGTTGAATGGTTAGTTCTGTGAAGCTTGACATGTAATTAAAGCTTTGATCTGATAGTTCAAAATTAAAACTTCTGCTATATGTAGGACATACAAATAACTTCAGCTCTTGTGCTATTTAGACACATGCAGACATCAAGAACCAGCATATGAATCTCAACAATGGTGACAATCAACTAAATTCTTCATGCTGCAATGCATGCTGGGTAACACCATAGTAAAAACTCCCATCATGCACTACAGCATGAAGAATTATTGTCACCACTGTTGAGGATGGTATGATAAGTGTTTATGTCTAAAAGCCTGAGCTGCTGTAAGTCTCCCCTCAATATTTAAGCATTACAGTGGCATTTTTAATAAGACTTTTTCTCCAGCTGTTTCATAGTTGAATGTCAGTCTATAAACCAAAGATTAACCATTACATGATATTCACTCACATGATTTAAAAGCAAAACATGTTAACTGGATTGCTACCACAAGTTTCTGATTCAGTAATGTGCAAAAACTTGCTGTAAAAACAATATTGCAACTGCTTAAAAGCAATTTACTTTGAATTATTAAAAGGGTCAAAAGCCCAACTAAAGCAAACACTGATCTCCATGATGGTAGCATCATCTTAACCAATAAAACATCAACATTTGATCCTCTGTAATTCTCGATAACAGCAGGTGTTTATCACTAATGCACAATCATGTTTGTAAATTTTACTCAAAATAGTTTAGCTAAAATTATTAATATAATTAATCTGAAATTACTGAAAGAGATTAATAAACTCAATTTATAAAATATAAATTCACTCAACTTAAAAAATATATCTGGATTTAGATAAATTTATTTCGTGCAACCCCTTGACGTAATAAAATTAAGTAAATTCAACATAACATTTTTTTCAGTGTGGAAATTAAATGAAACTTATTTTTTTCTAATTACTTTTAATTGAATGAAATTAACTTGTTTTAAACAAGGGCAGTGAATTTGAAAATTAATAATAAAAAATAAGTCAGATTAAATAACACATTAAAATCAGTGAAATTAACCAGATAAAAACATGTAACATTTACAAGGGGTCAGAATCATTTTTTTCAGTGTACCGCTTCATCTTTCAACAAATATTTCTTTGTGAACTCTCCATAACACTGTGCCTCATCTACAAAATAACACGCTCTGAAGTCCGAACAATCCTCTGACACGATTCGGGATGCCATTACAAATAAACCATCCACCTTCTGATATCTGTACAAAGACCCGACCAAGCTGCTCAAACAAACGCATCAAACGTTCTTTCACTCCATTTGTCCTATTGACCAGAATCAAGCATGTGGACTGTGTCAGAAAGCGAACATGAATCTAAATACTGTATCCAGTGTAGATAAGATAGCGGCAGTGATTGTAATTTCTATTTGCTTTTGACACAACGTAAAAGCATTCAGCATACACAAGTGTCAGCCCGTTAAGCGACTAAACGGCAGTTATTCGTCGATGTCTTGCACTGGAGGCAGTGTTTATGCCAACAACTGCTCCCAGGTGACGTCACCTCGCACTTTGGATCCAAACAAGCCGTTTTCTGAGGGTTAATACATAAATAATTTTTTATTGATGATGAGGATATTTAAAGTTATGAAACTTACAGGTTGTATTAAAAATACAAAGACCTCTTCTATGTCAAAAGATCAAGGGAAATTTGGTTTCTCATGTCATGATCCCTTTAAATTCATCACTTTCATCTAAATAGCCCCCCACACTACTGCTCTGAATTGAAATAAAAGGCCACCTGAGGTAAAAGACCCCTTGCAATTTTGAATGTCATTTTCTTCTGAAACACTACATAGAAATAAAAACGACCACAGCACTTTCTCAAAAACCTACAGTACCGTAACAAATTGTTTGGCAGTACTGAGGATGAATGGATTTGTTGCAAGGGATGTGCAAAGTGGGTATTGATTGCTCCAGTCACAAAGAAAATGTATTTGTAAAATATGCATTAACTAACTATTGTAGCTCCAAGATGTACATCATTTATTTAATGAAAGCAATTTTTCATATTGTGTGAAATATACAAAATGGATTCTAAATAACCAGGGAAAAGTCTCAATGTTATTTACCTATTATTCTTACTTCAGTATTTTCTATCATGATTTACTGTACAATGTTAAAAATAAAGGTGCTTTAAAAGGTTCTTCACAGCAATGCCATAGAAGAACCATTTCTTTAAAGAACCATCTCTTTCTTACCTTTTTTTAATCTGAAGAATCTTCTTTCGCCACAAGGTACCTTTAGTGAGACAGAAAGGTTCTTCAGATGTTCTTCATGGAACCATTTAGACAAAAAAGGTTTTTCTACGGCATCGTGAAGCACCTTTATTTTTAAGAGTGTAGGGGGTCGATGATAGATGTTTACATGAGTGAGTGAGTAGACATATGAGACAAGTCTCTTCTCTTCACACTAGATGGCGCTACAAACCCAATCAAACTGCAGTGCCAAACTTGGCAGCAGTAGCTGAGAAAACAATGTGGACTAAGGGGCTCTGTTGAGTGTTGAGAGAAGAGGGTGGGATTTATCATCTGGACTTTTGATCCTGTGCTATAATAAGCCTTGAGGGACTAGGTGTGTTTCCGGGCCGAGCTCTGTCCAGATCTTTTACTGGTTTAAAATAAACTCTAGAGCATTTGCAAGCCCTGCAGGACTTATAAAAGAGTTAGTATTCTCCTCAAACAGCATGAGTTTTGAGTGCTTTTGTGAGAGAGAGATGACTGGGGCTCGTCTTACGATTTCTTATTCGGAAATCAGTGTTGATGTTTGTGGTCATGTTAGTTAGTAGCGGAAGCTAAATTCCAGACTTTATCCAGAGCGAAATACAGAACACTAATTACAGAGAGAATCCTCATATTGCAACTTTTTTACTTATTTTAGATCACATCTTTTTGGTGCAGTGGCTCTCAAACTTAGTCTTTTCCACAAACAAGCAAGTACATGTCTTTCATGACATCTACATGCAAATTTAATGTCTCTCTTCTTCATTGTGGTACAGTTGGCTGAATTTTAAGCGGAACTGTGTTCGAGCATGTTTGTAATGGTACATCAAGACTCGACAGGGAAATGCTGCTTTCTTGCAAATGTCACAATCTAGCCCACATGGGATCTGGGTGCGCTGAATTCCACTGAAATCTGCTGAACCTTCTGTGGAATTCAGTGTGTCCATATTTTCTGTGGGTCTGCTTATGGTATCACAGTTGTGTGATTTTAAAATTAATTATTCATGTTTATTCATATGAACTTCTTATTCATGATCCATATTATATACAAGCAAGCACATAAGCCCATATTATGGATGCACTTAATAAAGCTATATTAGCATTTTCATTACATTTCATTATGCATATTTGTATAAAAAAACATAATGTGTAATTTAGCGAGCTGCGATTATATTCTGGACTCATCTGCTTGCCTGTATATATTACACTACCAGTTAAATGTTTTTAATGTTTTTAAAGAAGGCTCTTCTGCTCACCAAGCCTGCATTTAATTTGATTTAAAGTAACTGCTTTCTTTTTGAGTACATTTTGAAATGTAATTCATTCCTGTGATCAAAACTAAAATTTACTCCAGTCTTTAGTGTCACACGATCGTTCAGAAATCATTCTAACATGCTGATTTGCTGTTCAAGAAACATTTATTATTATTTTTATTATATTTATTTAAAATAGTTGAGTATTTTTTGTCAGGTTTTTTTTGATGCAGAAAGATCCAAAGATCAGCATTTATCTGAAATAAAAAGTTTGTGTAACATTATACAAACCTATAATTATTTATTTAAAGAAATTATAGAAATGAATACTTGGAATGCTTTAAACTGATCAAAAGTAATGATAAAGACATTTATAATGTTACAAATTATTTCTATTTCAGCTAAATGCTGTTCTTCTGAAAAATTATACACAGCTGTTTTTAACATAATAATAATAAATGTTTTTTGAGCAGCAAATCAGAATATTAGAATGATTTCTGAAGGATCAGCTTCGAAATCACAGGAATAAATTACATTTGAAAACTTTCAAATAGAAATCAGTTATTGTAAATAGTAAATATATTTCAAAATTTTAATGTTTTCGCTGTTCGTTAGATCAAATAAATGCAGGCTTGGTGAGCAAAAGAGACTTTAAAATATATTAAAAATCTTACTGTTCAAAAATGTTCGATGGGTAATTTTAATACTTTTATTCAGAAAGAATGTGTTAAATTGATAAAAAGTGATAGTAAAGACTTACATTGTTAGAAAAGAGATCTATTTAAAATAAATGCTGTACTTTTAAACTTTTTATTCATCAAAGAATCCTGAAAAAGTATCACAGGTTCCAAAAAATATTAAGCAGCACAACGGTTTCCAACACTGATATTAATAAATCAGCATATTAGAATGATTTCTGAAGGATCATGTGACAAAGAAGACTGGAGTAATGATGCTGAAAATTCAGCTTTGCATCACAGAAATAAATTATATTTTAAAGTATATTATAATACAAAACAGGTATTCTAAATTCTAATAATATGCCATAATATTAATGTTTTTTTTCTGTATTTTTGATCAAATAATACTGGCCTTAAGACAAAAAAAGAACAATTTACCCTCTACAATTATCATCATTCAAATGTTTTCTTGCCACTGTATCTTTTTCACATGCTCTTTAACTTTGTGCTGTGCTGTTGAGAGCACTGAGAGAACTTTTGTGCGTATGTTCATTTTGTGAATGAATTACCCGACCTCTCCGCAGCTTTATCCAACATGGGGTCACAGTTGAGAGGGCACAAGTCAAACTTCAAAGATGAGATAGAGATCAAATGAAACACACACCAACTAGGAACACACATGCTGGCATCTACTTACAAATGGATGCAGAAACACTTAGTTTCACATCATCACATACACATTTTTTAAGAGACGAGAGAGTGTTCTATTAAACTCACATATGACAGATTAAAAATCTCATTCAAATATCCTGATTTTGTAGGAGGACATTAATTGGTTTTACACTGTTGTGCCTTTGATTAGAGGTTTAAGTGTATGTAAGTGCCCCCCTCAGCCACATCACTGAGTTACTCATCATGATCCTTGACATCTGACCCCTGATAGATAAAGGTCAACTTGGGAATGTGCTGAGGTGTGCTAAGAACACCACTTATCAAAAAGACACGACTCAATCTGTCTTTATAAGTGTCATTCTCAAAAAGTGAATGTATACTGTGAAAAAAAGTATCTTTGTATATGAAGCAGTGAAATTAATCCTGCATTGTGCACGTTTGTGCATTAAAGGAACACTCCACTTTTTTTGGAAATAGGCTCATTCTCCAACTCCCCCCGAGTTAATAAGTTGATTTTTACCGTTTTGAAATCCATTCAGCCGTTCTCCTGTTCTGGTGATATCACTTTTAGCATAGCTTAGCATAGATCATTGAATCCTATTAGACCAATAGCATTGCATTAAAAAACAACAACAATGAGTTTCGGTATTTGTCCTATTTAAAACTTGACTCTTCTGTAGTTATATCGTGTACTAAGACCGGCGGAAAATGTAAAGATGTGATTTTCTAAGCTGATAAACTTAGAAAAGTTTCTAATCTTAAATAGTTCCTATTTAAGATTAGGAACTACACTCCGATTCCAGTGTAATAGTCAAGGAAGTTTGCTGCCATAACATGGACGCAGCAGGCGCAGCAATATCAGGCAGCACCTGATATTAGTTCCCAGCTAGGTAACTTCCAATGAGGAACGCTCCCTGTGCATGCAGTTTAGGGTTGCCACCCGTCCCTTAAAATACGGAATCGTCCCGTATTTGAGAATGAAATTGCGCGTCCCGTTTTGAATCAATACGGGACGGGTTTTGTCCCGTATTTTTTATAATTTTTTTTGAAAGCAGCGTCTCATGCAAATACTCACTGCGGTAAAGCCAGCCGCGGTTCAGAAAAACACGGTCAAGCCAGCCGCGATTGATTTTAAGTGTGCGCGCATATTACAGTGATTACGGTAGTTTCAGAAACAACACAGAGAGAACGCGCTTGCAGAGCGCTTTTCATTTAGACGCCCAGGACTGAGAGATAATACTACAAAATGAATTTTTACTTACTTATTTATTTGCATTTCTGCTTTAATATCCGTTTTATTTATTGGTGTACTTGACGGTTCTTTTCCGAGAAATGGGACATTATTAGACTTTAGAGTCTAATAAGTAGAAAAAAAACAATGATCAGTTCTTATTCAGGACGGCCCATATTATATGCAAAACTCATATGAAACCTTTTTACTGCAGCATTTTTGAGATATGGGACATGATTACATTTTAACGGGGTATATAGACCCCATTTCTAAAAAGTAGAAATGCGAATGCGTCCCTTATTTTTGGGTATTAAAAGTTGTAACCCTAATGCAGTTGGTCACGATGTGCTGCGTGATATTACTGCGCCTGCTTCGGCCATGTTACGGCAGCAAACTTCCTTGACTATTACGCCGGAATGGAAGTGTAGTTCCTAATCTTATCGGCCTAGAAAATCGCATATTTACATTTTCCGCAGGTCTTAGTACACAATATAACTGCAGAAGAGTCAAATTTTAAATAGGACAAATACTGAAACTCGTTGGTCATTTTTGAACGTGATGCTATTGGTCTAATAGGATTCAATGATCTATGTTAAGCTATGCTAAAAGTGATATTGCCAGAACAGGAGAACGGCTGAATGGATTTCAAAACGGTAAAAATCAACTTATTAACTCGGGGGGAGTTGGAGAATGAGCCTATTTCAAAAAAAGTGGACTGTTCCTTTAAAGAGAGTTGCAAGACTGCAGTTTGTCAGAGTGACAGAAGAGGGCAGCAGAATCTGCATTACATACCTCTGTGTGGAATGTATGTGTGTGTGTGTGCATAATGAAATGTGCTGATTGATTTTGTGCTTCGGAATTCACAGAAATACAACCCACTGCTTCATAAGGAGCCATAGAAACCGCAAATCTGCACCAAAAACACACATAAGTCAAAGCCCTTCAGTTAAACAGTTTTTTATAACAGCATTCAGGTTCCCTTCAGGCAGAATTGATCTCGGTCTGCTCTGTTAACACTTACAGCACACACAGGAACGTATTCGATTTTATTGTTTTGACTTCTCATATTAAAAGGACTACAACTGGACCGCCACCACTTTTGCTTAGCATATGTGAAGAAATGAAGAAAGTTACTGTGACCTTTCTCTTTCTTCTAGAAACCTTTAGTAATCCTCTCTTCAGGGTTGTCTTTCTATAGACTCAGAGATACATTTGTTTGTATCCTTGTTAAACACGATTAGTTAAACTCCAGTGATGTTTATCTTTGGATAAAAAGTCTGCTTGTGAAATTAATGAGATAAATCAAACTCAATGTGTGAATTAGAAATAGCTTTTCTAATGTCAGGGCTCCTCATATTTTTAGCACGTTGTGTGAGTCTGTTTCAGATCCTGACAATTTAAATGCATATATCTGTAATTCAAAAAAGTTTTGCGTTTTAGAATCATATAAATTTGGGGTCAATAAGTCCCCCCCCCCCCCTCTAAAAGAAATGTTACAATAAGGTTTAATTTTAATGTCAACATTAGTTAAATACATTAATTAGTATTGAGAAGGTTACTTTGGAAATATAATATGTTACCCTATTTGAAATGTATTTAATAAATGTACTTTATTAAGTAATGTAACTGATTACATTTCTAACTTTAATGAATGTTTTCAACCGTTATTTGTTTTCAAACACTTACAGTAGTATTAAACGCTGATAACTTATATTATAAAAATTACATTTTAAAGCACAGTCACCACAAAACCAGGTTTTAGAACCTCTTTTTACTTTGAGATTATTCTGAGGTTAAATACTGATTTAAAATCATAACAAGATATAGTTTAATAGCTATGATACTGTTTTTAAACATTTAACAATGCCTTGGAAAAAAAAAATAATCTTAAAAAATCAAGCATACATAAGCTCAAATAGAAAAATAAAACAGTTATTAAATAAGTATGTATCCTAAACTCCTAAAACCTTGGTGTTTCATATTTTAGAGCAGTCAATGCAATTTCGGAAAGAAATCAATTAAATCTGTATGTGTGTGTGTGTACCGCCAGTTGTAATCATTAACATTTTCATGAGTAACTAATTTAACTATACGTTCTCAGTAACTGTAACAGATTACAGTTATATTTACTTTGTAATTAAATGATGTAACTCTGTTGCATGTAACTAGTTACTCCCTAAAAATGACATTAACATGAACTAACAATACTTACACAGCATTTATTAGCTAAGTGTTGCGAATTAATCTTAACATTTACTAATACATTTTTAAGATGAAAATCTGTTAACATTACACTGTAAACAAAATCTGTAGAAATTACAGTATTACTGGCAGCTGGTTGCCAGTAACTTACTGTAGATTTAAATTTATGCTATTTACTGGCAACAGTTTGTTCAAAGTTAATTGAACATTAAACATTAACAAGTATTTATCTTTACAGAATAAAACTAAAATAACAGCCTCATGCAAAGCATTCTGGGAACCAAAATCTGAAGGAAAAAAACAGAAAAAGGTTGATGAAGGTTTCTGGTTCCCAGAATGCTTTGCAGTAGGTTGTTATTTTATAGTTTTATTCTGTAAAGACAAAGACTTGTTAATGTTTAATGTTCATTTAACTTTGAACAAACTGTTGCCAGTAAATAACATAAATTAAAAATCTACAGTAAGTTACTGGCAACCAGCTGCAGAACTACAGCAAATTTTTTACAGTGTAGGTAATGCAACTAACGTGACCATGATGTTTTATTAAACAAGTATACTGTAAAAACATATTGTTCATTGTTAGTTCAGGCTAGTTAATGTTAACAAATGGGTTTTCATTGTAAAGTGTTACACTTTTATTCATGAAGGGCACATTAAATAGTTCAAAAGTGACAGTAAAGGCATTTATAATGTTGCAAAAGATTTATATTTCAAATAAACGCTGTTCTTTCTACATATCACAAAAACATTAAACAGCACAGCTGGATCATGTGCACTCTTAAAAATAAAGGTGCTTTGAAAGGTTATTTACAGCTATGCTATAGAAGAACCATTTTTGGTTCCACAAAGAACCATTCAGTGAAAGGTTCTTTAAAGAACCATCACATTCTTACCGTTATATAGTCTGAAGAACCTTCTTTCACCACAAAGAACCTTTTGTGAAACAAAAAGGTTCTTCACATGTTAAAGGTCCTTTATGGAACCATTTAGACAAAAAGGATTCTTCTATTGCTTTGTGAGGCACCTTTATTTTTAAAAGTGTGGACCATACTGGAGTAATGATGCTGAAAATTCAGCTTTTTTGCAAAATATATTTGCTTGTATCTGAGTGGCCAGGATGTTTTAATAGTAAAAACTTCATCCATCTACTGCCATATATGTTATCCATAAAGACAAGTGAGCAGGGCCAGTAGAAGCCCCCCATGTCCAAGCCTTGAGACCCCACACTGTGATTCACAGATGGAGTTGAGTGATGGCCTGTCACAGTTTCTCCCCAGGCTCTCTCAGTACCAGCCATATTCATTTCATTAGTCTTTTAGTATTGAATTAGCTCTAGATTTTAGATGCACTAAAAGTGTTCCTAGGTCTGATGTGTGGAGTATCACTGTTTGTCTAATAAAATAATTTCAAAATGTTCACACTCACACAAACAGAAGCGACACCTGCAGTTAGTAAGTTGGACGCGAGACCTGTGGGACCTGTGTCTGTGTGTTTGTATGAATGAATGACAATGGTGTGTGTGCTTCTCCTGAGGACTGCTGTTCTGAGTTGAAGTTTGGAGAGCCTGCATCCGCTCAGCTATACAAACACTGACTCACAATTATATTACAGCCTGTGCGTATGAGCGTGCATCTGAATGTGTGGTCCACGGCCCTGTACACCTTCCCCAATGACAGAAAAATGGTCCTCTTTGCCAAGTTACATTAGTGTCAGTGCAAAGAGGAGGTGAGGTAAAGCATGCACGATCACATGGTAGATCAGATTCAGTGTGAGTGTTTGTGTGTGTGTGTAGGTGTGTGATGGAGAAAGATAAAGTACTTTACAACACAGTATCAGGAAAATTACCACTTCATCCTGTCTCTCTACATCTAAGGAGGTCTGTAATATCTGGAGAAATCTGTTAACATTCCCATTCATCTCAATGGCAGTTGCTGGCATAGAACCTTGTGGAAGTAATCAGTCGGCAAGTTGCCATCTTTTCTTCAGGTCAATCACCTGAGCTGTAAATGCCATTTGACTAATCCATTCTTGAGTTAATTGGCTGATGGCACCACAAGAGAGAGCACTGTCCAAAAACCAATGAGTAGTATGGAAGCCCATTTCCACCACTGAATAAGAAATAAAAAAGGTTATTGTGAATTTTTATCTCACTTCCTGACTTTTTTTTCTCAAACATGTGTGATATAAACTCACAATTCTGACTTTTTTTCTCACAATTGCGAGTTATAAAGTCAGAAATGCATGATATAAACTCACATTTTTTTTTTTTTTTAAATATTTATTTTTCTGCATTTTTGCCTTTTATTGTGATACGACAGATCAGAAGTGACAGAAAGTGAAGTGGGAGAGAGATAGGGGCGGGGGCAGGAAAGGTCCACGAGTCAGGAATTCAAACACGATAAGATAAAAACTCACATTTCTGACTTTTTTCTCAGAATTACGTGATATAAACTCACAATTGTAAGATATAAGGTCAGAATTGCGACAGAAACTCACAATTCTGACTTTTTTTTTCTCAGAATTGCGTGATATAAACTCACAATTCTGACTTTTTGTCTAAGAATTGCGTGATATAAACTCACAATTCTGATTTTAGATATAAACTCACAATTGCTAGTTATAAAGTCAGAATCGCATGATATAAACTCACTATTCTGACTTTTTTTCTCAGAATTGCGTCATATAAACTCACAATTGTGAGAAAAAAGTCAGAATGGTGAGATAAAAACTCGCAATTTGGAATTTTTTCTCTCGCAATTGTGAGTCAGAAAAAGTCAGAATTGTTTGATATAAACTCATCGTTCCGACTTTTTCCTCAGAACTGATAGAGATAAAAACTCACATTACTGACTTTTTTCTCGCAATTTTTTATTTCTCAGAATTGCGAGTTCATGTCTCACAATTCTGACATTATAACTCGCAACTGTGAGTTTATATCTCACAATTCTGACTCTATTACTACTCTTTATTCAGTGGCAAAACGGGCTTTCACAGAGCGCATTTAGGCTAGAATTGTATTGACTTTTTCTATTGCGGGAAGCTGACTCCTTGTCATTTCTGACTTATAACAAAAAACAGAACAAAGCTGCTATTAAACAAGGTGTACAGTAAACTACGTTTTTATAAGCTGTCAACCCAAAAAACAAGTGTTTAAGGACACAAGTAGTTGAAGATATCAGGGTATTTCATGTTGGGCCATTCAGTTGGATCATTTCTCCAACAAATGGAAGGTAGGGAAAAGGAGCACTGACATAGACCAAATGTTGTTTATCA
Source organism: Garra rufa (assembly GCF_049309525.1). Classification (NCBI taxonomy): domain Eukaryota; kingdom Metazoa; phylum Chordata; class Actinopteri; order Cypriniformes; family Cyprinidae; genus Garra; species Garra rufa. The sequence continues at coordinate 28,864,545 of NC_133365.1, forward strand.
TTATATCTCCTCCATTCAGGGTGGTGAAATAATCTTTTGACATGGTTAAAAATAACAAATGAATGAGTCGCCTTTACATTTCCCTCCAGCAGGGGTAGTTCTCAGAGTAATAGGAAACATTGCACTGTATTTTTGTGTCCTTAAACGTTCGTTTTTTTTAATCGACAGCTCATAAAAACGTAGTTCTGTGTTTTTTTAGCTTGTTTACTGCACACTTTATGACATAGCAGCTTTTAGACATTGTTCTGATTTTTGTTATAAGTCAGAAATGTGAGGAGGCAGCTTCCCGCATTACAAAGACATTGGAGAACGTGGGCGTGGTTTTCAGATTGTGACGTGTGTCACTCTGTCTCTTTACTAAGTCCATTTCACACTTTTAGAAAAATAAATAAATACATACAGTCAAGCCCGAAATTATTCACCCCTGGCAAATTCTGATTATTTGACTGGAAATGACTCAGGCTTCTCCCAAAAGATAATAAGATGATGTACAAGAGGCATCATTGTGGGTAAAAATTTATTTACATTTGAACAAAAAGTGTCCAAAATTATTCATACCCTTCTCAATAATCAATAGAAAAGTCTTTATTGGCTAGTACAGCAATCAAACGCTTCCTATAATTGCTGACCAGCTTTTTGCATGTCTCCACTGGTATTTTTGCCTATTCATTTTTAGCGATGTGCTCCAACTCTTTCACGTTGGAGGGTCTCCTTGCCATCACCCTGATCTTTACCTCCCTCCACAGATTCTCAATTGGATTTAAGTCAGGACTCTGGCTGGGCCACTGCAAAACATTAATGTTTTTGTCTGCTAACCATTTCTTCACCACTTTTGCTTTGTGTTTTGGGTCGTTGTCGTGCTGAAATGTCCACTGGTGCCCAAGGCCAAGTTTCTCTGCAGACTGCCTGATGATGTTGTTGAGAATTTTGATGTATTGCTCCTTTTTCATGGTGCTGTTTACTGTGATTAGGTTCCCTGGTCAACCGGCTAAAAAAAACTCCCAAAACATTAGGTTCCCACCACCATGTTTGACAGTGGGAATGTTGTTCATAGGATTGAAGGCTTCTCCTTTTTTACGCCAAATGAAGGCTACATCATTGTGGCCAAACAATTCAATTTTTGTTTCATCTGACCAAAAAAAAACAGAAGACCAGAAGTCTTCTTCTTTGTCCAGATGAGCATTTGCAAAGGCCAAGCGGGCTTTTGTGTGCCTTATCTGGAGAAGTGGTGTCCTCCTTGGTCTGCGTCCGTGGAACCCAGCGGTGTGCAGTGTCCGTTGGACTGTCCGCCTTGAGATGTTGCCACCAGCAGAGCCCAGATTCATCAGGATGGCCTTGGTGGTGATTCTTGGATTCTTTTTTTTTACCTCTCTCACTATCCTCCTGGCCAGCACAGGTGTCACTTTTGGCTTCCGTCCTCTGAGATTTTTCACAGTGCGGAACGTCTTGTATTTTCTAATAATACTTTGCACTGTAGCCACTGGAACTTCAAAACATTTAGATATGGTCTTATAGCCCTTTCCTGACTTGTGAGCAGCCACAATGCGCAGCCACGGGTCCTAAGTGAGCTCCTTTGTCTTAGCCATGACTGTCCACAAACCAACAGCAGAGAGCTTCTGTTTTTCACCTGTTGAGTTGATTAAAACAACTGTTCCCAATGAATCAGGGTAATTAGGATGCTTTAGAACAGCTTGGACTATTTGGAATGGTATAGAACAGGGTTCCCCAAATCTTACCCTGGAGGTCCAATGCGCTGCAGAGTTTAGCTCCAACCCTGATCACACTCACCTACCTGTTATTCTCTAATGATCCTGAAGACCTTGTTTAGCATGCTCAGGTGTGTTTGATTAGGGTAAGAGCTAAACTCTGCAGGAAAATGGATCTCGAGGTCCAGATTTGGTGATCCCTGGTATAGAACTTTGGATTTTCCCATAGACTGTGACAGTTTGCAAAGGGTATGAATAATTTTGGACATGCCACTTTTTGTTCAAATGTAAATAAAACCTGAGAAATATTTTTTTCCACAATGATGCCTCTTGTACATCTTATTATCTTTTGGGAGAAGAATGTGTCATTTCCAGTCCAAAAAAAAAACTTGCTGGTTGAATAAAAGTAACTTTAAGTCAGAATTTGCCAGGGGTATGAATAATTTTGGGCTTGACTGTATATAAATAAATAAATTATGTACACTATTGCTCCATTGTTTAAAAGTTTGGGGCTGTACGATTTACCCAAAAATTATAAATGTTTGACTAGAATTTTTGCATTGCTTTATTAAAAAATACAGTTAACCAGTAATACTGTAAAATATAAATACAATTTAATCAATGTTATCTATCTATCTATCTATCTATCTATCTATCTATCTATCTATCTATCTATCTATCTATCTATCTATCTATCTATCTATCTATCTATCTATCTATCTATAATGAAATGTAGTTACAGCATCTAGTGACAGATTCTAACTGTTCAGGCAAACCAGCCAACACTTGAACTCTCGTCTTTGTGACCCTTTGAAATACACTTACTACTATAAATCACTCACACACACACACACACACACACACACACACACACACACACACACACACACACACACACACACACACACACACACACACACACACACACACACACACACACACACACACACACACACACACACACACAACCTCAGACAAAAGCAAGTGGTGTATTTAGACAGTGTGAATAGTAAGATACGCTCATGTGAAGAAATGACATTCAATGACACATTCAATGTGTGTGTTTTGTTTTGAACTGGATGGTGTTTGAATTTACACTTGTCAATGAAATGACATTTTTTTGCCATCTTACTTAGTCCTGAACTGTCACATATATCACAGATCTGGCAATTTGCTAAAGATGAAAGGAGGAGAGAGACGGAGAGCTACGCTGGCTGCGTAAATTACTTTTTTAGCACAAACTACAGAAAAATACGCAGCACAGACACCGCAGACTTATTTTCATCAACGTTTCTTGGGGTTGACGCACAAACCAATGCAGCATTTTCATGGAATACCATAAAAAAATGTGGTTTGAATAAGTGAATAAATGAGCGTGTGTTATTCTAAAGACACGCCACAGAGCGCCATCTCAGAGAACACACACACACCGCTGTATCCTTTACCACGTGTCTTTCCCTTTGACCCCTCGGTGCTGACGGATTCATCGTAAGCGGTTGCCTTCCTGCTAAGAAAACTTTTAACACCTTCTATTTGTACAGATGTAGGCATGCAATGCTCACTTTCACACACACAGCTAATCATCTTACTATTCGTCTTCTGTAGTTGTGCCTTGACTTTCACAACAGAGAGATGTATGTTACCCTAGATACCTAAATGGACCACAGCTAAATATTTAAGATATTTAATACTGAATCATATGATTTGGACAGCGCCCAGATTTAGGCTCTGCTTTACATATCCAAAAGCGATCAAGTGTGTCTATGTATGTGTGTGTGTGTGTGTGTGTGTGTGTGTGTTGTTTTGATGGGAAATCAGGCTGTTTTTGTAATCTGGGGTTGCAGTTCTGACCATATTCTTTCGCAATGAGTCCACGAGACTGGGGAGAAAAGATGTGAAAAGAGAGAAGAGTGGGAGGACAAAAAGACATTGTTATGTGAAACACAGTTGATAAAAAGCACGGTGGTTTGTGCAAGAGCGTGTGAGCATGTCTGTATCATCACTGTCTGCTCCCAAGAAATGTTATGAAAGGATCAACCTCAGAGGCTCTACACTCTGAAAATCTGAGGGACTTCAAATCCCATGGTGCCCCACTGAAAAAACAAAGGAAAGAGATGATGAACTGGTCCAACATGGAAAAAAAACTCCTATAGATGAATATATTAGAAAGACATAAAAGCTGTCTCATCTGTTCTAATCCTGGAATAGAAAAAAAAAATGCTATCTGGTAACTTAAAGTTTAAGGCCTAGTTTTTTTGTGTAACATATATTTGAATGGCCTTTATTAAAAAATAAAGTCAAATGTTGTTAAAATTATATTTATATACAAATAAGTACTTTATTTTGTAATATCAAAAATAGTAAAGTCACAATGAAATGGAAGATCAAAATTAAAAAATGATTCTGTGGTGATGTAAACACTACAGAAAAACAATTGTAGTTTTTACATGAAAAAGTTGGTTCAGGCAACAAATAAAAAAACAAAACGTAAATTCTATAGTACTCAATTCAAGTCTGTAGATAAATAAAGCATAAACATGAAATTAAGTAAAACCTACTTAACTTTTTTTGATACAGGTGTCTAAATAAATGCACTGGGGCCTGAATAATTAAAAAGGTTGATTTTTTTTTTTTTGCTGTATTTACATTGTTGGTTGCTACCTGATCTCATGATCTCATCTCAAAATGTACCTGTGGGAACTTTTTTTGCAAAACACGAAATACTTACCAAAAAGTACATATCACTGCAGTTTCCAACAGAAATGAACACTGTTTCTGTAAACAGTTATGATTACAACTCCATATGTTTTGCTTTCCGGACAAAACAAGCTTGCTCGGTAGCTCAGCCGGCATGGCTTAGGATGTGGAATCCTTGGGTATGAATCGTGAAAAACATGACTCACGATGACAAAGCTGAAATATGAGAGATCGAAAAACAAGATAAAATGGCTTGATGGTTGCAGATGGTTATTTTAAAACATCATGCAGAATTAGAATTATAGCACCACTCAACGGACATTTCAAGTCAGAACTGCGATGACACGTACAAAATCAGTGAACACTTTTAGCACCACTCAGCGGACTTTTCACATTGAATATGTCACGAAACGTACATGAAGGTTTTCCACATAACATCAGGTTGGTTTTATCAATGCTTTTGTTGTTAGGTTTAGTAACTTGTGATTTTGTTACATCTGAATTTCATTTTCTAGTCAAAATGACATTCATACTCAAAAACAATCATTTTGTACTGTTTTGCGTATTAAAGTCTCTGTGTTCACATTACTAATTATAAATAATTGGTGTCTACGTGATATCTATTTTATTATTTATTTAGATGTTTTTGAGTAATGAATAGATTTTAAAAGCATCGTTTAATTCCGTGCTACACTAAGTAAAATCAAAGTATTGCCAAGTCAGCTTTGACTAAGTAAAATTACTCAAGCTTTTCAGAAGTTCTTATTTTCTTTGTTAAATTTATTTAACTTAGGTAAGTAGATTTTACTTTCAATAGTAAGCAGATTTTACTCAGCAATAACAGGTAAACTGTACAGAGCAGTACAAGTAAAATTTACTTCAAAGTGCAAATTGTTACGAAGATTTTATTTTTTAAGTGTAGTGACAGATTTTCTTCTGTTTTGTGACGTACAGTCAAACCAAAAATTTTTCAGACACCAGATATCATTTTTGATATTTTTTTACTAGTGGGTGCAGGACACTATAGCTCATTTGTATAGAAAAATAAAGTAAACTGTGACATCTTATACCCAAATATTCTTCATACAGTGGACTACCAGTAAAACTGATAAACATTTGGAACCAAAAATTTTACTGACCATGTTTTGTTACATAACTTTCTATTAAAGGGGTCATCGGATGCCCATTTTCCACAAGTTCATATGATTCTTTAGGGTCTTAATGAAAAGTCTCTAATATACTTTATTAAGAAACATTATTAAGAAAGGCCATTTGCAAAGATGCATAAAAAACCCCTTATACTCACTTGTGCTGTGGGTGAAGCTGCATCACGAACGATTTGCACGAACATAGACGCATATGTAGATTGGGATCTGCGCTTTCCTTTTAAAAACGAAAGTAACGCTGTCCTCTGCCTCTTAAGCGGCTCAGATGTCGGGAGTAAATGACGACTGCTATGTTCATTATTACACCAACAACAGAACACCTCAATCGCTCACTTAGGCCCAATCCCAATTCTATTTTCTACCCCTTCGCCTACCCCTCGCCCCTTCCCCTTGTCCCTTGAAACAAAGTGTAAAGGGGAAGGGCTAAAATATTTCCCCTAAGAAATGGGACACCACTACAACACTGTTATACGTCATCATAGGTTGTTGCTAGTTCCTAATGTTAAGTCAGAGGACATGCGCAGATGTTTATCACTCATTCCAAGATGTCAAAATGTTGTCATGTTGCAAAAAGTACAAAAGTACGGTGTACGCACCGTTCATTCACATGTGGCCGTAAGCAAAACAAACAAATTGCTAATCAGTGTAGTGGTGCCTGGAGAAGTATAGTATATGCTTCATTTGTGAATTTCGTTTTGAACTTTCTATTTGAACGCATTCGTTTTCTGGATCCTTGGACTAAAATGTTTACAGGGGTTCACTGGTTTAAGAAATTTCTGATCGTAAAAATCAGCTTCTTTTTATTTGTAAGGTATTGTTTTTATTATTATGTACTGATTTAAATTAGCCTACTGGTGCGGTGAGCGGGCGCAGGTGCATTAGGCGCAATCATTAAATACATTTCAAAGCAAGCCGGCTCCACGGTCCTGACTGCATCATCACTGCCTTTATTGGGTGTTTTTAGCGAATATTTACATTTATTCACATGACTGGATGTGGTGGACTGCCATGATTTTGGCGAATGCAGGACACTACTGAATAATGCGCATCAGAGGGGATTTAAAAAGTGGAAGTGTGTATACACCGTATACCTGCGTACACCATCCACTACACCACCGTTGCAAATTGCCGTGCCACTGGTCTTTCATGTTTCTAACATGCAGTCAAGTGTATATGACATAAAAATATATTTTGTAATATCGTGCAATCAGTGCTATCTGCTAGCAAACTTTAGCGATTTTTTTGCAAACGTTTATTTACAAAACAACACCATAAACACAAACACAAGATTGAAGGTAATATACATATAATGAAACATTGTCATGAAAATCCTTATTAAAGGCAAAAATTACTTATATTTACGAGTCTGCTTGCTCGAGTGAGCAGCCATGTTGGAAATTTCTCTTAGCCCTTCGTTTGAAGTGAGGTCCTGAAAAATCTTCGTTTGGAGGGCTATCTGGCCCTTCCCCTTACCCCTGCCCCTCCAACCAAAAGAGAAATGAGACACCCCTACCCCTTCACTTGAACGCGCCAAACGGAGGGGTAGGGCTAAGTGTAGGGGTAAGGGGTAGAATTGGGATTGAGCCTTAGAGTCTTCCTCTGCACCTGAGTCGACACAATAGCGATCATATTCGGACTGTTTCAGCTCGGTGAGGGCGGGTCTAAGGTAAGGCGCTCATGTCAATCAACTGTGTTTCATCACAACGACAAGAAGCTGAGAATGACCTGATTTAAAAAAGGGGATATTACGTTAAAAGATTAAAAAAATACCACTGGGTGGATTTTTATCAGTGTAGGGTGGTTGTGTACACAAACTGCCAACACATATTAATCTTCAAACAACATGTAAAAGTTAGTTCTGCATCCGATGACCCCTTTAAAGTTATCTGACATTATCAAGATGAATTTATTCTGACACAGTTTAACTCTTGAGTTCTTGTCATATTTTATTACCGTTTTCTAAACTATAGCAAATAAACTGTGATAATGTAAGAAATGTTGAAAGTGTCTGAATAAATGTTGGTTTAACTGTATATCAGAGTAAAAAAGAATGAGGGCTCAATTGTCATTGCTAACTTTAAAAAGTAAACAAAGTAAATATTTGATATAATAGTTAAAATGTATAACGTTATAAATGTTATTAAATTATAAAGTATTTAATTAAATTATATATATATATATATATATATATATATATATATATAGTGCCTTGCAAAAGTATTCATACCCCTTCATTTTTGTCATATTTTGTTTTGTTGCAGCATTATGTTAAACTGCTTTAAATTAGTTTTCCCCACATTAATTTACACTCCATACACCATAATAATGACAAAGCAAAAACCAGATTTGCAAGTTTTACAAATTTATTAAAAATAAAACACTGAAATAAGTACATTGCATAAGTATTCATACCCTTAACTCATAGTTAAGCACCTTTACAGCCTCACGTCTTTTCGGGTATGATGTGACAAGTTTTGCACATCTGCATTTGGCAATTATCTGCCATTCTTTGCCTCACCTTTTCACCTCTCAAGCTCTGTCAGCTTGGATGGGGGCTGGCAGACATTTTCTAGAGTCCTAGTTGTTCCAATCGTCTTCCATTATGGATAATGCTTCTGTGAACCTTCAATGCAGCAGATTTGAACTCTTCCCTAGATCATTGCCTTAATGCAAGTCTGTCACTGAGCTCTACAGGCAGTTATCTTGACCTCAGGACTTGGTTTTTGCTCTGATATGCATTTTCAGCTGTTAGACCTTTTCTGAGAGGTGTGTGCCTTTCTAAATCATACTCATTCAAATGAATTTGCCACAGTTTAACTCCACTCCAAGTGTAGTAACATCTAGAAGCAATATGAATGCTCCTGAGCTAAATTTCGAGTGTCCCAGAAAAGGGTATGAATACTTATGCAACGGGATCTTTTCAGTTTTTTATTTTTAATAAATTTGCACAAATGTTAAAAACCTATTTTTTGCTTTGTCATTATGGAGTAGGGAGTGTAGATTGATGTGGGAAAAAAAGTAATTTAAAGTAGTTTAACATACGGCAGCAACATAACAAAATAACAAAATGTGAAAAAAATGAAGGGGTATGAATAATTTTGCAAGGCACTGTATATATATATATATATATATATATATATATATATATATATATATATATATATATATATATATACACACACACACACACATATATATATATATAAATTAAAACAAGTTTTTTTGTATTTATAAAATACACTCAAATATTTATTTAATATGACTGAATCAACCTGACTATTTTTGGTTACATTGGATTACATCAAAATCAGTTTTTAAGAGTCAGATTAGGTAGAAATAACTACTAACAACTGGACATATCCCCAGTTTACAGTGCAATATAATAGCATGTGATCTCTTCATGAGAAACGTCTAAATCAACATTATAGCCTTGCTTCGCCTGCAACATATTCAAAAACTCTCTCTTTCTCTCTCTCTCTCACACACACACACACACACACACACACACACACACACACACACACACACACACACACACACACACACACACACACACACACACACACACACACACACAGGCTATGTAAAATAAATATACTGTGACTGATCTAATATCAAAGCACTTCTCATGAAGCGTAAGCTTAGGAAATCTTTCTGTTTCTTTCTCTGTTTCACTCTTTTCTCCATTTTTGTCTGACACATTCCTTTGCATGTCTCAGTCTCTCTCTCTCTCTTTCTGTCTGCCTCACTTGGCCCTTCTGTGTATGAATGTGTGAGACAGAGTCCCTTTTTGTGTTTCTTTGTTTGTCCTGCTTTGTTAACTCTCTCTTTTTCCTCTCACATTCACACACGCATAAAGCAAAGAATCGTGTAGCTCCAGCTGACCCGCGGAAAAGTCAAAGACGGAATTAGAGGAGACTTCAGGAAGCAGCCGCTTACTTGGGATGCACAAACGCAGTGAAGCCAAAACCCCCTATTCTGGTCAAAACATCCAATTTACTCATCAAAGTGTTTAGGCGGCTGCTGCCGCTGATGGCTGTGACAAGGCCAGAGAGGAAGATGACAGTGTTGTGCTTTGACTTCAGCAGTGAAGAAGGGTGAGGCTTCATGGCTGGAATAACACAGTCGGGCCCGCAGCAGAGCTCTAATAATGGCAACACGCAGTCTTGACACCGCAAGCGAGCGGCTTGATGTGATATGACTAAACCAGAATGCTTAACGCAATGGTGTCACATCAAGACTAAATACAGAAAATACATTACGTAAATACGCCCTCTGACCTGTTAATTGGGGCGTAAATCCTTCAGAATTAGCTAGTTTAAAATGCCAAAAAAATGTAAATGATACAGTGCAAAGCAATGATTGCAATAATTGATGGATTATACTTTCATTTTTCCATACATTTTTAAGTTGTTGACACATGCAGAGGGTGTTTTCCTACTAAATCACCACAGAACATAAGCCGTACTTCTAAAAAGCAAATTCAGATTAAAAGCAAACTAGCACTCCCTCTTTCTCATAGCTGGCGGTGTATATTCGCGGTCCAGGACAAACAATGATCTTAATCCTCGGCTGGTTTTAGGCATGTTTATAGAAGTGAACTGCAGTGGTCTCTCTGCGGTTTGCGAAATGAAGCCTCTCCCTGCACAGGCGAACGCGTTCTGCCGTGAAATCTCTTCTCTTAATAAACCACAGACAACAAGAGAGGAGGGCCGCAAATAATAGTACACGCTGAGCACTGCAAAAACAAACATCCTGTCTGTGGAGGACGCACATTCCTCTGTCCCTCATATCTTCCTATTTCTCTTCATCTCTGTCACTATTTATTTGTCCTGAGACAGTAGAGGCGATGCCGTTTCATCTCTTGTTCTCAGCATGTGCAGATTCAGCCCTTACTGTGCCATTAAAGGTTCAGTCTATAATGTAGCATTAGAGGGTGGAGCATTACCAGTAGCAACCCCTAGTGACATAAAAGACCTCAGAAAGCCCCTCTTTTTTGCTTAACTGTTTATTTTGCATAACAAAACGTATTAGGAAAGGGGGAAGCTCTGTTCTGGGCCTCCATACTGGGTTTTAGTAATGCAGCCCACTTTGAGGAATGGTAGTATTTGGTTAAACACTAAAGGCGACTTCATTAATGTTCAAACCAATGAAAGTAGTGCTCCTGTTTGAAGAAATCATGTAATCAACACAGTACAACAGCACAAACATACAATACGGACATATTTAAAGGCATAGTTCACCCAAAAATGAAAATTCTGTTATTAATTACTCTGCATGTCGTTCCAAACTCATAAGACCTTTGTTTATCTTAAACACAAATTAAGATATTTTTAATGAAATCTGAGAGCTTCCGGACCCAGCATAGACAGCAAAGCAACTGAAACATTTAAATGGCCCAAAAAGGTAGTACAGACATCGTTAAAATAGTCCATGTGATTAAGTGGTTGAACCCTAATTTTATAAAGCTACGAGAATACTTTTTGTGCACAAAGGAAACAAAAATAATTACTTTATTTAACATTTTTTTCTCTTCCGTGTTAGTCTTTGATGCACGTTCCGGAGTTGAACCACTGATGTAACATGGACGATTTGTGTCATAAGGGTCATAATTATTTTTTTTTTAATTTAATTATGATTTATTATATACTGAATAAATGAGTTTTCCATTGATGTATTGTTTGTTAGGATAGGACAATATTTGGCTGAGATACAACTTTTTGAAAATCTGGAACCAGAGGGTACAAAAAATAAAAATATTGAGAAAATTGCTTTTAAAATTGTCCAAATGAAGCTTTTAGGAATGCATATTACTAATTAACAATTAAGTATTGATATATGTACGGTAGGAAATTTACTAAATATCTTCATGGAACATTATCTTTACTTGATATCCAATTGTTTTTGGCATTAAAAGAAAAAAAATATAATTTTGACCCATACAATGTATTTTTGGCTGTTGCTACAAATATACCTGTGCTACTTGATACTGGTTTTGTGGTTCAGGGTCACATTTTAAGGATGTCTTTACTACCTCTCTGGGCTTTGAGCATGTCAGTTGCTTTACTGTCTATGCAGGGTCAGAAAGCTTTCGGATTTCATCTTAATATGTGTTCCAAAGATTTGGAATGACATAAGGGTGAGTAATTAATGAAAGAAATTTCATTTTTGGGTCAACTCTTCCTTCAACAGCATCTAAAAGTATTCACATATGCACAGCTATAGATGCAAATCATTTTGAGCCCCAAACCGTAACAGCTTTATAACAATATAAAAAATGTAATTAGCAGATACATGTGGAGTGACAATGATTTTAGTTACAATACTATTATATAGATATATTATTTTCAGGTTCCCAGTGTTTAAAAGAATGCAACACTTGAGTATGATGGAGAATGAGTATGATTATACATAAAGAGTTTATGGCCTTTTTCTTTTGCTGTGCTATCATATGGTTTCTGACAACTTGGAATATAGTGCACAAGTATATAGATCAAATTTATGGTCGTTTTATGGTGTGTTTGTCATTTTTATAGCCACAGCTGTCTCATAGAAAACAAAATGATTATTCAGTGACGATTAAATCACGAAAGATTTTCCATTCATTATCACATTTTAAAATTGAGGCTCATGTGCAGGGATAAAATCCTTCTAAATGACTTGAATATGGCACCAGAAATGACACAAAACGGAATGAAACTTACACTGTGATATTAAATTAGGTATATATGATGGCACTGAATATATTTAATTAATGTCATAGATTAAAAACCTAAAAAGCAACTAAAAGTATTGCTCATATAGATTCTGACAATATATTAAAGAGTTCACCCAAAAATTAAAATTCTGTTGTTAATTCTCACCCTCATGTCATTCCAAACCCGTAAGACCGCGCCGTTCATCTTTGGAACAAAAATAAGATATTTTTGATGAAATCTGAAAGCTTTCTGAGTCTGACCCTCCACAGACAGCAAGGGTCCTACCAAAGGTACACTGTAAAACCCGACAAGTTACGGTAACTCAAACCGTTTGAGGAAACCAATAAATATGAGTACTATAAACTCATCTACATTGAGTTAAATTAACTTAACTCAATGTAGATGAGTTAATAGTACTCGTATTCATTGGTTTCCTCAAACGGTTTGAGTTACTGTAACTTGTCGGGTTTTACAGTTTAGTAAGAATATTGTTAAAATAGTCCACGTGACATCAGTGGTTCAACCGTAATGTTACGAGAATACTTTTTGTGTACCCAGAAAACAAAAATAACAACTTTATTCAACAATTTCTTCTCTTCTGCCGCCATTCATTTCTGGGCCTGGGAACATTTCAGTTGCATTGCTGTCTATGCAGAGTCAGAAAGCTCTCGGATTTCATCAAAAACATCTTAAAGGAATAGTTCACTTTCAGAACAAAAATTTACAGATAATGTACTCACCCCCTTGTCATCCAAGATGTTCATGTCTTTCTTTCTTCAGGCATAAAGAAATGGTGTTCCCTTCCGAAGGGAACTCTCACTGCGTCCTCTAGAGGGCGCTTTTGGGGAACGCTGCAGCGTGCCTCGAGTCTGAAGAATGCATAGAAAAACTACATGAAATGGCCGGCGCCAGCGTATGACGTCACCGCGGCGCGTCAGTCGCTGCCGTTGCGTCACTACCGGGCGACCATAACATAAAGAGGCGCCCGTGCAACACAATACATCTTCGCTGTCTTCAGCTTTCCCGGTTTGGATGTGCATGGGAAGAAACGGTAAGAATCCTTTCTTTGAACTACTATCATGGCAAGCACTAGCAAGTCGTTTAAACGGTGTGTTCATCCGTGTCCGCGTTATTTGACACCTGATGACACACATGATCTTTGCGATATTCTGTTTGGGCTAAGAGCACACACGCGATGTCCTTGAGGGGGCATTGTGTATACATTATGAGCGCTTCTCTATGAAGAAGCTCCGGTCTCGTCTGTCTCTCTTTCTGAGGAAAGATGAGCGTCCACTTGCCCCTCGCGGTTCAGGTCCTGCCGTTGCCGAGGCACGGAGGAAACTGAGCTCGTGGGGCTCGCAAGTGGAACTGGCTGACGATCTTGAGAGGGGTCTCTCTCTCTCGCCAGCCGGAGACGACGACAGGCTCCTAGCTGATGATGGTGCGTTATCGCTGACGTCATCAGATCCAGGAGCAAGTGCTCTTTTGGGTTCCACCCAAGAAGAGCAGGAAATGCTAGAGATGGATGAAGACGCTGAGGCTGAATCCTCTCTACCTTCCTGCCCTGCATACGAAGAGCTGCCAGAGGTTATGGACCGCACCACGGCCAGGCTTGTCCTGCTGTGGAAGCGGGCTAGAAAGATAGCGCCGCGGGGTCGCCTTGACGAGCGATATCTTTTCAGGCCATAACCATCCAGTTCTGGTGAGTCTCCCATTCCTCCCCGATCTTCATACTGAAATCGAGAGGGTCTGGAAAAAGCCGTACGCGGCGCGCATTCATAGTTCGTCCATTGCGAACTATGCTAGTATCGAGGGTTTGCGCGACCACGGCTATGAGAGGACGCCCCTTGTGGAAGAGATGCTATCTCTCCACAGGGCGGGCTTTCTCTCTCAAGACTCCCTCTCTGCCTTCTCCGGCCCTGCTGAACGGCAGAGCGTATGCAGCAGCAGGTCAGGCGGTGGGTGCACTGCACACCATGGCAGTGCTCCAAGCCTACCCAGCCGATCTGCTGAAAAATCCTTTATCCCTCGAAGGTCCAGGTCTCAGCCCGAACACCACAGGGGTCCTGCTCCGCCTCCTTCTGAGGAACGGAGGTAGGTGCAGAAGGCTAGTGTTGCATCCCGCGCTCCTCCCCCGCCTGCAAGCAGGTCTAGGAGGTGACGCGGATCGAGAGGTGACAGACAGGATTTCAGGGAAGTCATCCAAGCGAGACAAAATTCTCGCAGGGGTCAGAGTAATACCTCTCCTTCCCTCGGTCCAGTCGGGTCGCCATATTAATTCCCCTGTCTCCATTTAAGCTTCCTGCACTCCCCGGACCCATGATGTCCCTTGGGGGTTCTACCTGTATAGAACCCTAATTTTCGGACGGTCTGGAATCAGGCGGTCTCTAAAAAAAAAAAAAAAACCCCGCCTCTTTCTATGAAACAGGATGCTTTTAAATGGGTGAGTATGATCCATTTTTTACGTGAAGGAACTTCATACTGTCTCAGACCTGTGTATGTTTTTCTCTATTCACAGAAGAAATACGACGAGTCTACGGCAGACGCCCCCTCTGATCCTATGGATTAAGGTTACGGCAGTGTTTGCCCTCTCCACTCCACAGGCTGTGCGGTAAACCAACCCTTACAGCATATATTACACATAGGACCTCTGTCCTCTTCAAGGTAAGCTCCCTAAGTTTTTCTTAGGTTTGCCCTTGGTATGGTATGCCCTGTTGAGACAGGAGCATAACTCCCTAGTTACGCCCCCCTTATGGCTGGATAGGCGTGTTGCCTGCAGGGTTTGGGTTGCGTGTTGTGTTTTTCCCTCAGAAAAGTAATGTGGAAACATCTCAACGGAGCACCCCTCCCTTCCGGTTGTATGGTGGTGTCCGTCTACACAACACTCGTTCCAGCACAATCGGGCTTCCCCCTTCAGTGGTTAAACGAGCAAAAGGAAATTTTTCCTTTCTCCCTAGGTAAGCATCTTAAGATATTTATATTTAAGATTGCACTAGTATGTTTAACTCTGTTGCAGACGGCCTGCGTGCGAGGATCCGCTTCGTGTCCTCTCCTAAATATGGTTTCTATGGAAACTGAGTGTCTACACCTGTTGAGACAGGTGTTCACTTACATAGGAGTACCAGCAGTCCGGAGTGCTCGCTGCGGACTCGGAGCAGGTTTGGTTGCTCCCTTTTCTGCGGAAAAGGGTTTTTTTATTTGAGCACCACCTGGTGACACGCTTTCCAGCTGGGGTCTTGATTCTCGGTGTGCGCTCCCCTTTCTGAGGAAAGGGTTTTTATCTGAGCGCTACTTTGAGACTCTCTTCAAGTCGCCTCATTCTAAGCCTGAGGGCTGAAGCAGCACTTGATGTAGGATCTACACCCAGGCTGTCGAATGTCTCCCCTACAGAGGGTTTGAGCATCCTTCGGTGTTTAACACCTTAGAAAGCCGTCACTTTAGGATCGATTCTCGCTCCCCAGGCCTAGTTCCACTTCCCTTTCTGAGGAAAGGTTTACGAAGTGTCTGAACTAGGAAGCTGCCCTTATTCATTTCGGAGCTTCCCAGAAACTTTCAAGGCAAACAGTGCTCCCCTTTCTGAGGAATGGGTTTGTTAAGGTTAAGAGCTCACGTTCCTCCCTGTGCGCAGGATTGCTGGAACGGACCTGAGCTCCCCTAATCCAGGGTTTTCTTCAGAGCAACTTCCCAGGACTGAGTGCTCCCCCTTCTGAGGAATGGGTTTGTTAAGGTTAAGAGCTCACGTTCCTCCCTGTGCGCAGGATTGCTGGAACGGACCTGAGCTCCCCTAATCCAGGGTTTCCTTCAGAGCAACTTCCCAGGACTGAGTGCTCCCCCTTCTGAGGAATGGGTTTGTTAAGGTTAAGAGCTCACGTTCCTCCCTGTGCGCAGGATTGCTGGAACGGACCTGAGCTCCCCTAATCCAGGGTTTCCTTCAGAGCAACTTCCCAGGACTGAATGCTTCCTCCCTCCTGAGGGTAGGAATCTACCAGGGACAGACCTTTGAGAGTTATGGACCTGCTACAAGGATGTTGGCGTGCCCCCTTTCCAGGGTTCACTTATAAGAGCACCACTCCTTGGTGGCCAAGTTCTCCTCCCTGTTTCTCAGGGTAGGAGCTTGACCTTCATGCTTCAGGTTTCTACTCTCCAGCCTTTATTCTGGATGTATGCTCCCCTCTATGAAGGGTAACAGTGAGAGCATTCGCTCCTGTTCGGTTGTGCAGCTCCCCTTCTGGGAAGGGTCTTCTATGAGCGCCAACCCACCTTCGTGAGATTGCCAGACCTTCATACAGGTCGCGTGGACCGGGCTGTGCACGCTTCCCCTTTTCATTAAGGGTTCCCTAAAAGACAGCAGTGCCCCCTTCTGGAGAAGCGATCCTCCCTGTGGATCAGGGTCAGGATTTTTGTCCTCTACTGTCGTCCACTATTGCAGGATGGTCTCAGCTCCATGTTCTTCTCTGTTGACAGATAGCTTGCGAGCTTCTGTCCAGGGGAGGGTTAGTGTGGCAATCCCCTCACCTTCAGGGTTATCCCCTTTCCGTCTCTTCAGACGGCATGGAGCTGATAGTGAAACCCTCTGGGAAAACACTCTCCTTAAATCCGATCATGTCGGTAAGCGTCCCACGCTATGCCTGGGCGTCTTCCAGTTAAAACCACAAGTGTGGTAAGTGCACACACACCTGGGGCACTTCTATAAAATCCACGTGTTGGTAGGTTCCCACCAAGTTTGGGTTCCTCTTTTAAATCCTTTTTTGGTATGGGTCACATGTTTTGCCTTGTTCCCATCTATTGGAGTCGGCTCACAACCCCGGTTCCCTGGGTTCGACTCCTTTGATATCTTAGCTGATGTCTGCTGACCATCCACTATTAGGGCGCGCCACTACTAGTGGCCCTTTGAACGGACCCAGGACAGGTTTCTGCCCTCATATGGGAGCCAGTTCCTGAGGGAACTAGGCCCTATGTTGCGGTAGTTTCTGGTTCTGACAAGTCTAAGTTTCCATCGAAGCTTAGCCGTTTCCCTCAGAAGGAATTACTATAATTCCAAGCCTGAGCTGTGCCCTGGGTTCTACCCAGTCTGGTAAGTGGGTAACAGGTCAGGCCTCTGGCCGGGAGGGGTAACGTTTTGACAGCCGTCACCACGTCCTAGTAGGGGCAATTCCTCTCAGAATTGTTGCTTAGTGCTCGCTGGCTTAGCATGCACTCCCCTCAGCATGGCAGTGTTGGTATACCGTTCCCCAAAAGCGCCCTCTAGAGGACGCAGTGAGAGTTCCCTTCGGAAGGGAACGTCTCAGGTTACGTATGTAACCCTAGTTCCCTGAGAATAGGGAACGAGACACTGCGTCCTCTAGGCTTCTTCGCCATGCTTCGGACGATAAAGCTTCAGACTTTGAAGATGTATTGTGTTGCACGGGCGCCTCTTTATGTTATGGTCGCCCGGTAGTGACGCAACGGCAGCGACTGACGCGCCGCGGTGACGTCATACGCTGGCGCCGGCCATTTCATGTAGTTTTTCTATGCATTCTTCAGACTCGAGGCACGCTGCAGCGTTCCCCAAAAGCACCCTCTAGAGGACGCAGTGTCTCGTTCCCTATTCTCAGGGAACTAGGGTTACATACGTAACCTGAGACGTTTTTTGAGGAAAACATTCAGGATTTCTCTCCATATAATAGACCTCTATGGTGCCCCCGAGTTTGAACTTCCAAAATGCTGTTTAAATGTAGCTTTAAAGGGCTCTAAATGATCCCAGCCGAGGAAGAAGGGTCTTATCTAGCGAAACGATCGGTTATTTTCTAAAAACATTTACAACTTATATACTTTTTAACACTTTTTTAACACTTTTTAAACACTCGTCTTGCCAAGCATTTGAGGTTAAAAAGTATATAAATTGTAATTTTTTTTTAGCAAATAACCCATCGTTTTGCTATATAAGACCCTTTTTTACTCGACTGTGATCGTTTAGAGCCCTTTGAAGCTGCATTTTGGAAGTTCAAACTCGGGGACACCATAGAAGTCCATTATATGGAGAGAAATCATGAAATGTTTTACTCAAAAAACATCATTTCCGACTGAAGAAACAAAGACATTAACATCTTGGATGAAAAGGGGGTAAGTACATTATCTGTAAATTTGAACTACTCCTTTAAGTTGCGTTCAGAAGATGAACAAAGGTCTTACGGGTTTGGAACGACAAACGATAGGATGAGTATTTTATGATAGAATTTAGATTTTTGGGGTGAAATAACCCTTTAATAATGTACACTACTGTTCAAAAGTTGCAGTCAGTAAGATTTTTTAAAGGAATTAATACTTTTATTTGGTAAGGATGCATTAAATTGATCAAAAATGACAGTAAAGGCATTTAGAATGTCACAAACGATTTCAGATTTAAATAAATACTGTTCTTTTGAACGTAAAAGAATCCTAAAAAAGTTATGGTTTCTATAATAATATTTATCAGTACAACTGAAATGTTACTTGAGCACAAAATCAACATATTAAAATGATTTAGGAAGGATCATGTGAGACTGAAGACTGGAGTAATGGCCATCACAGAAATGCATTTCCTTTTTTAATATTTATTAAACTAGAAAACAGTAATTTTAAATTGTAGTAATATTTTACAGCATTACTGTGTTTACTGTATTTTTGATTAAATAAAGACAGGCTCGGTAAGCAAAAAAATGTTTAAATACATTTAAAAATTCTTACCAGCCCCAAATCTTTGAACAGTAGTGTACATTTCAGCGTGTATGTAAACTTGTTCACTCTGAACAATGTTTCAACAGGAGCAGGTATACTAATAGACTAGCATGAGATATCTTGAATTAATCCAGTGCTAATGCAACAGCCAAACATTTCAGCAGAGAGTACAGCCAGACATGAAGCCAGAGACCATAGCCAACAGAATTGGGAGCCAAAGCGAGGCCGGGCCGAGCCCTGTTGCAAACCCACACTCAAAGAGCTGGCTTACAATTCCCTGCGCTGTCAAGTCCCTGTTGGACGGGGGAAAAAGAGGCTCGGTGACAGCGAGACAGCAGCACATGTACGCAAGTGAGAATGGGTATGCTGTGAGAAATATCATTTAATTTCCAAAGCTAACAGCCTTCAAGTTCACATACAAGGCAACACCCACACACATACACAAAACACAAAGACAGAGAACTATCTGCGGCCACAAAAACAATATGGTCAAGTATATAATGTGGTTAGCTGATTGAAGGCCTTTTTGTGTGTCCTTTCACTGTTCGCTCAACTGTAAAATGATTTGAAATAAATAGAAAGCTATCCTTTTTTGCGGTTATTTGGATTCACACAAACAAACTGCTTTTCTCTTTCTGTTTCTGTCCCTCTTGTGTGAAGCTCCAGCTAAAGAGACAGAAGAAGGGTGTGTGAGTCTTTCCCGGAAGTGGTTGGCCGCTGGGTTGTGTCTCTGATTCCAACCCCAAGGAACAATCAGCGGGAACTTTTACACAGACACAGGAAATGAAGGGGTCAGGCGACACACACACATAACATGTCATGCTGTACTGCATGCAGCTGTTTGTAATTCACACTCTTGGATAAATAAAAAGGTTGGTTTTGGGATGTTTGGGAAATCTAAAGGAGCAGCTGTATCCTCTCAATATGAACAGAGGAATAAAGGTGCACACACACACACACACACACACACACACACACACATACACAGCTTTCTGGGTAATGAATATGAGAGACGTGAAGAATGAAAATGTGTATGTTGCTCCTTTGATGAAAGAACTGAGAAAAACCACCAGATGAAGGAAATGTCCAGCAATGTGTTTTCTTTCTAAATGATCTATTTCATCCGAGCTCTCTTAATGAAGGTCTGAAATATGATTTCATCAGCCACGATAAAGAGAGAGCATTTAGAAATGAGTACACTATGTGTGTGTGTGTGTGTGTGTGTGTGTGTGGTTATATGAGATGTTCGGCGTGCACGCTGCTCTTGTCTCAGAGCCACTTAGCTCTGAAAACGGAGAAGAAAATCTATCCGCCCCTTTCTTCTCCTGCAACCCTGAAATCAATCTTTTGTGCACTGAGAAATTTGCATTTATTTGCTTGGTTACCTTCACTAAACAAGTCATAGGAAAACATGGGATACTGATCATGCAAATGCTGGAAGTGTCAACATAAAACACACATCATGTTGATACACTGCATGCAAACAGACATTTGGTCACACACTCTAATTCTGAGGTTTCAGAGAGAATGAAAGGCAATAACAGAGTGGTCAGTTCTTGTAATCAGACGAACAAATCGAGAGGCTTATTTATTTTCGGAGCAAAATTCCCAATACAACACATGCCACATTTTGTGAAACACTATAGCTATAACAATGTGTACATTTTCAGATGCTAAATACTCAGTGTTGAAGTCAACATGAAACAGTATTCACAACCTATTTAAGACAACAATGTGATATACACTAATGTTAAAAGATTTTATTTTTGAAACATTAATGTTGTGAAATATTACAATTTTCAATATCTCCTTTGATTTTAAAAATACTTTGTAATGTAATGTAATCCAAAAATGCAATGCATTTATGTAATAGGAAAGCTGACTCTTTTGCATCATTAATGTGGTAACTATCACTAACTATACTTTTCAAAAAACAAAAACAAACAAAACAAATCCAAACCCAAACTTTTGAATGGTAGTGATTTTCTAAATACACTAAAACTGTACTAAACATTCAGTGAGGAAAAAGGGAAGATTTTCTCAAAAGGGGACTTTATATAGCAAGATATTGCCAGACATGAATTTGAATACAGTTTAAATCACACCTTGCAGAATCTGCAAAATGTTAATCAAACAAAATGCATGTTATTTTTTATTTAGTACTGAGCTGAATAAGATATTTTACATAAAAAAATGTTTACATATAGTCCACAAGAGAAAATAATAGCTGAATTTATGAAAATGACCCTGTTTAAAAGCTTACATATACGTTTTAATTTTTAATACTGTGTTGTTACCTGAATGATCCACAGCTCTGTTTTTTTGTTCACTGATAGTTCATGAGTCCCTTGTTTGTTCTGAACAGTTAAACTGCCTGCTGTTCTTTGGAAAGTCCTTCTGGTCCCACAGATTCTTTGGTTTTTCAGCGTTTTTGTGTATTTGAACTCTTTCCAACAATGACTGTATGATTTTGAGATCCATCTTTTCACACTGGGGACAACTGAGGGACTCTTAAGCAACTATTTCAGAAGGTTCAAATGCTCACTGATACTTCAGAAGGAAAACAATATATTAAGAGCCAGGGGTTAAAACTTTTGAATGGAATGAAGATACAATGTACAAGTTTAAATTTTTCTTATTTTGCCTAAATATCATCTTTTTTTTATTTAGTACTGTCCTTTAGTAGCTACAGAAGATACTTACATCTTACAAAACCAAAGAATTTGTGGGACCTGAAGGATTTTTATGAAGAACAGTGGGCAGTTTAACTGTTCAGGGCAAACAAGGGACTCATGAACAACTATCACTAAACAAACAAACAAACAAAATTCAGGTTATTCAGGTTAAACACATTATTAAGAATCAAGTGTGTGTAAACTTTTGAACAGGGTCATTTTTTAAATTCAACCATTATTTTCTTTTGTGGATATATATGTAATTCTCTTTCATGTGAAATATCTTATTCAGGTCAGTACTAATTAAAAAATAACATGCATTTTGTAAAATAATTAACAGTTTGCAGATTCTGCAAGGTGTATGTAAACTTTTGACTTAAGGGATCATAGTTAATATTTAGCTTTTATATGCATTAGTTTTAATGATCATACTTAAGAAGCATCTAAAATGTTCATTTAAAATGATCAAGAACTTGGAGGAAAGCAGCATCAGCTGCATTTACACTGTATTAGCTAATGTGTCTGCTGCTTTTTGATTCTCTTGCACAGGCAACAGAAAACAAGGCACAAGCTGAATGCAGTGACATTCGTAAAGCCTATGGCACCGAGGAGCCATTTCATTTACACAGAATCACTTCAGAACTTTTAAAAGCCACAAAAACAAGAGGAAACAGCTTAACGTTCACAAAACGTACAGTGCTTGGTCTCAGCATGACTGCGCACTTGTACTAAAATAAAAAATGGTCTAAAAATGAATCAAAAGAAGAACAACCTTTTATAACAGAACGAAAAGTGATCTGCTGTTGCCTTACAGACACTGCGATTTCATACGTGTCCATCTTTGTCATCAGTATCAGTGTCTGTACTGCCATTACACACCATATGGCCTGTGGGACGTCCTCTCCCACACACACACAGGTCAAATTATTTCACCATGTGATGAGTGCTCGATGACTACTAGAACAAAATTTAAATGTGAATTTTATAGTCGACTATTTCAGTACATTTTTACTTTAAAGGATTAGTTATCTTCCTGAATAGCAATTTCCTGGTAATTTACTCATCCCTGTGTCATCCAAGATGTTCATGTCTTTCTTTCTTCAGTTGAAAAGAAATTTAGGTTTTTGAGGCAAACTTTCAATTTTCTCCATACAGTGGACTTCAATGGGGACCAATGGGTTGATGGTCAAAACTGCAGTTTCAATGCAGCTTCAAAGGGCTCTACATGATCACAGCTAAAGAATTAGGATCTTATCTAGCTTATCTATCTTATCTATTAGCCATTTACTAAAAAAAAAAAAAAAATTATACACTTTTTATTTTACCACAAATGCTTATCTTGCACTAGCTTTGAAGCTGCACTAAAACTGCAATTTGGACCTTTAACCTGCTGATCCTCACTGACATCCACTATATGGAGAAAAATTCTGTAATGTTTTCCTTAAAAACCTTGATTCCTTTTCCCCCGAAGAAAGAAAGACATGACCATCTTGAATGACAATTGGGGTAAGAAAATTATCAGGAAATTTTAATTCTGGAGTAAACTAATCATTTAAGCTTTCATGTAGTATGTTAGTTGACTTAATTTTTTAAAATATACTATGATAAAACACAACTATCCATTTACAGGTACACCAAATGGTGAAATGAAACTCCATGGCTTATTTTTCTAGAATATGATACCATAGCTGTCTCTACATGACTTCATCGATCTTATCAGTGCCTCATCACTCGTCTAAGTGCATAAATTGCAACAGACATGTGACAGACAATGTTTAGTAACGCAGCAAATTCCACTGAAAGACTTATCTGAGAGAGATCATAAGAGTATGTTATGTCTCAAGACAGTTAAGTCAAAACTAATTTGAGGTGGGAAGGACTAGGAGGGATATTTACGATCACATGAAATAAACTTAACAGCCTTTCCTCTCTAGATACAGTACAACCCTCAGTCAGCCTGTTTGGGCATGGCTTGATGTTCACTCTCATGGCAGACACAAATGGAGCAGATGTCAAACAATATCTGAAATCACACATGAGTATGCAGGCAACAAATTCAAAATGTTTAACAGGGCTGAGGCTTGTAAGTCATCTCCAGTCTAAGAAACAACATGTACAGACACAGCACACACACATAATAAAGAACTCCTGTAACCCAGTCAAATTGTGTGTCAGGGTAATGATGAAATAACCTCTGTTAAAAAAAACTAAAATACAAATACATTCTATAATGTAAACTATAAAAATTCAGATTCTTTTATATGCTCTTCTGACCTAGTCGAACACAGAAAACACATATTACTGATCTTTTATCACTCTGTTTTTTACCACAGTAGGCTTGAAGTAGACTTGTTGAAGAACACAATAAAAGACATCACAGCGAAGCACTGGAAGGAGTGTGCTTTTACAGTGTGTGCAACAATCTGTGCATGGGAAAATTCGTCACGGTTGCTTCTTCATCTTTTTATACGGTCTTTAAGACTCTTTTCAAGGAGGATGTTAAAAGCATGATAGCAAGTTGAAATTTACTGTATAATCAGTTCTCCTAAGGTTAGAAAAAAAGCATCAAGTCTCAACCTGACACTTCAATGCTGAGCGTATTTTAAGCTACTAAAAGGCCCCATAGGGATCTCTCAGACTCCGAAGAGAAAACGAAGGTTTAGCGGTTTCACAGAAACAATGAAAAGTTTTGTGTTACGCTATACTTCCTAATAACGTTCATAATCCTTCTAGCTGGCTGATATCATCACATCTACTGAAATGAAAAGGATCCTGGCGAGTGAATGAGAAGTTATCACTGATCAAATTAATTTAGGCATATATTGTATATAGTAAAACTTCTCTAAAGCCAAAAGATCTGGAGATCCTTGAATTATGTATATATAAATATGTTTTTAAAGTAAACAGCACAGGAACCTGAACTGCATGAGAATTTAATCATTGTGCCAACACCAGTCATACTTCAGACGGAAAAACATGTCTGTTTTTCAGCTAAATATGATCTATTTTGATTAAAAACGGATTTTGATTCCAGATGTGTGTGAGTTCCACTTCACATGCCAGTGCGTCCCATTGGCTTGTTGGGAAATTTTCTTAGTAGTTAGTGTCAGACGAATTAGCCTGTCTCATGATATCTGGCTTCGAACTGTAGTGTTTGGAGAGTTGCCCTAAGTAAGAGTATAATGTGTATGAAATATACTGAACAAGCAGACTGTTAATATAGGGAAAGGATAAATGCTAAATATGTGACTATATAACTTACAACTTTTTTTATACAACAAAAACAAACAAAAAAACAAAAAAATTAAAGCTGCGGAACACTAAATTTATAATTACTTTTTACAGTTGAGACCAAAAGTTTACATACACCTTGAGAATCTACAAAATGTTGATTTTATTTGACCAAAATATGAGGAATCCTACAAAATGCATGTTATTTTGCATAAAATAAGAAAATAATAGTTGAATTTATAAAAATGACTTAATTCTTAATACTGTGTTGTTACCTGAATGATCCACAGCTGTGTTTTTTGTTTAGTGATAGTTCTTCATGAGTCTCTTGTTTGTCCTGAACAGTTAAACTATCCGCTGTTCTTTAGAAAAATCCTTCAGGTACCAATTCTTTAGTTTTTCTGAATTTTTGTGTATTTAATCCTTTTCCAACAATGACTGTATGATTTTGAGATGCATCTTTTCACACTGAGGACAACTGAGGGACTCATATACAACTATTGCAAAAGGTTCAAACACTCACTGATGTTTCAGAAGGAAAACGATGCATTAAGAGCAAGGAGTGAAAACTTTTGAACAGAATGAAGATGTGTACATTTTTCTTATTTTGCCTAAATATCATTTTTCCATGTAGTACTGCCCTTCAGATGCTACAGAAAATACTTAAACATTTCCCAGAAGACAAAATAAGTTACATTTACCCTGATCTTCAAATTCAAAAAGTTTTCACCCCCAGGCCCTTAATGCATTGTGTTTAAACCTAAAATCATTTGACCTCAACTGTATAATTTGTGATGTATTAAAAACAGAAACCCTAGAGTGTGACATCAGTGTGACCACCAGCTGTGCCCAGTCGCCCCTTACTGATGTCTGATGGGATAGACAGCTGCTGGACTGCTACTGAACCTGTGTTTTTATTTACAGACATTTTATGTCTTTTCTATGTCTTTAATGGACAGAACAGGACACAGACAGGAAAGTAAAAAGAAAGAATGGAGGAAATGGGATCAGGAAATGACACAGACTTGTGTCCCCAATGAACGCCACGTGCCACAAACGTGCCATCGTTTGCTATCACTGTACCAAGGTTTTGAATCTGAAAAGAGCCTATATAAAATGTTAATAGAATGAAATGACATTACAGGTGGAAAAAAAAACAAAAAACAGAATATACAAAACCCTTTCCCCGAAGTCCTGCCATGGAAAGGTTAAAAAGCACTGATTTATCCCAGGCGTGGATAAATCAAGTTGTTTATCCTAGTTTACTAGTTGGGTTTCACTCTTATGTGACATTTATTCCACTGCTGGCTTTCGGATGTTTATTTATTTGTATATCAGACATGAAACTCTGTAATCAACCCAAATCAAATGGATAACGGCTTACAGAAGCCGAGCGAGGCAAGTCTGTACATGTGCGTGCATGTTTGCATTTGGCTTTCCTATTCAATGTGTTTTTATGTATGCGTGAGGTTAGTTAATCAGTAACGCTTCATACGCAGATAAGCTTCCACCCTCGGGATCTTAATCTACTTCTGCACCTTTCACACAGGGAACAGTTACACTCTCTCTATCTCTCAACATCCCTCCAATCACATCTGCCATCCCACTGTGTTATTTAAGTCTTTACATTACGTCAGAGATTCGAAAATGCAGAAAACGTCCAACTTAAACAGCACAGAGCCAGACAGATGTGTGCGAGCCACAGAACGTGCGGTATTTACCGTTTTCGTACATAATGAGCTTGTCCAAAAGCAAATGTTGCTGTCTATGTGAAAAGGCTTGTTGATTTTTGAAAACATGATTAAAGAGAAGAAGAATTTGGCAGTAAAAATGATCTTTTTATCTCTCTCCTCTGTTTCCCTCCCTCGCTATCTCGCTCTCTCTAATGTTCAGTTATAAATCAAAGCTCATTTGGTTTGATAACGGTTCTAAATACATTTAGACATTACATTACCCTAACAGGTAAATAATAATATTTTTGAGTAGTTAAAATCTAAATTATTTAATCTGATAAATTTAATATTAATAGTGAAATGTGCTAATTTATTTTAAGTTGATTCTCAAAAGTCTGTGATTTTGAGTTTGTATTTGACTTTGAGTTATCTTGTGTGGTTAAAAGACTGTATACAGCTAGACAGCTCAAGTAGGAAAAAACTTGTAACTGCACTGGTGTTAGCAAAGCTACTGCTCATTGAACAAAGGATCATGTCTCATAGTGTTAGTACATGCAGTTCTAACACAACCTAACCATAAGCTTTACTCTTCCGCACAATGGAAACAACAGAAACTTCAACATAACAGAAACTCGTTCAAATGTCAAACATAACTTAACATTAACAGATGTTTCCCTTCACTCAAAAACATATAAAATAGCACTTAATTTCAATATTTGTTCTCCATATCCAGCCAAATGCAAAGAATGCTGGGAACTAACAATCACTGCCAAAACAAAACTGCATAATTGAATTAATTCTCTTAAAATAAATAGGTAGCCTTTCTTTCTTAATTTGATCAACTTAATAGGTTCCTCAATTCAAGCCTCAAATTCTCACTGCCCTTTAAAAAACAAGCCTTAAAACATATATCGTTATCATATTATTATTAATATTTTCTATACAACACTGAACCACAATTTCTTTAATAAAATATATACACATTTTTTATTATCACCTTTATTTTTTAAATTAAAAATACAAGACTCATGATTCATTTTTATGCGGCATTTCTTTATACACTGATGAAGCAGATATTAAAGCAGTCTCTGGCCTTTGTGAGTGTTTGTGTTGTTAGTAGACTGTAAGTGTTAAGTCCTGATGACAGCAGCAGCCACTTTTTATCACTGCATGACGCTAGTTTCTGTACTGTGAAGTTGCTTGTGGGCGTTTTTAGTGCTGTTGCTCTAATGTTATTGGTAGA
The DNA here is from genome assembly GCF_049309525.1 of Garra rufa. Classification (NCBI taxonomy): domain Eukaryota; kingdom Metazoa; phylum Chordata; class Actinopteri; order Cypriniformes; family Cyprinidae; genus Garra; species Garra rufa. Next base: position 28,892,330 of record NC_133365.1, read on the forward strand.
ATGCATGTCTGTGCAATCACGGATTATATATACTGCTGGAAAGCTAAGATATCATTCTAGTTTGACTAGGATTTTTTCTCGCTAAAATCTAAGCTAAATAAATAAGCTTTCCGTTGATGCATGGTTTGTTAGGATAGGACAATATTTGGCAGAGATACAACTATATGGAAATCTGATATCTGAGGGTGCAAAAAAATCTAAAAATTGAGAAAATCGCCTTTACATTTGTCCAATGAAGTTCTATGCAATGCATACTATTAATCAAAAATTAAGTTTTGATATATTTACGGTAGGAAATTTACAAAATATCTTCATCGAACATGATCTTTACTTAATATCTTAATGATTTATGGCATAAAAGAAAAATCTATAATTTTGACCCATACAATGTATTTTGGCTATTGCTACAAATATACCCATGCTACTTATGACTGGTTTTGTGGTCCAGGGTCACATATATAAATAATTCCCATAGCATATATGATCACCCTCTAGGAGATCTATGCAGGTGGAGCTGGGGAAGGTGGAAGGTTTCTAAAGTGAGAGAACCAATCAGCTGTGCCATTTGATAATGATAACATTATGTCAGATTGTGCCATTTACAGTTTCATTCCAGAACATTGCATTGCATTAAATCACTAACAAGATGAACAATATACTAGCCTGGCTATCACCAGACCACGTTATGACTTCGTCATGATTCGTGGTCTGGGAACCACATGTTCATTTTCTCGTATTTGAGGCGTGGTTTACGAATGCCCAGAGCCTTTTATTGGGCGATACGAATGTCTATCAAATGCGCCTGTGCGTAGCTCATAGCCAATCGTTTCAATTATACCGGATGACGTATGTAGAGCGAACGCCAAAAGTTGCTCTTTATTCAAAATAAACTTGCGTTCTAAACAACTTAGAACACTATACACCGTGTCTACACCGGACGCGACAGTTGCCGTGCCGCAACAGCTAAAGTATAATAGCTCAAAATCGTTCTAAGGCCCAGCATATTAGCGTTAGCCGCTTATGCTAACGATTAACTACATTACAATCCGATATTCAAATTAAAATATGCAATGTTCTTAACAGAAGCTCTAAATATGAAATTAAATTGAAACATACCTTACTTGAACTCTTTCATTTGATCCCGCAGTCAGTCTACACTGGACGCGACAAGGCGACCGTTGCAAATCATTTAAACTTTGTGTGAGCACGTCATAAATAGAATGCGGCAGCAGATCACTGTCGGGGATTTGCCACTCCGCGCTGCATCCAGTGTAGACAGCATAATAGGTTCTAACGTCATTTGTCGCGTCGCATCGCGCCACTCGCGTCCGGTGTAGACAAGGTGTAAGGCTGCATCGAAAGATAACTTCGCGTCTGCTGCCATGCTGGATCCATAGTTAATAACCAACTGCTAAGGTGAGTCGCATAGAAGGCGTCATCGTCTTGCTGCTCCCTCCCCGTTCTGTGATTGGTTCCCTATCTTAGGTGAAAATTAGGTCCATGGTTTCCAGACTAGACTAGAAGCGTGAATAAAATCGCGCTGCGCAAGGCAGTATGGGGACACCCAGGCTAACAATATACTAAAATGCCATTAAAATTTCCAAAATGTCATTCAAATTTGACAAAAATTCTATTATCTTGTTTCTAATAAGGAACATTGTGCTGAGGATGCTCATTGCATCATATAATCACAAAAAAACTATCAATGTATAAACCTAGTATTGCTGATGCTTTCCTTTTGGCACATCATTTTATTACATCCATGTATGTGTTTACAGATAAATCACACAGATGAGTCTTGTATAGATTCCTGTCTTGCCTGCACTCGAGGCGGCTGACATTTGAACTCCACTGACACTGTCTTCATTCTTAGTTGTCATTCCCGCAAGTTGTTCTTCATTTACATAAAGTTAAACAATTCTCAACTTTCTCAAGTGGCTGGGAACGCCTACGGCCACGACAAAAGTCAACAGCTCACCAATGAAATGAATGGGATCATGGTGCTTTGTCGCTGTGTGCCGCAGGCGGTGTGAATGGGGTTTAAAGATAGTTTGTGCATGTGAATATTAAAAATTAGTGAAGCCATGATATCTAACTAAGAACATTATTTAAAAAAATATACACCAGATACAAAAACAATGACCTATTGCCCTGAAAAATGCTGTGTGAAATAAAAGAAAGAAAGAAAGAAAGAAAGAAAGAAAGAAAGAAAGAAAGAAAGAAAGAAAGAAAGAAAGAAAGAAAATATAAAAAATTATATGGAAATAAGATTAATTAAAAAAAAAACATTTGGAATAAAACAAAAAACTAAATACAGAAAAATAAAAAGAGCAATAAAAAACAATAATAAATAAATGTGTAAAAAATAAACAAGCAAGTATATAAATAAGTAAAAACAGAAATATCAGATTTAGCCCTGGCTGCCAGATCCTGTCAAAAAATATCCGTTTTGTCCAGTAAAAAAAACAACTAGCCAGTAAAATGATGTAATACCCAAGACCCAAGTCTTGTCTGGTACCCAAAACTGTATTAACAGTATTCATTAGCCAAGAAGTTGACTGAGCAAAGCCAGACAAGAGCAGAAGGAGAAGAAGTGATGGTGATAAAAAAGGAGCTTTTGGAGTTTATTGTTAATTGAATTGTCTGCGTATGTTAATGCTCAGACTTTGTCTGGCAAACAGAAATCTAACAAGTAGTGTTACACCAAACCGCTTCACAACAACATCCCATAAACCCTGAATCTCTATAAACATTCCTTCTTATCTCTTATTCATAAAGACAAACAGCCCTTGAAACATCATAAGTCATAAAACTAAACAACAATGGAAAAAGAATTAAATCCAGCTACTTTTAGCTCTACAAAACAGCTCATTTTGCTGCTTGATATTGCAAATTGGTGTGTCTTACCATATTATTTTAATATATTACCTTATCTTAATTATGAACAGTTTGTACCGTTAACTGCACATTGTTATTCTTCTTGTTATTTCCCTACAGCAGATAATGAACCATAAGTCTCACCAAATGGGTTTCACATTGAAGATAAAAGTGGATAAATGAAAGAAAGAAAGTAAAACAACAAATGTATGGTTGGTCTATTGTTTGCATTTGAGGATCCTTAGATCCTTTAAAATCGCTAACGAATCAATAAATTATAAAACAATATAGCAAAGAAAGAAAGAAAGAAAAAGAAAGAAAGATGTGTATCTGTATGAGATTAAATGCAGAATAATGAAATGCTTCCCAAACTGATCTACTGCAGACAGATCAAAGTTCTGCTCTTCTCTCTCTCTCTCCTCCAGAACAAATGGAATATTGCAGACGGTTTATCATTCCAGTGATGAAAGCTAACCTAAACTCACACAACGACCCTAGACCGACGAGGTGTATATCACTCTGTTTCTCTTCCCCTCTGGAGAGGAGAGTCATGCTGCGTGCTTTTGGGTCTCCTCCTCGCTGATATCACTCCCCCACCCCCATCATCACCCCTAAACACACACAGCCAGGTTGTTCTCTCATCTCCTGCCAGGTTTTCGTAATAATCCTGCTATTCAAATTTTTTGGATGATAGTCTGTGTGTGTGTTCAAGTGTGTGTATGTGAGGCTTTGCAACATTAAAAGAACTCTCCAGAGGAACAAGACTAAGATAAGATCATCAGAGATTCAGGAGAGGAACTTTTAGTGCATTAGTAAATACAACATACATAAATCATAAGACAAATTTGACACCGCTGTGATGGACTATAATGTCTCGTGACACACGCTTGCGCAGATAAATAAGGAGATGACAAAGTACCTCTTCTAAATGACAGCTGAAATTGGGCTTGAGAGCTGAACTGGTGCAGGAAATGAGAAACAAACTGTCTCTATTCAGTGTGGGGGCTATGAAATACTGTCCCATTACGGAGTCTCTGTCTATAGAACACAGGCTCTAATCACTGTCACTCCCTCCTCAACGTCTTAATAAACTGGAGACAGACAGAGAGAGAGGGTCTGCTGGGATCTAACTGAATTCGAAACCTCTCATAAAATATGAAACATCAGCGCTCACAGCTTCCACTGCAAAACGGGACCCGGCAATTGCAGAAGCTAAAGAAACAAATAGAAGAAGAGAACATTGATAACATAAGGAAAGAAAAGGAAGAATGCTTCTCAGAGAGCATGCTGGGAGCTCTCAGTGGGGGGGTGGGACTTTAAGAGGGGTGGGGGATGGGCTTGTTTAATTGATGGATGCTTTGTCAGGAGCTATGTGCATGATAATGAAGTCAGTTTTCGCAGACCATGTCATGTTGAGGCCTTTATTAAACAGGATATTTACGGAAAAGTTACTGATTTTCATTATTACAAGAAATAACTGTGTGAATTCCACAACTCTAATTAGGAAATGTCTCTCTAGCAACTTATCCTGCACCAAACATCATTCCTGCTACATATATAAAAAAGTAACTGGTGTTCGCCTGTCTACTTGAACGAGGTCTTTTAGTAAGGCGGCAGGCATTCAGTGTGTGTGTGTGTGTGTGTGTGTGTTTCTGCATTTTTGCTTGGAGGTCTAGGAGCCGCTTATTTTGGCTTCTTTTAGTGAGGCCACTTGCTTATTTTGGGCTTGTTTTGTCAGACTAGGTCGCTAGCTTTTTCTAGAGAGACCTGGTAACATTGTCCACGGAATACAAAAGGACCTCATTTTAAAATTTGAAGTAGATTTGACTGTTTTCTGTGAAAATTCACTTTTAAAATATTCTTTAGCTACTACTCGCTACTAAAACTATAATGCTAAATCATGAACAAAGAGTGAAATAATCACAAAACATTTTAATTGTATATGATTTTTACACTACTCTTCAGTGTTTTGGGGTAAGATTATATTTTTTTTGTTTAAAAATAAAAAAAAGATCAAAAGTGACAGTAAAGACATTTAGGTAACAGTTTACAATAAGGTTCACTAGTTATCATTAGTTAACTACTTTAGTTAATGTGAACTAAGAATGAACAATACTTCGGCAGTATTTATTAATCTTAGTTAATGTTAATATCAACCCAGTGTTTACTTGCTTGGAGACGAAAGACCGTTCCAGAGTTATTGCGTGTGGAATGACACAAATTTAATTTGGTCCAGTCGTGACAGCACTGAGATTCCTGCTCCGTTGGAAATGTAGGCATTTTCCACATTTGCACCACCATCTCGTCTGGTTTGAACGCGGTCTGCCCGAGGCTTGTGTCGCCGCCGCAGTATTCTCTCTCTGACTGAGTTCATCGTCTGTGTCATAGATATATATACGTAGATGCCTCATTGGACCATTCCAAGCAAGTAGATGTGTCCGCCATATTGGAACGGCCCATAGAAACAGTCGCTAATGAGGCATCTACGTATATATATATATATCTATGGTCTGTGTATTCCGGCTCAAAAAGGTAGGAAACGGTGAAAAACTCCATCTCATGTGATCCTCTAGCTTCAAAGTCGTCCGACATCGTTGTACTTTATGTTGTACCTTGTTGCTAAAGAATGTTTGATTGCGTTGCACTTCTCTCTTCTCAAGTTTGCTTTGTAAACACTGGGTCTGTAGTTTCGCATACGTCACGCGTGACCTTTCGACGTGATTACATAGAACGTATAGACACGAACGCGCATTAGCCCTAGTGCTAGATGAGTTTCAGTGCTTAAAAGGTATATAAAAATATTTTTTTCTAAAAAAATGACCGAACGTTTCGGTTGACAAGACTCTTCTTCGTTGGCTGGGATCGTTTACAGCCATTTGAAGCCGCATTTAAACTGCATTTTGAAGGTTCAAAAATTGGAGCACCATTTAAGTACCCTGGAATTCCAGAGGTCTCGCGAGAGCACAATTTGAATTGTCTCTGCAAGACACTCTGGCATCGAGCAATGATGCAGGTTACTGCAATACGTAAGCAATTGTGGGAACCAATCAAATCGGTGTATCTGATGTAGGCGGGCCAGAGGCGAGCTAAGCTGATGATGACAGCACTGCGACGTCCGAATCATATAGTAAACTTTGAAAGATCGCTGTCGCTACAGATGAACAACAAGTTGTTTGAAACGGCTTTGGCCGCTACAATGAACGAGTTAGACTTGGCTTTCCATATAAAAGAGGAACAGAAAAACGAAAACTCGAATCGTTCCTTTGCAAGAAGGACATTTTTGCTGTTTTGCCAACTGGATACGGCAAGAGTTTAATCTATCAGTTCACGAGTTCACGCTTACATATAATTAGCCGGAGAATAGTAGTGCATGTTTGGCGTGCTGTCCGGTGAAGGGCTCCGAGCTCGGGAGCGGCCCGAACCCAGAGTACGTTACCCCCCAATAGGAGTAGCGAGAACTTGGAGTGATGAGATGGGGTGGTGGAGGTTTACTGATAAACCATCGAGTGAATTGAGGTGAGTCAGCTGTATTTAAACCTATGGCGCTGATTGACTTGTGATGTTTACGCTAGCATCTGACGCGCTTCTCCCGAACTTTGTTAATGAAACATCATTTAGCTCTGCTGGTAGCTAAGCGTGTATTGTTGCGATTGGTCGTGGCGTTATCCAATTGCATGCAGTTAGAGTTTCAAATGCATGCTTGGTGCCGCCCCTCGAGTTAGGCAGTTTTCATTGCTCGATCCCAGACCCTTAATCTTAATAGATTAGGGTCTGGATTTTTCCAGGCTACCATTTAAGTCCATTATATGGAGAAATTTCCAGAAATGTTTATCTCAAAAAAACATAATTTCTTGACGACTGAAGAAAAAATGACAAACATCTTGGATCACAAGGGGGTGAGTAAATTATCTGTAAATTGTTGTTCTGAAAGTGAACTACTCCTTTAAGTAATGACTGCTGACATAAAGTAATTTTAAAACATATTACAATATCAGAAATCCAACAGCTGTTTCACCATTTGTAATCGTATCACGCGATACTTCTTACAGCAAGTGTCATGGCGGACACCCAAATCCACTGTAATTTTATAAATAATACTGTTTTTGTCTCATGGAATGTAGTTTTAGGCTTTAAGCCGAGAATGTACATGTTTATAGTTCAAATATGCAGTTTGTTAATAAAGATATCGTCTCTTTGAAAATTTGTGTAGATGTTTTCGGGCATGAGAGCTCCAGGGCATCAGTGACCGTTCAGCGCTCATGAATCCACCCCAGAGCTGTCTCACCCCGGCCAGATCTTCTGGAATTTACCACTGGCTCTAATGTCTCTATAGTGGTTAAACATGAGATATAATTTGTTTTGGGTAAATCCAACAAGTAGTCTTTGGTCTCATTAATCTATTATTTGTTCCAGAGCAAATAGTTTGGGCAAAATCTCATCATGTTTATGTAAATGATATGCTGTATATCAGGGCGAAGTCTTTATAAGTTTGGGTTATGGGTTATCAATGTTCTCTTCTTCTATTTGTTTCTTTAGCTTCTGCAATTGCCAGGTCCCGTTTTGCAGTGGAAGCTGTGACCGCTGATGTTTCATATTTTATGAGAGGTTTCGTTTTTATGTTGTGTTCGTGATGGTGATTTTAGTTACATTGTTCCACCATTAGATGGCAAAAAGAGACTGTTTTTATGAGTCAGCAGTAAAGACTTTTATACTGAAAAGTTAATGCTAAAAACTGAAGATATTTTTAGTTTTAACAACAGCTTGACACAGCGAACAAATGCACTGAGCAGCAAAATCACCCTTAACAGATGAAAGGATATTAACGTTACGACCATAGACTTTAAAAAATATGGACCGTGTCCGTGACATCACCTGTAGGTTTCTGAAGAGAGTTTTTGAAGCTCATAGTGGGCGGGAGTTGGCCGTCACCATCTTGGAATCGCGTCATCATGCTTCACTCCCGCATAGTCGAAAATGGGCAAAGAGGCGGGACGTGGGTGGAGCTGGTTGCTAAAACCACACCCGCCTAGCGTGACAGTGGTGACAGCAGCGGCAATCCATCTGTCACTCAAGTGACCACGCCCTTAATTATGCAGAACTTTAAGGCTTAATATAACTTAAACTGATGAGTTTTAAAAACTTCACCTCCTTCACAGTTGACAGGAAGGGCAAAATTAGCTATACAGACCAAAACCACTTTTTGTACCAGGCTGTAATTTTTTTTTTTCTGCTGTAAAGTTGGGCATTTTAACATAGGGAGTCCACGGGATTGACTTCCTTTTTTCAGCCAGTCTCTAGCGGCCAGTTGATTAATTGCAGTTTAAGTCACTTCCGTATTGGTTTCAATAGAGAGAGCTGGAGGTTGCCGCTTGGTTACGACAAAGATAACGCTTTCCTCAGCAGATATTCGAACTAACGTTTATATTGAATACGAGACCGATTTGAAGAATGAATGCTGGATCAGATGCAGGTAATCACACCTGCCTAGTCCATCTCTCTCTCATAACACTCTACATAATACAATGAGCTTTTAATATAGTAATACATTAGCTTACAATTAAGCAACTCAACGTTCCTTTGTTGCTAATTCTAAAGTGATGTATTTAAATTAGTAACGGAGGGCTCAGCTGTTAAACTGTCAACTTTAGATTTGAATATTACACGAATAAACTTGACGTAGCGAACAAATTCACTGATATTGCTCATCTATCTCAGGGTCGAAAATTAACAAGGGCTTGGGCAAAAATGCCACCAAAATAAACAAAAATGGCCCATAACCTCGAGACGAAAAGTGTAAATTCACGGAATTACATTTAGAATTGCTCACACTACATCAGATTGCTTTTACACGCTGCTTAGATTAGATTAGCACTGAAAATGCCGGAGCTGTGATGAGTGCGCACACATGTGAATTCTCTCATTATGAACAACACAGTGCAGATACAATGTAATATTAAAAATATTAAATATTAATTTTGCAGTTTCAGTGATTATAACGGGTGTTTGCATTAACTGGTGCTAGACTAGACTAACATTATGGACTAAAATGTTTGTCTGTGAAGCCAGAATGTGATGTCCTCAAAATGTAGACAAAATAAAAATATTTTTATATTTTTTTTATATCGATATTAAAAATCATTAAGAGCAATAATATATAATAATATTGCAGCCATGAGCTGTTTTTTACATGTATAATTTAGATTTTACTAAATTACAATTTTAAACAGTCAAAAGTTTAAAATATTCATTAAAGTAACTGGGAAAATGTAAGTATTTGACATTAAAGACAACATAGTATGGTTATTATAATAATAAGGTGATTATAAAAATTGCCCTTACGAATGTAAAAAATGCCCCTGGAAATTAATTCCAAAGGACAAATATTGCCTTTTAATGGAAAAGTACAATTCTGACACCTAATATTTATATAAATGGTAATAATATGTTTACAGTGTTAATGCTTTACTGATTTTTGGATTAAATAAATGTAGCCTTTGTGCATTTGGTCTTTCTCTACCAATCCTAAACTTTTGAACTACAGCGTACATGTATGATTTCTTCAGTCATTTTCACCACAACATAAATTTGTAACTAATAATGTAAGTCAGTAAAAATGATCCCCTTAGAAACAAGAATGACACTATGGTATGAATTTTCATTACTTCAGAAAAAAATGACAAAAATTCATTTGACCTAGAACAAAATGCCCATATCTGAAGACAAAAAAAAAACAGTAAAACACATTTCTGCATTTTGCATCATTAAAACACTAGCTATTCTTAAAGTGACGCTAGAGTGATGTTTCCCCCCCAAACTTTGGCTCAATTCTGATTTACTTGTTTGCCATTTTTACAATACCAATAGTCTAAAATCAGTTCAGAAAGCGTGACAGTGGCAAGGAAAAACTCCCTGAGAGCAGGGAAGAGACATGTCTGTTATGCTCCAAAGCCACAAATAGTCATTGTTTATGGTCACCTGTCAGAACGCACCCTGTCCAAAGTGCTTGTGTGAATGCCAGTGTCTATGGGGGAACATGGGGCTAGAAGAAGGTTAGAAGTGTTTAAACTCATGTTTCACTTTGTGTGTAATCTTGTGTGTGAGAAGTGGCTGCATATTTATAAAGCTGTGCTGATTTAGTGCACTGAGAATGTGTACATGTGTGCATGTATGTATGATTTAGTAGTCAGGTCATGGACAGGTGAGACCCTACTCTGAGTAAGACGAGCCAGACAGGTGCAGTTTGTATAGAGCTGTTGTCTTTGACACAGCAGGGTGTGTGAGTGTGTGTGTGTGCGAGAAACAGAGGAATGTGTTTTGATAAAGATAGCTGTAAACAGAGAAAACCTGTCACTTGCCTATCTACATACACACACACACACACACACACACACACACACACACACACACACACACACATCTGGAATGTTTGGACTTAACCATGTAAATTACATTACAAGGCAAACTAAAATTACACGTTCAGCTTAGATATATTTTCAGAAGCTTGACATTAACGTAATTATTCCCACATCTCCTGCAGCACATGCAGTACATACACTTGCCCTGCTGGGAGCGTTAGACGGATTGAAGTTATTTTTGAGGTTCATTACGTTGCAGCTGCGAGATGACCTTGGTATGTTTTTTTCAATGTGCATTTGTGTTCTGATTTTAAATCAGTTTATAATGGCATAATGACATAATGACATAATGGAGGTCATACGTTTCCACTGAACAGCCAAGTGACAACAGCCAATGCCAGAATCCGCTGCACTCAATTAGCGGTAAACACTTAAGAATGAACGCAATTAAACCGCATCGTATGAGATTTAGACTTTAGACTACTGTAACTCTACACAAACACATCCACGCTCATCTACACACACTCACATCTGAACAAACACACAAAAATATCCGCACCTGCAAACACACACACACATACATTCAAGAATTTGGGGGTCTTTTTTCAGGCATGCTAACCTTTTCCCTGACCTTCAAGGCTAAATTTGGATGTCTGGACATTGTCCTTCCTTTACAAGACTTTAATAACAGAAAGCCTAATGGCTCTTACAAACACACACTCACCTATACTGACACAATTATACACACACACACACACACACACACACACACACACACACACACACACACACACACACACACACACACACACACATGTTGGGTTTACATGTTTTATGGGGACATTCCATAGGCGTAATGGTTTTTATACTGTACAAACCGTACTTTCTATCACCCTACACCTACCCTACACCTAAACCTAGCCCTCACAGGAGATTGTGCATACTTTTACTTACTCAAAAAAACTCATTGTGCATGATTTATAAGCCTGTTTCCTCATGGGGACCTAAGAAATGTCCCCACAAGGTCAAAATCTACTGGTATTACTATGCTTGTGGGGACATTTGGTCCCCATAACGTGATGAATACCAGGTACACACACACACACACACACACACACACACACACACACACACACACACACACACACACACACACACACACACACACACACACACACACACACACACTCAAGAAGGCAAGATGTTTTATTTTTCTGTTTTGGTTGCTTGACATTAGCTACACTGCACTTTTGTGTCAGCATGTTGGAAAGATATGCCCATTTTCACAAAAAAACACTTTTTAACCTCACGGTTCCCACGGTCATGAACAACTTGTGATTTCAAGAGCCGGAAAAGTGATAATAAATTGTTCCAGCTCAGCTCATTGTTTTGGTTATACTCAATATGTGACCCTGGATCACAAAACCAGTCTTATGTAGCACGGATATATTTGTAGCAATAGCCAAAAACACAAAATTATCTACAAATGAATTATTTTTCTTTTATGCCAAAAATCATTAGGATATTAAGTTATTTTGTAAATTTCCTACCATAAATATATCAAAACTTAATTTTTGATTTGTAATATGCATTGTTAAGAACTTCATTTGGACAACTTTAAAGGGGATTTTCTTAATATTTAGATTTTTTTGCACCGTCACATTCCATATTTTTTAAAATAGTTGTATCTCTGCCAAATATACTATCCTATCCTAATAAATCATACATGAATGGAACGCTTATTTATTCAGCTGTCAGATGATGTATAAATCCCAATTTCAAAAAAATTGCCCCTTATGACTGATTTATGACAAAACCAGTCATAAAGGTCAATTTTTTTAAATTAAGATATATACATCATCTGAAAGCTGAGCTAAGCTTTCCATTGGTATATGGTTCATTAGTATAGGCTGAAATATAACTATTTGAAAATCTGGAATTTGAGGGTGCAAAAAAAAATCCAAATATTGAGAAAATTGCCTTTAAAGTTGTCCAAATGTTGTCCAAAATTACATTTTGATAAATTTACCGTAGGAAATTTACAAAATATCTTTGTGGAACATTACGTGGAACTTAATATTCTAATGATTTTTGTCATGAAAGAAAATTTAATCATTTTGACCCATACAATGTGTTTTTGGCTATTGCTAAAAATATACCCGTGCTACTTAAGACTGGGTTTGTGGTCCAGGTTCACATATATCAGCTACAAATGCATAGATGAACTAATCCTTACATGTAACCCTTTAAAGGATTAGTCCACTTCTAGAATAAATATGTCATCCTAGATTTTCATGTCTTTCTTTCTTCAGTCATAAAGAAATTAAGGTTTCTGAGGAAAACATTCCTGGATTTTTTCCATATAGTGGACTTTTAAGTAAACAGAAGCCAGTGGACTGAAGATTCAAATTAAAGTTTCAATGCAGCTTCAAAGGAATAAGGGTCTTGTCTAGCGAAACTATTGCCGTTTTCTACTATTTTTTTTTAATTTATATACTTTTGTAACTACAAATGCCCAGCTTGCACTAACTCGACTTCACGCATTGGTTTGTTCTTTGTCTGTATACTCTGGTTCAAAAAGGTAGGGTAGGAAAACTTTTCATTTTCTTTGTACATTCGCTTTGTAAACACTGGGTTGGTACTTCCGTCTACATCATGCATGACCTTTTCAAAGTGATTACCTAATGCATTTGTGGTTAAAAAGTATGATTGTGTAGAGCCCTTTGAAGCTGCACTGAAACTGCAATTTGGATCTTCAACCTGTGGATCCCCATTGAAGTCCACAATACATGAAGAAAAATGCTGAAATGTTTTCCTCAAAAACCTGAATTTCTTTTCGACTGAAGAAAGACATGAACATCTTGGATGACATGGGGGGGTAATAGTAAATTTTCAGGAATCTTTATTCTGCAAGTAAACTAACTTTAATTTTCATCAGGTCTCATCAAGGCTACATTTAATTTGAGATTTTTATCATTTAAAAGAACAGTTTTCTATTTTATATTTTTAAATATAATTTTTTTGTGATGGCAAACCTACATTTTTAGTAGTCATTACTTTAGTCTTCAGTGTCGTATAATTAATATTTCTGTTGGATACATTTTCAGAATTTCTTGATGAATAGAAAATTGCACAAAACTGTATTTTTTAGAATCCTTTGTAACAAATTACAATTTTAATTTCGTTAAAATCTTACTTACTCCACACTTTTGATATATACATAGACACACACACACACACACACACACACACACACACACACACACACGTTGGGTTTACATGTTTTATGGGGACATTCCATAGGCGTAATGGTTTTCATACTGTACAAACAATGCAAGCACAGTTCTTATCTATCACTGTCAGGCACACACAGATGGAGTGAAGTTTGATGAAGTCATCACTCAAACACTTAGATAGTTTACCAGCTAATTCAGGATTAGTATTCAAATGTCAGTCAGAGTAATGAGAGAAACAGCTTAGCACGGCGACATCATTAGGCTTACCAACTCCATTCACTTCACTCTCTCTTTCTCTCTCACAAACACACCAGTGTAGAGGAGCCAGTCAGAGGTTGAATGCCAATTCACACTATTCTACTCTATTCTACTTCACACTAAAGGTACATTCTTCATGAAGAAAGATACAGGAAAGTGCATAGTTTTAGTAAGTAGTAAAAACCAAACCTTCACCAAAATTCTTGGTGTTTTGTCGCCTACTGCATGTTTACATGTTAGTATAAATTCTTTACTTTAAAATGCATCATTCATTCATTATTTCATTTTTAGGTTCATTTAGCCTTTTATTCCCTGTATTTTTTCTGCCCTTTTCTCTTGCACAAATGGGTTGAGGACAATATTACCCCTAAAACTGTATAGTGATCTAGGATGTTCCAACCCTAATCTTGTCTACCATATAGAATAGCATGCAAATTGTTCATCACTGAGAGTCTGATTTACCATGTCCACATTTTAACCCTGTGAGTAACTAAAACCTACTAACTAAAGCTTCTTAGCAAGCCAAAAACAAAGCCTTTACTATGAGTTACTGTGCACATCGGTAATACATCTGTCCAGACAGAGACAGAACGAGAGAGGGCCGGTGATTAATTCGACTGTAGTTGTCATAGTAAGGTTGAGTAAGATACCACAGGTCATGAGTGGGTCCATATCATACCCTCTCACTCCCTTTTCTCCGGTGTCCTCCTCCTATTTCAGTGATCCACCTTTCCACATCCTCCTCCTCCTCCAACCCTCCCTCTCTCTGTCCTTGGTGAGCACTGAGGCGTGACACTGTGTGTTTGACCTCAACAGAAGTATATTCGAAGTATAATAATTCAAACTTCAATCTATCCTCCTACATGCACCGCCCAACATTCATTACTCTGATTTAATAATTACATTACAAAGTCAAAGAGTAAACGATGATAAACTCGCATTAAAGGGAGGAGGCGAATGAAACTTAGCTGGGCTTGTTTTAAGAAGACAGCTGACCATTGTACATTACAAACATACGTCTACATTAACCATTAACCATGAAAATGACTAAATTAACTATTAACTGTACATTACAAACTTGACTCTACATTTAATGATCAACTGCAACATTGTAGACATCCACAACATTACATCTACACTATTGTTCAAAAACATCGGAGGCAGCTATTTTTTTTAAGGAATTAAAGGACTGTAAAGACACTTATAATGTTACAAAGCTTTCTAGTTACAATGATAAGCAATGTTTCTTAAACCAACATTATTCAATATTACTGTATTACTGTATTACTAAATAAATGCAGCCTTGGAAAGCATAAGAGATTTGAAAAAATGAAAAGTAGTTATCGGTACTGTGTATGTAACTCTATACAACTGAAATATATCTGTGCAACAAATACTGAATTAAATTACTAGGCTAAAGATAATGAATCCACTATAATAAATCCCTCTGAAAGAAATCTGGCTGCCATAATGGCTCCTCCACGGGAAGGAAACCAGTCAGATTGCTGCTTTCCTTTAACTTTCCGCTACCATTGATTGGATGGATATAAATACCCATATGTCCTTAGAATCGCCCTTTGCAGGTCAAACACACCATCCAACATATCTTAAGTGGGAAGATGAAAGCCACAAAGCCAAAAAACTGACAACAAAGCTTTTTATGACATCTATGAGAAATGACATTTTCATATTGTCTCTTTGATAACTGGCATTACTTAAAAGTAGATTGTTAACATCCGTAGTTGCCTGAAGCGGTCTGTTAACCTCTCCCAGCAGTCACTGGGCACTTTATTTAAAGACTAACACAACTTCAAAGTGACTTTTGCTCAAAATATGTTTACATGACATTCATATGTAATAGCTTTTAATCTGTGGAAGACTGTTTAACTGTATACACAACTGAAAATTTTAAAAATTGCTTTATTTTGTCAGTTACGCAAGTGACAAATTTATGGGTTTTCAGATAAAAAGTATTCATGACCTACAATTTCTGAATATAATAAAATTATAAATATAAGTCAGTGTTTGTCTAATTTTATCATAGCTAATGGATGAGCAAATGCATTTTAACATACACTACCAGTCAAAAGTTTTTGAATAGTAAGATTTTTCATGTTTTTTAAAGAAGTCTCTTCTTCTCACTAAGCCTAGATTTATTTGATCCAAAATACAGCAAAAGCAGTAATATTGTGATTTTTTTTTACTATTTATAATAACTGCTTTCTATTTGAATATTTTAAAATGTAATTTATAACTGAATATATGCTGAATATTCAGCATCATTACTCCAGTCTTCAGTGTCACATGATCCTTTAGAAATCATTCTAATATGCTGATTTGCTTTTTAAGAAACATTACATAGTATTATTAATATTTAAACAGTTGAGTACATTTTTGTCAGGATTCTTTGATGAATAGAAATCCAAAGATCAGCATTTATCTGAAATAAAACACTTTTCAACATTATACACTACACCATTGAAAAGTTTGCAGTCAGGAAGAAATAATAGAAATTAATACTTTTATTTAGCATGGATGTTTTAAATTTATCAAAAGAGATGATAAAGACATTTATGATGTTACAAAATTCTATTTCAGATCAATGCTGTTATTCTGAACTTTATATTCATCAAAGAAACCTAAAAAAATATACTTAGCTGTTTTCAACAGCAAGACTATTTA
The DNA here is from genome assembly GCF_049309525.1 of Garra rufa. Classification (NCBI taxonomy): domain Eukaryota; kingdom Metazoa; phylum Chordata; class Actinopteri; order Cypriniformes; family Cyprinidae; genus Garra; species Garra rufa. The sequence continues at coordinate 28,908,738 of NC_133365.1, forward strand.
GTATGATTTCTGAAGGATCATGTGACTGGAGTAACGATGCTACAAATTCAGCTTTGAAATCACAGGAATAAATTAAATTTAAAAATATATTTAAATAGAAAACAGTTATTTTAAATAGTAAAAATATTTCAAAATTTTTACAGTTTTTGCTGTACTTTGGATCAAATAAATGCAGGCTTTTGACTAGTAGTGTTGACTTAAAAACACGATACCCAGGTACGAAAAAGAGACAAACGGATGGTACTTTAAAAAAGAATGAGGGAGAGAGAAGGACAATTTTGTCCTCTTTAAAAGAAGGAGTGTGTGCGGGGATGGGCAGTAGTAAATAATGTCTGACCAGGCAGACAGCAGCAGATAAAGTGCCTTTATCTGGACAGAGGAATTCTTGTGTTTGAACACACACTAACACACACTATACATGTTCCCACAATGTCACACACACTCCTACCTGTCACTCAGAATGATTGATGTGTACTCCAGCACTCCCAGGCCTTTGATAGGGAGGGGAAGAGGCGGAGCAGAGGAAGGGGGGCCGGCTCAATCGGTGACATCTGTCCCCTACTTCTGAAGAACAAGAGAAAAACACACATGCACAGTCCGAAAATTTACACATTCGGTCTTTATATTCTTGCTAAAAAGAGTAACCTGTGTTAAAAATGTGTAAATGTGGCTTGGGAGCTTCTTCGCTGGGTACACACACATCTCACTGGCAAAATTACACCGACAAAGCAGTTCACTTTGAAAGGGCGAACTACTTTTTTCACCCTTTCTCACAAAAAACATACGCTCTCACACACACGCACCTAAATCCACAGCTGAGAGGCAGTTCAGCTCCATTTACTTACACACTGTGCCACTTAGACACGCTTTACTGCACCCACTAATGAACACATAGAGGCTCACACACACACACACACACCACGAACAGAGTGGGGTTAATGAACGACAGGGTCCTTTGCTTGCTTGGCACCTTTAAGCTTGTGAACATAATTGGCTTGTATTGTATTTCAGTCTCGTTAGAACAGAAATCTCAGACACAATATGATTTCAGCGCACTCACGAAATTCAGAGCAGGTTCTTGGAAGTTGTGTTCAACAGAATTTTTATTCCACGCAGTTTACGCTTCTGTGTCCGTATCTATGTAGTCAGAGAGTCTAGACATTTCTAAATAAGGTATGGCGTATTTCTGTACTGTTCATTATGTTTAAATTCTCAATATTATTACAGACATTAGAAAACACGGTTTTGCTGAAAAGGAGATGCAGGGTTTATTTTTAACCTCACCAAATCTTTCGGTAAGCGGTGGACTTTCAAAACACGACTGTGCGTGCGAATGTTGAGTGAGTGATGTTAGTCCGTTCTTATGGATATAGAAGTTTTGTTCACTGTCATCTTGTGTGCACACACAAAAAACCATTTGAGGAGTTCACGGCCGGTATGGTGGGGTCAAAAATGAATGACAGGTGCTAAAGAAACAGGACAGTCGTTAGAGCTCAAGTTACTGAAGACACACACATGCTCATTTGTACAGACACGCACTCAAAATCATACACTCATTAAAACATATACACGAACACACACGTGCACACCAAAAAAATTCTTTCACACAAGCTGTGAAATCGTCTCTGGCGTGAAACCATACACATAAAACATCACAGTTATCAGTAATGCGAAAAGAGAGGGTGATGTAATTCACAAGGCTCCTCTCAAAACAGCCGTTCGCAATCACATCAGATTCTTTCATGATAATATCTTATCTATCACAGACTATAGCTGCAGGCAACACTACAGAAACAGAACAGAGAGACAAAAGAAGAGACTGATATCTGTGACCGGACATCTCGGTGCCAACGTATTGGACTGTATACAACCAGATACATTCACACACACACACACACACACACACACACACACACACACACACACACACACACACACACACACACACACACACACACACACACACACACACACACACACACACACACACACACACACACACACAGTTACAGCATAATTACATCAGACGTCTAAACTAATATGTGCTGGCTGATGTGTGACGGTCTTTAAAAAGGGTACAAAATGACACGCAATAGGATTTTCCTACATTTTTCTCCTTACAAAGAGCAAGAGATACAAGGAGAGAGAGAGGAAGCGAGAGAGAGACAGAGAAATATATTAAATTACAAAGGAATGCTGGATAATTGTGTGTTGAGAGCAGTGTTCCGCTTTCTGTCCTCTGTGTGAGTGTGTGTGTGTGTGTGTATTCATTTGTTTATTCATGAACAGCGCAGTCAGTCTGCCGTGGTTTGAGTAGCTATAAAACTAATAGATTTATAATGATCAGTGAAGAGCATTTCATCATGCACTCTCATTAAGCATGAAACACATGTTCATCTATCTTATTCTTGTATTTCTCCAGATAGACAAGTAGATATATGTGGAAATAGCTTGAGTAAACAATGAAACGCACATACGTTCAGTAAACCAACAGAGTACAAAAAATAACACTCTGTCTGTTTCTCAATACTGCATTCTTGACTGATTATGAAATTACATTGTAAAATCCATTTCAAACTAGGTCTGTATTGAGTTTTTACATTATGTTTGAGTATGGAAATTGTAAAACTTTTTAGCATAATCACAGCTAATACAGTTTTAATTTGTAGTTTTCATTTTCAGTTTTTAGTTAAAATGTACAGTGCCTTGCGAAATTATTCATACCCCTTCATTTTTTTCACATTTTGTTATGTTGCTGCCTTATGTTAAACTACTTTAAATGACTTTTTAGTTAGTTAAGTTAAGGGTATGAATACTTATGGAATGTACTTATTTCAATGTTTTATTTTTAATAAATTTGTAAAATTTGCAAATCTGGTTTTTGCTTTGTCATTATTATGGTGTATGGAGTGTAAATTTTACAAATTTATCTTGACCTCAGGACTTGGTTTTTCTAAATCATACTCATTCAAATGAATTTGCCACAGTTTAACTCCACTCGAAGTGTAGTAACATCTAGAAGCAATATGAATGCTCCTGAGCTAAATTTCGAGTGTCCCAGAACAGGGTATGAATACTTATGCAACGGGATCTTTTCATTTTTTTATATTTAATACATTTGCACAAACGTTAAAAACCTATTTTTTGCTTTGTCATTATGGAGTAGGGAGTGTAGATTGATGTGGGAAAAAAAAAGTAATTTAAAGTAGTTTAACATAAGGCAGCAACATAACAAAATGTGAAAAAAAATGAAGGGGTATGAATAATTTCGCAAGGCACTGTACGTTTAAAATTACAATGAAAGTTGTGCTCAACAAATGTTTGTATTCTGTAAAACAGGTTCCAAGTTCAGCTCTTTTTGTATGCGCTTCATTAAATATAGAGCTGCTTGACTCAAGATGCCTTCAAAGGAGATACCAAAGATGATCTTAACTAATATTTATCACACTAGCAGATATTTATATATTTAAAAGTCTTATATTAAATTGAATAAAAACCAACAATAAAGACCTTGATTACCATAAAAATTCAAAGATAGTTCAGTTAAAACTGCTGGATTCAATGAGACCTATTTTCTGGTTTGGTCAGGTGACATTTAACATAAAAACCATTAAAGAACATCTGGTAACATTTTACAATAAGGTTCCATTAACGTTAATGTATTAACTAACAAGAACAAACAATGAACAATACATTTATTACACTATTTATTCATCTTTATTAATGTTAGTTAAAGAAAATGCAGTTATTCACTGTTAGTTTATGTTAATTCACAGTGCATTAAATGTTAACAAGCACAACTTAATAATACATTAGTAAATGTTGAAATTAACACTAAGATTAATAAAGCCCATAGAAGTATTGTGCATTCTTAGTTTATGTTAACTAATGGACCTTATTATAAAGTGTATCCAAAAATAAAAAAAGTATATACACTACCGGTCAAAAGTTTGGGGTCAGTATAAGTTGTAATGTTTTTAAAGAAAGTCTCTTATGCTCATCAGTGCTGCATTTATTTAATAAAAAATATAGAAAAAAAAACTGTAATATTGCAAAATGTTATTACAATAGAAAATAATGGTTTCTATTGTAATATACTTTAAAATTTAATTTATTCCTGTGATGCAAAGCTGAATTTTCATCAGCCATTACTTCAGTCTTAAGTGTCACATGAGCCTTCAGAAATCATTCTAATATACTGATTTATTATTAGAATGATCTATATTGGATCTATATTGGATTATATATTGCAACAGTTGCCCTGCAAAGTATTTATTTAGAAATTGTGATATTTTTTCGGGATTCTTTGATGAATAAAAAGCTCAAAAGAACAGCATTTATTCAAAATATAAATATTTTCTAACAATGTAAGTATTTGCTATCACTTTTTATCAATTTAACACACCCTTGGTGAATAAAAGTATTAATTTCTTAAAAAAAAAAATAAAAAAAAAGAAGAAGAAAAATTTACTGACCCCAAACTTTTGACCGGTAGTGTATATGTCAGTCATAAGGGTAAATATTTTAAATTGAGATTTATAAACCATCTGAAAGCAGAATAAATAAGCTTTCCATTGATGTTAGGATAGGACAATATTTGATTTAAAAATCCAGAATCTGAGGGTGCAAAAAAATCTAAAAAATCAAAATACTGAGAAAATCAACTCTAAAGTTGTAGATTAGTCATCATAAATTAAGTTTTGATATATTTACGGTAAGAAATTTACAAAATATCTTCACAAAACATAATCTTTACTTAATATCCTAATGATTTTTTGGCATAAAAGAAAAATGGATATTTTTGACCCATACAATATGTTGTTAGCTATTGCTACAAATATGTGCCACTTACAACTGGTTTTGTGGTCCAGGGTCACATATTTCGTTTTGCAGTTTGTTAAATTCTCACAGTTTTCATGCCATGCACACTGAAACTATAATGTTACTGTTAATGTAATTCAATCAGATACAGTCCCTTAACCTTTCTCTTATTTATCTTTCTTATGAACATATTTTCCCTCTGTGTAAATATTTGAATGGCATAATTATATCCTAAAACATCCCCTTATATGCCAAAACCTGATCTTGACAGACTGCTTTGCCGACAGCATTTCAAAAGAAACCACAAATAAAGCTAATTATGCTAAAACTGAGGACAGAATGAGTGGAAGGTCTGCGTGTAGGTTTAGCCATGACACAATGCAACAAAAATCTCCCTGTTGAGACGTGAAACAACAACCCGGCCGACTCCGTGTCTGAACCGAATGCAGATCAGTGGTTAAGAGTAACCTGCGCACCGACCGGGGTTAAAGGTTATTGATCGGCGATTGATCGGAATCCTGTCACGTTTAAATGGAGTATGTAAGTGCAGCTTGGAGTCCATTAGAAATACATTATTAAAGAGTCAGGAAAGACGATCAAACCTGAGACGCAAACACTCGTACAATGACATGAAATCAATACTGGATCCATTTGCCGAACATAATGGGTTTCTTAAACAATCATTAAGGCCACTTAACACGACTTTTATTTAGTACTTGATACATGCGAGCACACGGATGCACACACACATTTTTCTTCTTTTCCAACCTGTTGTATAAGAACAAAGGTAGTAATGTGTGTGTGTGAGCACCACTGTCAGAGTGGAAATGAAGATCCGTCACAGTCGCCACCACAATTTCACGCCAAGTTTACCGGTTCAGACACGCACGCACACACTTATTCACGCATAGTGACACACACAAGTTTTCTGAGCCCATTGCTCACCGTGACAACCAGATCATCTGCCCGTGGCTGCTTTCCCAGATACACATACTCATAGAGGACTGGCACACCGCATACGAGTCCATGTGCGCGTGTAGGTGTCTAGTTTTGCCTGCTTTTTTCACTCTGTGCCTGTGTAGGTGTGTGTCTCTTTTTGGCCCAAGCAAATGTTTTTGTTGTAATACTGTGTTCTCAGTGTGCTGAGCCGGGCCTATCGGGGGCTTTCTGGGTGGGGCAGTGTTGGATTGTCATTCATGATTCCCTACTGACTGAGTGTGGGAGAGAGAGAATAAGACAGAGAAGTGTGTGCTGGGGCGGGGGGTGTGTGTGAAATTGGTCTATTATCTGCTTGAATATTCCATCAACACCCTCCTGAGTTCCTCCATTGCAGTCATTCCACCTCCTTGTCTCTCACACACACATTCACCTTCTTCAGCGAAACTATTCCCAAACATTGTTTAGTTAATCTACTGTATTTTGGACCAAAACCAAATCCAACAATGTAAGGCGTTCGCTCACATACGTGCACAAACATATGCACCTTTCTGCACATGCAGACATCAATATTAACTTAGCTTAAACAACAATGGTGTCAATTAGTAAAATCAGGCACATATGAGAAGGAAACGGAAGAGTTTATTAGGGCAGGGTCAAGTTAAGCCAGCATCACCACCCAGTCGACTTTATATGAGCTTTGGGCTGCCTGGTAACAAATGCCCAGACATTAACACTTGAGCATGTGTGAACAGGAAAAACAGGGTGTATATAGGTTGACGATGTATGTATGTGATCTAAATGATCATGAAATATTAAAGAAATTGAAAAATAAACTATATTTAAGTATACACATATATTAAAAAGTTTGGGGTCTGTTTTTTATATTAATATTTATATTTAGGAAAGATGCACTGATCAAAAATATATTTATATTTCAAATAAATCCTGTTCTTTCTGTTAATCAATCCTGAAATAATCACATGGTTTCCACAAAAATATCAAGCAGCACAACTATTTTCAAAATAATAATAATAAGATAATAATAAGAAATGTATTTAAGCACCAAATCAGCATGTTAAAATGATTTCTGAAGGATCATGTGACACTGAAGACTGGATCACAAGAATAATTACATGTATTAAAATATAAAACAGTTATTTAAAATTTTTTCAGCAATAAAAATAAATAAATAAATAAATAAATAGTAAGCATAAAAGACTTATTTCAAAAACATTTAGAAATCTTACCGAACCCAAACTTTTGAAATGTAGTGCATTTATAAGTATGCACATGCTTTTTATCAACTTTTTATGCAAAGTTCAAAGTGCTTATAGTGAATGTGTGGGTCTGTGTGTCCATGTGTGCTTTTGGTTTATTAGTAACTGTGTGCAGACCGCAGTGTGGACATATTAGTGAATAGCTGCTGACAAATGCACTCTGGTAATTTCTTTCTGGGTGTGTGTGGTTTTGCTCTCTCCGAGCTTGTTGCAACGAATATTTTCAGTTCAGACTCGAGGTACTAAACGTCGGATCACCTCAGATACAGAAAGAGCAGCTTAAAGAATAGAGGAGAGGAAAAAGAGGGCGTGTGACTGACTGAAAGGTGGAGGGGCTATATTTAGCTCAGAGTACTGGAGAAATAAGAAAAGGTCATATATTTGTACTTATGCAAAAGGACATGTAAACATCACACAGAAAACACCAAAACGTACCTCTGCTAACTAAAAGTCATCTATCTTTCTGATGACGTTCAGCCTTAAACACATCACATGACTGCGTATATATCATTTCTAAATGTGTGGCTGGCCTTTCAGACTAAATGTGGGTAATGAATAAACTGACATTTCACATACACAAGAGCTCAAAGAGTAAAAGCAACTCCACACTCATGTTATCTAAACACACGCCGGAGGACTAACTCTTCTCAAGACATATGGCTCTCTGAAAAACCACACACACACACACACACACACACACACACACACACACACACACACACACACACACACACTGGTTGTATAGTAGATTGACAGGACACCATATGTCACTCAGAATCACATCTTACTCAGAGAGGAAGACATACAAATTAGTCACAGACCTTACAGTCAGATTTGCCATCAGTCATGGGCAACTGAAATTATTAAGAGATAAACTGGATTAATTTTGATTCACGTGTGTATCACCGTTTGTTATAGAGTATATCATAACAGTGTTGTACTAAAACAACAACAAAAGCTAAAATCTATCGTCTAGTTTGAAATGTTCAAATATTTTTTGCAGCCAATAGGGGGCGGTATTGTCTACTGAAAGGATTAGCGTTATCTTTGTTTGACCATCAAATATCATTAGTGTCACTCTCTTGGATGTCTTTGGGATAATGATCCTAAATCTGTTATTAAACGCTTTTACGGTGAAGACCCGGTATTTTCAGCTGTAAGCCGTTATGCGTTGTGAATATAAAACAGACTTACGTATTCAAACAGCTCCAGAAAGAGACTCCAGAATATTATAAACTGAGAGGGGAAACGAAAACACAACGTGAGAGATAAAGATACGGAGTAGCCATAGTAACGATCAGTCAGCTTTGCCACACGCTGTCTAAGGAAAACATTAGTTTGCAGTGTAGTTAATCTGCAAAAAAATAGTCAGTATCTTAAACTCAAACACTTTTGAGCATCTTATCCTTAAAGAGAAAAACTAGACTCACTATACGTTTTTGTAAATACATTAGTCTCGCAGCTGAAGTTCTCCGAAACTCGCTGTACAGAGAGGGACACCATGTTGCGACGTCGCCCTAAGCGTGTGCTCTGATTGGTCCGTTTCGAAATAGGGCGGGGTTTAGCAGCTCGGTGGGAGTGGAGGTGATGGATCGCGAGCCACTGTGCTGTGAACGGTGTGCGGGACTGACTGCGGACGCACCGGATCCACGGTTGAGCGCCGAACAACTCCAAACAAGATCCAAGGCTAAAAGACGAGTCATTAACTCGCAGAGGAAGCGCCGAGCTGCTGGAGTTTCCCCATCTGTTTATATCCTTCAGACGAAACTGTGTGCACCTTTCGGCAGGCGAGCCAGGAGCGGACAGTAGCTGATATCCCGTCTATCAGCATGCACTGAAACGCCAGATCTTACAATAGCAGCAAAACTCGGGAGTTTACTTTTCATGGTTCTTTCTGAGAGAAAATCCAAATGGAATTGGACAGACATTTTTGGCACCCCTGTGACTGACAGTTAAGCTTTGTTCCTGGAGACTTTGAACATGGATATAGGTCGATAAATTTCGGACAAAAACTGTTGCACAAAAAAAATCTAAAGCGCATCTCTATGATATGGGATCAAAAGCGAAAGGAGTCTAATTTTAAATCTGACACATGATCTGGACCGGATTTGTGCACCAGCCCGAACCTCAACACGGGATTGATGGTCCTTATACCTGTGTGCATGTCACTCACCCCCTATCTGGCGTGATTTGACCTTTTGTAAGGCTACTAGCTCAATAGATGAGTACAATAAAACAGTTAGGCGCTGCCGTCTACCTAAGTGCGAGGTAGCAGCGATTTTGGTAACAGAGAAACGTTGGCCCAGAAGCCGCCTGTGCAACGTTGTGCGACACCTTTTTTTCCCTACAGGCAACGCTAGAAAAATTGGATTTGGAAGTTGAGCCATGGAGCCCCTCCGCCTGGACGCCTAGCCTACTCTGTTGCATGTGGTTCGGTAACCCGGAGTACAGTCGATCGAAAGGATCTTATCTTCTTGCTGGTTTGTGTCTCTCCGAGAACCGCGTAAGATGGCTGGAAGTGACGGCTCGTGGAAATATTACCTCTGGATTCTGACAGCCATGTGCAGATACGCGTTACCCGCAGCCAAATCGCTGGAGTCTGTCGTGTGGAATTCGCAAAATCCCAAGTAAGTGCACGAACGCGTGTTTAAAGAGCACGAAATGTAGCCTGTAGTCTCAGATTAGTGATCTCAATAGTTTGCCTTCTGTTGCTCATGAAATAGACGTACAGTTTGACCAGTCCGATCTGTAAATCTCCGCTACTCGTATCATGGCTCGCTCTCCGGTATGATGACATGAAGCTCTCGTTCGTTGAGCTCTCCTGGGGATATAACACACAGCAGTCATACTCCACCGCCGCTTCTCATCAACTCACAAAATCCCTTGTTGAGAAAGGATTCGATAGCACTTTCATGCTAGTACAACTTCGTTAAATGTTTATGCGAAATATTGTAATATTTAAGAATCACTTGGCTTTCTCAACTACTAATTCGGATACATATTAACGTGTGGCCTTGACGCGGGCCTAATTTCTCCGTTACGTACTTTTTACAAATTAGAACTAGGCAGATCTACTACTGTTACGCTTTGTTTTTCAGAGCGAAACTCACTCTCTCTCCCTTTCTCGCCGTGTCCATCTTTTCTTCTTTTCCCATGAGAGGCGAGCTGACGCTCCGCCACCGGCCTGCCCAAAATCCCAGCGGTCCGGTGGCTCTTGCGTCTGTCATATTGGTCAAATCAGAGTTTGTGTCGAGAGAGTTAATAGGTTTTTAAGCGGGGGTTTCCTAGACGCTCATAAAATCTCCCTGATTGCTCCTCATAAAACGTTCAAGGGAGCGTCCAACATGTTTACTTAACCTGAATAATGAATCGAGACGCCACTGAAGCTTGACTCAACAGAATAAGAAAGAAAGCTTATTGTTTAAGTTTGCATTCGCAAATGTCTTCATGATGTTTATTTTTTACTTCAGTGTATATCGTAACCAAAAGTTGACTCACGTGATTTGCACTTTGTTTTAAGCATACTGGCTGTGTCTCAAAACCTAATGAGCTGTCTACCCTGACAGCATTTTTTGGGCACCTAGACAGCTTTTTGGGCATCATAGGTTCGTCTTGGTAGGCAGCTCAAAAGGTTTTGAGACACAGCCGTTGAGTTATGAGCGTAAACAGGGAGACAGGAATAGTGCACATGTGTTTTTCATCTCGGGGGGAATATTTTAATTAAGGAGTCTCTCGGTTGGCCTTGTAAAAGATGAGCAAAAAACTTGAAAACTTTAGCATGTGAGAACCCGAGGGGCGACGCGAAAACGTAAATTGTGCTTTTAAAACTAAAACCGCATCGTAAATTACAAATGAACATACGTTTATTTTTATTTTTTATTTTTTTTTTTTTTCGTTTTTACTGTTCTCATGCTTAAACTGAGTTAGGAAGTAAAGAAGGGGGAAATAAAATAGCTGTTTAGAAATTGGGTAACACTTTTGTAACAACTTTCCTATGTAATATAGTTAAACATTATTACATTATGCAATGCTTAACAGATATTTAGTTAATTTACACTCACACAGTTGTGAAACATTTATATATCAAATATATTGACATCTCTTAAGCACTGTATGGCGTTTTGAATTACTTTATAAAGTTAATTTACTTATAAGTTTTACTAAAATTAATTTATTGCCGCCTCTTAATTCATTTCATATACATATTTTTCTATTTATTTATAACTTTTAATAAAAAAAAAAAAAAAACATTTTTTTTACACATGCTTTAAAACAACTAATTTACACATGCTTTAAAACAACTAATTTTGCACTACATGCAAAGCACTTGGGCCCTCAAAATTCAAAGTATGGAAAATTCATGTTTTAACTTAAAAAAATATTTTTAATTAATATTTTTAAATTGTATATAGGAGTTAAACCCGTCAGAGAGATCTTAAAAAATCAACAACATTTGAGCTTCTCGTCCTGCGAGAGAAAATTTCAGATCAGTCGCTGGAGCCCCTCTGTGTGTGGATTGTTTAACTCGTTGAAACGGCTTTGAGCTCCACGGCACAGCAGATGCTCAAACTGGCCTGGTCTGTTTTACCACAGTTGCTGCATGTTGTTTTAAGTAGTTAATGTTTATTTACTTACAGACTGTGTATGCACCTGTGCATGTGTGTGTTGCTTAGTCACAAGTTCAGAGACCCTGAGTGAAGACTCAGAGGAAGAAAATTTCAAACAGTGTGTGAATTCAAGAAAAATTATATCAGAATCGTTTGTTAGTGAAAGTTTTGAGTTTAACCAGAGACACGTCTGCATATATCAGTCTCATTAAAACAGCGCAATAACTCCATGCACACGGATGAACTGGTCATTGAACGCAAAGATTATCTTAAGCGCTCTCATAAAGACATATGGGCCTCGGGCAAACACACTCTCTGCAACGGACATATGGGAGCGTCCACCACCACCACTAAGTCCAAGTCACCCTTTAAACCTCTTACCAGACTCTCTCAGCAGCGAGGCCATCATACACACACACACACACACACACACACACACACACACACACACACACACACACACACACACACACACACACACAGACGTCTCTCTCGTACCCATAATAATGTGCCATTTGTGTTTTAGGTCAGACTACTCTCAGACTGAATGCGAAATATAATTGAAGGACTGTAAAATTAGAAAAACTCGGCCTGCGTTCTCCACCCCTCAGCACTTTGATATTTATATCAGCAAAACGCAAAGTTTACTGAACGCAAAAGCTACCGCTGCGTTTTCTGTAGAAGAAACATTTGGTGGAACAAGAGCTTCACTGATTTATTCTGTTGACACAATTATGTAAATTTAATTACTTCTAGACACAACTACACATACGCGCTCACGCACAGACTTACCACTGGTTTCAGATGTATAATTCTGTTCCTATCTGCATGGTTCACAGCTATAATTTGGACTGAGAAAAATGTAAAAGCGACACCCCTCCCCTCCCTTCCTCTGCCTTGAGGGAAGAAAAGAGAAGTGGAGTCTGCTGGGAATGGAGAGAGAGCGACAGACAGAGAGAATAAAGTAGCTAATCATTGGGACAATTATCACATTGAGGCAGAGATTTCAGGTTATATCTTATTCCCTTAATGTGTCACACGCTATACGCCCAATCAAACACACACAAACAACAAAATGAGGACTCGCTTTGCTTCCCACGTACGTCATCGAATTCTTCCAGCTTCAAATTAATATAATTTTACTACATTCAAGTTCCTGGCAGCCGCTCGCTTATCAAGTAAACACTCTAGCTGTGTAGGAACAATTTTCTGATGAACGACTGCAAATTAACTCAATTTCTTTTGGATTTTTTTAAAACAAAGTAAGAGGGAATCCATGATATATGTATGAATGTGCCTGTGTGTTTTGGCCATATTCCAGCGCTAAGGGAGGAGATGAGGAGCTAATTGGAAATCTGTCTCTCATTAGCTCAAAAATGCTACTGAAGTACTTTACTTGTGTGTGTGTGTGTGAGAATGTGTATTCAAGCGTACAAGTTTGTTCATTTACCCAACACACTGTGGTGCACAATTAGTCTTAATCAGCAACTTCTATGTGCACATATAACCGTCTAAAGCAGCAGTTAAACATCCTGTTTAGCTCATGAACACTCTTTAAAAACGTTCAAAAAAATCCAACACAAACTGCCTGAAAATACGACTTTTTCCAGCTAGAGAATATTCTGAAAAAGTGTTGTTTTAGATCCCACTGGCAAAACTCTTCAAAATACAGCTTTCAGTTCAGTTCAGTTCATACATCTTTTGAAATGACTTGAGTTTTACTAAAAAAATAAATAAAGAGATTTTCAAGCAGTTGGCATTGGATTTTTAAGAAATGCATCCCTGTGAGCAGCTCCAACCTGTTGCAAAAGTCTGCGCTGACTGATTTGCCGCATCTCATTATCGTAGAAATTTCCAAAAGGAGTTTTTTGGGCCTGAGGAATCTGATGACATGAAAAGACATAAATGACCTTTGACCTGCTTAGGGATCATGTTGGTCTCAACTGCTCAAAGTTACGGATCTCGGCGGGTGCCTGTGTGACTGTTCGGGAGCGTTTAGGACATGTTTGGGCGTATATTCAGTCATCCACAGCAGTAATAATTATTCTCCGAGTCGTGTTACTTTCAATCATGTGTCCGTGTGCATTTCCGAGTGTGTGCACATGAATGTGTACGTATGTTTGTGTATGCATGAGTTAGTGTGTGTGTATGTCATGATCAGTGGTGTTATAATAGGAGTTGACAGTGAGGAGATTAACTCTGTCAGAGTTTCAATATGTTGAACAGCAAGAGAGGACTCACGCAGACTCGCACACACTTCCCTCTGTCTCAGCCGGCATTTCCACAACAGACCTGTTCCTATCTGAAGTGTGTGTGAAGTGGCTTTTGTTCCAACGTTGATAGCATTTCACGGTGTTGTGGATGTTTGTCAGTGTGTGTGTGTGTGTGTGTGTGTGTGTGTGTGAGTTGAGTCTAACTATGTGATGTCTACAAAGTCTGTACATTTTAACGGGGATTCAAGTTTGCAACTTAAAACCCTATTTCTGTAGTCGTTATATAACGTAGAGAGAAAGCGAGAGGGGTTGGCGTGAAACCTAATTTTTATTGTACATCCGTGTGTGTGTGCGCACATGGCGAGGGCTTCATTAACAACGGTGCTTAAGTAACAAACGCACATTGTCTGTCCCTGACCAAGCATGACCGCTGGGCTCTCACAGCCTCCTCAAACGGCTCTCACACGCACAGACGCGCTCCGAGCCCAGCGCCCGTGTTGTTTTAAGGACTGTAATGTTTGTAGTTGTAGGGTCTGTTGGAGCACACGACGGAAGAGGAGCAGTGGCAGCTGCTAGGGGGTGGGTTTACTTAGCTAAACTTCGGGGACAAATTTGTCCCCAGAAGTTAGCTAAATTTTGACAAAACCTCCCTTTGGGGAGGCCCAGGATATCCGCAGAGGTCAAAATCATTCATAAATAATGGAACTAAAAAAGCTAAAGTGTTTCTATTAGGGTTTTGGGTTATGGTTAGTATGTTGTAATTATAATTAGCTTTATTTATAAACAGCAGACATCTGTGCAGGAATGTCCGTGTTTAGATAAGTTGGTAGACATGTAAACACAGGCTTTTGGGGGGATTTCTATGACGTGTGCTAATTATTTAAAGGGACAGTTGACCCAAAAATAAAAAAATCGTCATTGTTTACTCACCCTCATGTCGTTCCAAACCTGACTTTCTTTCTTCTGTGCAACATAAAATATATTTTGAGAAATGCCTTAGCCCCCCCCCCCCCCAATAGTCTGGAAGTCGGTAACTAAAGAGTAATCAAAACTGTAACAAGATGAGGTTGAGTAAACAATGACAGAATTTTTAGTTTTGGTTGAAATAGCCCTTTAAGGTGGTTTTCGTGGGTTCATGAATATGCTAAACATTCAGCGCACTGATATAAATCAGAGTTTCATAGCAATACCATCTGATAACATTGCTATATCATGGTACCGCCACACTGCGTTTTTGTAAACAGCCAAAATCTTTTGTAAACAGTCCCACTATACTTTCTCCTCTGTCCTGTATTTATCCTGTACCACCACCAAAATGACACCGTTGTGCCATTTCAACTACTTTCAAAGGATATCATTACTTTACCCAAGGCCTTAACTTCTAAAGTTACAATGAGAATTCAGACAACATTTACTTACCTTCATATCTTTCCAAACATGTAAGATTTTCTGTCTTCTGTGGTCCAAAATGTCCAAGCTACAATAAAATCAGACACTGATTTTTAATGTCAGGCTCAAGTAATGGCATAAAAAAACTATACAAATAGAATAAAAGTAGTCATTTTTACTCATGTGGTATATCCCAAGTCTTCTGAAGCAATATGATAGCTTTGTGTAAGGAACAGACTGAAATTTAAGTCAGTTTTCCTTGAAAATTCTCCCCTCCACCAAAGCACTTAAGTATCTTTTACACAATTAACCATTCAAAATGTTTTGCCTGAAGACACCCCAAGTTTTTTTTAACGTATCTTTTTGAATGAGATTTGAGAACCAATAATTTGTCTTTGTCCCTTTGTACCTGACACAATGCTGTCATGTGGAATAAAGTGCATGAGTCAAATGCACTTTTATGATTTTTTTTAATTAAATGATTGCAGCTGCACATTTATTTCTCCCGTTTTTATGTAATGTATAACAAAAATATTCAAATTCATATATTTTATGTTGTAGTTAAAAGGATAGTTCACTCATTACTCACCTTCATGCTGTTCCAAAAAGTATTCTCGAAGCTTCATATAATTACGGTTGAAGCACTAATGTCACATGTATTATTTTGTCGATGTTCTTGGTACCTTCATGGGCCTTGAACGTGGAAAGACCCTTGCTGTCTTTGTAGGGTCAGAAAGCTTTTGGATTTCATCAAAAATATCTTCATTTGTGTTCCGAAGATGAACAAAGGTCTTACGAGTTTGGAACAGCATGAGGGTGAGTAATTAATGACTGAATTAAAAGTTTTGGATGAACTAACAGTTTAAAAACATATTTATGGTTTACCTCATTCAAACACATGATAACACCTAAAGTTCACTTAGGATGCAGCAAGAGTCACTTTTAGGTAGCAGGATAAAGTCACTACAGTGCTGTGGTTTAGGGTGGATGCTCGTGTGTTGCTTTAAAGCTGGGCCAGATTCCTGTCTCTCTGTAGCGAACTGTTTCCTCTCTCCTTCTTCTGATCCGTCATTATGCAAATACCAAGACTCGTAAACGTCAAACAAACCGAGACGTTAAACACCAGTTTCTCTGTCTTTCTTTTTAAAGAGGCAATAGAGCACTGTATCATCAGATTAAACCATCTCATGAAAGATCTGACCATAATGTATCTCTCCTTAACGACACACATACATGCTTCCCTTTGTGCAACAGCTGCAACCTTCCCTGCAAAGTGACTTTGGAAATTCGGAGAGGCTGTCACACACACACACACACACACACACACACACACACACACACACACACACACACACACACACACTCATGTTGGGTTTACATGTTTTATGGGGACATTCCATAGGCGTAATGGTTTTTATACAGATCTGGCCATTTAAAATGCGCGCGGGAAGTAAAGTGGTCTCGCGTGACGCCGGTGTATTCCAAGGGAACACGGAAAATACAATGACATAGGAAAGACATGATCAGTAGGGGGCAGTCATGTAAAGCACTGAACTGAAGCGGCAGCAAACATCGCTCTAAGCCCGAATGACTCGTTTGTACGGTGACCTGGAGAGGACATCTTCTTCGGACATTATTCGTTTATATTCGTTAATTTTCCTATCATTTCGATCTCTTT